>NC_047084.1:487372512-487672512 GCF_902459505.1 Geotrypetes seraphini
TATGTTACTATGTTATATCCTGACTGGCGGGGAGTCACGAGCGGTGTGCCACAGGGATCGGTGCTGGGGCCGTTACTCTTCAACATATTTATCAATGACCTGGAAAAGGAGGCAAAGTGCGAGGTTATAAAATTTGCAGACGATACCAAACTGTGCGGCAGAGTTAGGTCCAGGGAGGAGTGTGAGGACCTGCAAAGGGACCTGGACAAGCTGGAAGACTGGGCAAACAAATGGCAAATGCGCTTTAACGTGGAAAAATGCAAGGTCATGCATATAGGGGAAAAGAACCCGTTGTTCAACTACAAATTGGGGGGGGGGCATTGTTGGGAGACAGCAGACTTGAGAGAGACTTGGGTGTGCTGGTGGATGCATCACTGAAGCCATCTGCACAGTGCACAGCAGCCTCGAAAAAAGCCAACAGGATGCTGGGCATCATAAAGAGGGGCATAACAACCAGGACGCGGGAAGTCATCATGCCATTGTATCGAGCGATGGTGCGTCCACATCTGCAATACTGCGTTCAGTATTGATCGCCGCACCTCAAGAAGGACATGGCGGTACTTGAGAGAGTCCAAAGGAGAGCAACGAAACTGGTAAGAGGGCTGGAACACTGCCCATACGCCGAGAGGTTGGATAGGCTGGGGCTCTTCTCTCTGGAAAAAAGGAGGCTCAGGGGAGATATGATAGAGACCTTCAAGATCATTAGGGGCATAGAGAGGGTGGATAGGGACAGATTCTTCAGATTGAGGGGGACAACAGGTACGAGGGGGGCATTCGGAGAAACTGAAGGGAGATAGGTTCAAAACAAATGCAAGGAAGTTTTTCTTCACTCAAAGGGTCGTGGACACTTGGAATACGCTACCGGAGGAAGTGATCAGGCAGAGTACGGTACAGGGATTCAAACAGGGATTGGACGGATTCCTGAGGGATAAAGGGATCGTGGGATACTGAGAGAGGTGCTGGGATGTAACACAAGTATAGAAAGCTAACCAGGTAATAAGTATAGAAAGCCAAACAGGTCATGCATGTGCAAGATCGGAGGGTTAGGACTTCGATGGGAAGATAGGACTTCAATGAGAAACCAAGGTGGCAAGGGGGCCCCTTCTGGTGATTCAGACAGGTCGTGACCTGTTTGGGCCGCCGTGGGAGTGGACTCTAAAGAGTACCTGGCAGAGCTGGATATGCCATCACTGCCCAGAGAGTCCCTTCGCTTACCACCTAACCCGGTACTCCAACAGGCCTTCTTCAGGAACCTGGAGACCCCCTACATGGTCACGGCCGTACCCTCCAAAATGGAGGCCAAGTACCGCACAGTACCTTATCCGGGATTCGAGCAACCACAGCTCTCCCACCAATCGCTGCTAGTGGAATCCTCCTTGAAAAAGGCTCACCCGTCCCGGGTCGCAGCAGCGGTACCCCCAGGCCGGGAAGGCCGAACCCTGGACAAGTTCGGCAGGAGACTATACCAAAACGCAATGATGGCCTCTAGGGTGCAAAGCTACACTTTCACCTTCACATCATACCTCAAACACCTCATTGGACTATTGAGAGCCTTTGAGACTGACCTACCGGCCTCCCGGCAGGAAACGTTCGGCCTGCTTTTAGAGTCCCTCTCCAACCTGCGCCTTCATCTATTCCACGCGGCCTACGATGGCTTCGAACTCTCCTCCAGAGAAGCAGCCTTCGCTATCGCCATGCGCCGACTAGCTTGGCTGCGCCTGGTCGACATGGACCCCAACTTACAGGACCGGTTGGCTAACCTCCCCTGCGTGGGAAAGGAATTGTTCGATGACACTATCGAGGCGGCGACAAAACGCCTCTCCGAACATGAACGCTCATTTGCCTCCCTTGTCCGGCAAAAGCCCAAACCGCCAGCGCCCAGGCCATACAGGGCCCCTCCGCGCCGCTACCCACAAAAGTCCACCCCTGCTTTCTCGCGGCCCCCACCCAGACGTCCGCAAGCCCATCACAGGGCCATGCCCAAGTCCCAACCGCCCGCGACCACCAAACCATCCCCGTCCTTTTGACGGGACACGCGGAAGGGGGCGGGCCCCCTCCGCCATAGTCCCAGGCCGCCTTCCCATCGGAGGTCGACTCAAAGCCTTTTACCCTCGCTGGGAACAACTCACGACGGACGCATGGGTCCTTGGCGTGATCTCATCAGGGTACTCTCTCAACTTTCGGGCCATTCCCCCGGACAACCCCCCAAGGAATTGCCCTCCCAACAGGACTCAGCTACCTCTACTCCTCTCCGAAGCTCGAGACCTGCTTCGCCTGAGAGCAGTGGAGAAGGTCCCCCCCGACCAACGGGGGAAGGGCTTCTACTCCCGTTACTTTCTGGTACCGAAAAAAATGGGAGACCTACGCCCAATACTAGACTTGAGACGCCTCAACAAATTCCTGGTACGGGAAAAGTTTCGGATGCTCTCACTACCAACACTCTACCCCCTGATCGACGAGGGCGACTGGCTCTGCTCCCTCGATCTCAAGGAGGCGTACACACATGTCCCAGTGCACCCCGCTCACCGCAAGTTTTTGCGTTTCCAAGTAGGGGACTGGCACCTACAATACCGAGTCCTCCCCTTCGGACTAGCATCATCACCTCGGGTCTTCACCAAGTGCCTCGTGGTGGTAGCAGCAACCTTACGCTCCCAGGGCCTCCAGGTATTCCCCTACCTGGACGACTGGCTAATCAAAGCCCCGTCCAAAGAAGGGGCTATCTCAGCGACCCAACAGACTATTACCTATCTACAAAGTCTGGGGTTCGAAATAAACTTCCCAAAATCTCAACTACGCCCCTCGCAATCCCTACAGTTCATCGGGGCCACGCTGGACACGGTTCGCCTCCGTTCCTTCCTCCCCCCTCCGCGCCTGGAGGCGTTAGTAAGTCTGAGCCGAAGGATCTCTCGGCTGACCTCAGTATCAGCCCGACAGATGATGACCCTCCTGGGCCACATGGCCTCCACCGTCCATGTCACACCCTTCGCCCGCCTCCATCTGAGAATCCCTCAATGGACCCTGGCGTCTCAATGGCGTCAAGACCGGGACCCGATCGACCACTCCGTGACAGTGACTCCTTCATTGCAACGATCGCTCCGCTGGTGGGCCGACTCTTCAAATCTTTCCAAAGGTTTGCTCTTCCTCACCCCACCCCACAGCAAGGTACTCACCACGGACTCGTCGGAGTACGCTTGGGGAGCCCATCTGGACGGCCTACGCACCCAAGGAATGTGGTCAGCACAAGACCGCCGCTGCCACATCAACGTGCTAGAACTTCGGGCCATCTACCTCGCAGCAGTAGCCTTCCAACATCTGCTCCGCGACCGAGTGGTTCTCATCCGAACCGACAATCAAGTAGCGATGTACTACGTAAACAAACAAGGGGGCACAGGGTCTTGGCCCCTTTGCCGGGAAGCCCTGCGCCTCTGGAAATGGGCAATCTCCAACAACACCTTCCTTCGGGCGGTGTACATACAAGGAGAACAAAACTGCCTGGCGGACAGACTCAGCCGCCTCCTCCAGCCACACGAGTGGTCACTACACTCTCAGGCCCTACGAGGAGTGTTCGAACGGTGGGGGACGCCTCAAATAGACCTGTTCGCGTCCCCTCACAATCACAAGCTGCCTCTCTTCTGCTCCCGGATATACTCCCCGGACCGGCTCGAGGCCGACGCCTTCCTCCTCGATTGGGAGGGAAGGTTCCTGTACGCGTTCCCGCCGTTTCCTCTGATACTGCGGACGCTTGTCCACCTGAAAACAGTACAAGCCACCCTGATCCTGATTGCCCCTCGCTGGCCACGCCAGCCGTGGTTTTCCCTTCTACTTCAACTCAGTGTCAGAGACCCACTGCCTCTGCCTCTGTTTCCCTCTCTACTGTCACAGGGTCAGGGTTCACTGTTACATCCCAATCTTCAATCTCTTCATCTGAATGCTTGGTTTCTCTCCCCCTGACTGCTCTCCCCGTGTCTCAATCAGTCAAGGAGATATTGGAGGCCTCTAGAAAAACCTCGACGAGAACCTGCTACTCCCAAAAGTGGACCAGATTCTCAACCTGGTGCTCCTCCCACAGCCAGGACCCGGTGTCGGTCCCCGTCCCCCTGGTCCTTGACTATCTACTTCAACTATCTCATTCCGGCCTAAAGACCAACTCCATTCGAGTACACCTCAGTGCGATTGCGGCCTTTCATCAGCCCCTGGAAGGGAAAGCCCTCTCGCTCCATCCCTTAGTCACTCGCTTCATGAAGGGCCTGCTGAACGTCCACCCCCCTCTCAAACCTCCCCCGCTGGTTTGGGACCTTAACGTGGTTCTGGCTCAACTAATGAAACCTCCATTTGAGCCCCTAGACAAATGCCATCCAAAATTCCTCACTTGGAAGGTAATTTTCCTACTCGCGCTCACGTCCGCACGGCGGGTTAGTGAGCTACAAGCTCTGGTAGCGGACCCACCCTTCACGGTATTCCATCACGACAAGGTGGTACTCCGCACCCATCCAAAGTTCCTACCTAAAGTAGTGTCTGATTTCCATCTCAATCAGTCCATTGTCTTACCTGTGTTTTTTCCCAAGCCCCACTCTCACCCCGGAGAAGTGGCGCTCCACACTCTTGACTGCAAAAGAGCGTTGGCCTTTTACCTCCAACGCACTCAGCCACACCGGAAAGTCCCACAACTGTTTTTGTCCTTCGACCCAAACCGGTTAGGTCACCCAGTTTCCAAACGCACCTTGTCCAACTGGTTGGCCGATTGCATCTCCTTTTGCTACGCTCAGGCTGGTCTCGCGCTGCATGGTCGAGTAACGGGACACAAAGTCCGAGCGATGGCAGCCTCCGTAGCCTTCCTCAGGTCCACACCTATTGAGGAAATCTGCAAGGCTGCCACGTGGTCTTCGGTTCATACCTTCACCTCCCACTACTGTCTGGACTCCCTGTCCAGAAGCGATGGCCGATTCGGCCAATCGGTGTTGCGAAATCTATTTGCTTAAATTGCCAACTTCCCTCCATCCCTCTTCAGTAAGCTTGGAGGTCACCCACATGTGAGAATATCATGCCTGCTTGTCCTGGGATAAAGCACAGTTACTTACCGTAACAGGTGTTATCCAGGGACAGCAGGCATATATTCTCACAACCCACCCACCTCCCCGAGGTTGGCTTCTTGGCTAGTTAAGTGAACTGGAGACCACGAGGGGATGCACCCCCTAGTGGAGCAGGAAGGCACGCATGCGTGGAGCAGCAGAGCAAACTTAAATCTTCAATCAAGTTTGCTTGAAAATGCTTCCGCATCGGGGCTCCGTAGATGACGTCACCCACATGTGAGAATATATGCCTGCTGTCCCTGGATAACACCTGTTACGGTAAGTAACTGTGCTTTTTTGTACACTTGATGAAAGGTTAAAAATGAATAAAGAATTAAAAAAAAAAAATTGTATTGTATTGTATAAAGAAGAGCAGTGTGTTACATTAGTTCTGTATTATACTCTAGCCAGTCTGGTTTTCAGAATATTTACAATCGCATTCACATTCATTGTGGATACCCTAAAAACCAGATTGGCTTGGGATACACTTAAGTCAGCTTGAGAAACAGAGCTCTAGCTTGGATGTCAGAATTCAGCAGTTTTATTGGCATAACTTGCATGCTCCTTTTTTGATAGATCTGGGAAAAATCCATTATGGTGAAATGCAAATATTGTTTTGTTTTATTGCTGAACCAGTGACACAATTGAACCAACCAATCACCCCACTTATTACTTTCTGTACTGCAGAAAATTAATAGTGGCTGGCCATAGAAACAAGATTGCTTGTAGGATATATTAAATTAATTCAGTTTTATTTGTTTTCTGTACTTTCTTGGATAACAGTACTGTTGATTGGAGTATTGTGTATAGACAAACACACTAAAACCTCTCCCAGAGTCAAGGTACAATTAAGACTTTCTGGTTTCATTTTTTGACTATTTCTATAATTGTTCTTAAACACTGGAAGTGCCGCGTGTATTATAAAGAACAAATATTAATGTATTTTGAACTGTAGTTTTTCTTTAATC
This sequence comes from Geotrypetes seraphini, assembly GCF_902459505.1. NCBI lineage: Eukaryota > Metazoa > Chordata > Amphibia > Gymnophiona > Dermophiidae > Geotrypetes > Geotrypetes seraphini. The sequence goes on from NC_047084.1 coordinate 487,378,550, forward strand.
TAGGGCATAGCCAGAAGTTGATTGGGGGGGGGGATGGGGAGTGGTGGGGCAAGCATTTCCTCTCCATCCTTCCCACTGCCAGCTGCCACTGGTGTTGTGCCCCCTCCCTCCAATCATACCTTTGCTGGTGGGGATGCTCAAACCCTGCCAGCCGAGAACTCAGACCTCATTTACCTACCCCCCAATCAAAGGTACACAGCGCAAGAAGATGTATGACAACCTACTAGCAACGCAAGCAGCGAAACTTGATCACCTCCTCTCCAACATGCTGACAATGACCGACTTCAAATCATTTTGAAAAGAAATCAAAACCCTGTTATTCAAAAAATTTATCAAGAAATCATAACACATCTCCATGACTATCCCCACTCTTGTAAATTTCCCATCAAAGTTTCAACCATGTAAACAGCACCCTCATTTGTAATTTTCCTGGAAATGTCCAGTTATCTTCTTTTGTAATCCGCCTAGAACTGCAAGGTATTGGCGGAATAGAAGTCACTAATGTAATGTAGCCCAGCCCACACACCCTGGGCAGCAGAAATCGACAGGCTGTTCTGGCCTCTGACACCAGAATGCTGGGTGTCAGAGGCCACAGCAGCCTGCTGACTTCTGTTGCTCAGACTGTATGAGCTGGGCTCCGACAGGGAAATTTCAGATGGTAGGGCTTGAGTACCCCCACCAGCCATGTACATTAATATTTGTGTTATAGGGGGCCCAGGCCCCTCAATAGCTACACCACTGTTTTAGATAACAGAATGTGAAAAAATAGACAAGGTTGTGAAGACTTTTATAAGACACTGTATATGAAATGCAATCCAAATGCATTAGTGGAAGGAAGTTCATGTTTCAAGAGTGATGTATGCCCATACTGCAGATCACTGTGTGTTCTTGTTACTGCACCATTAACACAGAACATGAGAAACTAAAGAAAAATTAAATACAGAACTATTGAGAACAAAATCGGGTTCTTTGAAATATTTATTGATAATATACAGTGAGCATGAGTTTAGCTAAAACTTTATTTATTGCCATGTTTTTACAGAGCTAAAAAAATAGAGATGTTCAAAAGGAAAAAAACCCCAACTATCTCAGGCTCCTTTATGAAAAACATAGTTATTTACAACAGTATGTATTTTGACAAGTGCCCCTGTCCAACATACTACTATTGAGCTCCTATACAATAGGATCAGACATAGAAAGTAATTTGGTTTTCCTTGCTACACTAAGGGCTCCTTTTACAAAGCAAAGGTAGCAGCGAGTCCTGGCGTGGGAAATGTAACATAGTTCATAGGAACTGAATAAGCTGTGTCATATTTGCTGCGGCTTTGTAAAAGGGGCTCTAAATGAATCAAATCTGGCACAGGAAATCTGGTTCTTTCTCTAGCTGTAGATTTAAATTTTTTTGATTGCAAATATCGAGGCTGGTACTGATGTTTTGCATGATGCATCACTTTTTTTTTTTTTTTTCTTTAATGTGTCCATGATCAGATGGCTTTCAATTTTCATTAATTCATCTGCTCCCATTCACTCTCAAGAGAAAAAATAGCTTAATTTCAGGTACTCAACTTTGAGGGCTCCTTTTATTAAGCTATGATAGCGTTTTTAGTGCACACAGAATTGCCGCACGCGCTAAACCCACGCTATGCAGCTATAACTAACGCCAGCTCAATGCTGGCGATAGCATGCGTGCTAAAACTGCTATCACAGCTTTGTAAAAGAAGCCCCGAGTCTAAGGGCTCCTTTTATGAAGCCGCGTTAGCGGTTTAACGTGCGTAATAGCGTGCGCTAATGTGCTGGCCGTGCTAGCTGCTACCGCTTCCTCTTGAGCAGGAGATAGTTTTTCGGCTAGCGCGGGGGTTAGCGCGTGATAAAAAGTCGCGTGCGATAAAGCCGCTAACACGGCTTCGTAAAAGGAGCCCTAAGTGACAGCCATATCCAAAACATTATTTTCTTTTCATTTTTAATTGGTTTTGCTCAAATAAAAAAAATTGCATAGGTACAAGCCAGACAGAACTTTAAAAAGAGTAGCAATTAGCTTATAAACCTCGGTTTAAACAGCAGTTTAATTCTAGTTTATCCAAAGTCAAACACATTGTGGCCTCAATTACCAATGGGAGGAAAGTTCCCTCAAACATGCCAAAAGGAATAGGGAAATAAAACCAGAAATTTTACAAGTCAGGATAGTAAAACAAATAAAAGAACATGTATATAAGACAGAAAAAGTGCAGGATATAAAATTAAGACAATGTACTGTATATACACGGAACTTGTATTTCAAACACTTTGGTTGATCTTTTATCTTTTGATTTTTTTCTTCTCCATTCTCGGCTGCCCAGCTGTACTGCCTCCATTTTGATTCTGAGCAAACCTGGATATTGTTGAAACACCATCTACAAACTTTGTCTTGAAAAGGACATTTGCATTATTGAACATCCCGTCCTTTAGTGATACAACAATAAACTAGGAAGGGAAAAAATAAACGTCAATTAGAAATGAAAGCACTGTTAAAAATATCCCACCTATAGTTAACAGTATCAGAACTTATTTGGTACAATGTGGTTTGTTGATCTGTTTTCCTAAGACATCTGAACTGATCCCTCTGAAACACAATGCATGTATTTAGGATAGTTTAAGATTCTTTGGGCTCCTTTTACAAAGCTGCAGAAGCAATTCCTGTGTGGCAAATGTGATGCAACCCATTCAGTTCCTGCACCGCATTTGCCGCACCAGGACTTACTACTGCGTTTTGTAAAAGGGGTCCCTTAGCACATAAAGCTCACTACAGAGGTACCCATTTTATCTGTCAGCAGTTATTATTCCAAATGCATCTACTTGCATAATATAATCCTTAAATGTTTGTCATTTGGTTCTTCCATCCCCACTTCATACTACTTTTCAATCAACCAGATATTCTGCATTCTTCTATTTAACACATATTATGGAACAACTTCCTGTAAACCTTTGAGCTGAACAGTCATTCATTAAATTTAAAATTGGTCTAAAAACAGTTTTTTCAACAGACCTTTGATGTTCAGTAGTCAGTTCCCTGTTTATAGGGAAAAAGTTAAGTTTACAGTAAAATGTGGAGGGTTACAACCCCCCAAACCCCCCATAACGCCGGCGCGATGTCTATTAAGTAAAGTGGGGGGTTTCCCAACAAAACCCCCCGTCGGAGCCCCTAAAAACTAATTTTGAGCGGCGCGCACCTCCGTGCTGCGCTCAATTGTCTGGGCGCGCCTTTGTCTTTCGCGCCGTTGTCTATGAACCGTTTGCCAGGACCTCCCTACCTGAGAATGACGGAAATGAGTGCGGAGCATCTGTCCAATGTTCTGTGTATGAGAAAGATCAAGGGCTGCATCTACTTCATCCAGAATATAGATTGGGGCTGGTTTAAAAAGCAGCATAGCCAGAATTAGAGACAAAGCCACCAAAGACCTGTGAATAGAAAAACAAAGGTTTGAGATTATCCAACTGCTCATTTCTTGTTGCATAACAGATAGAATCTCTGAAATGTTATTCCTAGTTCTGTGCATTTAGTGGTTGAAAAAGATTTTCCCCTTTCTCATTTCTTCTATTACTGTATAAGTGTCACACTGAATGGGTTCTGATTTTTATACAATGTAATATTACACAAATGGAACCTGAGTAAATAATAGTTTTTAAATTACTGTATTTACTCATCTATAAATTGAGAAATTTTAACTTTAAAATCCCATACATAAACCAGGGTCATCTTACCTATGGGTTATCCTCATCCGTGCCATAGCACTTTGACTATTGCTAGCTTCATGAAGTATGGTACACGGATTCTAGTTATGCTGAGGTTGCTTTAGAGCAGGGGTGTCCAACCTTTTAGCTTCCCTGGGCCGCACTGCCGAAAAGGAGAAATTAGGTTCTTACCTGCTAATTTACTTTTCTAACCATGAGAAATCTCCGTAAAATCAGAAAATTCTTTGACCAAGCACAATTTAGACTAATCGTCCAATCCTTAGTCTTAGGTCTGCTGGATTATTGCAACTCCCTATATCTTCCTTGTCCAGCCACTATGATAAAACAACTCCAGACCATACAAAACACCGCCCTCAGATTGATCTACTCACTCAAAAAATATGATCACATAACAACTGCCTTCTTAGACTCTCACTGGCTACCCATACAAGCACGAATCCAATTCAAATTCCACTGCCTGCACGAATTCCAATTCAAAGCATTACACGGCTCTTCCCCCTCCTATCTAAACAACCGCTTAAACCAAATCTCCACCTCAAGACACAGAAGAACCTCGAACCCTTTCGCCTTCCCCCCACTCAAAGGCACACAACGCAAGAAAATGTTTGACAACCTTCTGGCAACACAAGCAGCAAAAATCAACCATTCCATCTCCAATCTTATGACAATATCATACAACTTCAAAACATTCAGAAAAGAAATCAAAACCCTGCTTTTCAAAAAATTCATCCAAATATCTTAACCCCTCCTCTTTTACCTCCAGAAGATTCACCTACCTTCAGATAACCTTCCCCCAAATTACCCACCTTAACACCTTTCAATTAAACAAATACCATAAATAGATTGTAACCTACCCTCTCTAACTGCATTCCATATGTATTTTTCATACAGTTCTTCACTGTCAGTTTAATTTCCATCCTATAAGTTCACATAGAATTTTTCTTTTTTCAACCATCTTTATTTTCTCTTCTTTATTAATTTCCAGGTACTTTAGCTAGATTGTGAGCCTTCGGGACAGTAAGGGAATTTTTAAAGTACCTTCTTACTTCTCATTTATAATCTTAATGTATATTTTCTTCAAACCGCTTAGAACCTAACGGATGTAGCGGTATATAAGAAATAAATTACATTACATTACATTTTAGCTTCTCCAGACCAGTAGAGGTTAATCTTTACGAATGGGTATATATCCAATCATGACCAGCAGGTGGAGACTGAAAACAAAACTTTGGGACAGTATATACTATCCTCCCTTCTCTATTTCCCTCAGTCTGCCGAACAGCCAAGCAGAACCAAGAACTGGAAAACAGAAAGAAAACAATACTCCGAACAGGAGTAACAATTAACATACCCAAGTGCTGTTGGAAAATGCAGAGGAGAAATACCCGAAGGAAAATGTCCCCACAGCTCGCCAGCTAAGCCAGCCGAGCCACAGCCGCTGTTCTTCAATTCTCCCTGGCCCTAGAAAAATACTAGAACCCGCAGCAAAAAACAAAAAACTGCCCGTGAAACAGCCCCAATAACAACAACAACAGACAGGGTGGGGACCTCTACTGGTCTGGAGAAGCTAAAAAAAAGTAAATTAGCAGGTAAGAACCTAATTTCTCCTTCTTTAGCACTCTCCAGACCAGTAGAGGTTAATCTTTACGAATGGGACGTACCAAAGCAGTCCCTCTCACGGGCGGGACCCCCGAAGGGCCGATACCAGAACACGCTCACCGAACACCGCGTCCCGACGCGCCTGAACATCTACCCGATAATGTCTAACAAAGGAATGCAAGGAGGACCAAACCGCAGCCTTACAAATATCCACTGGAGGCACGAGCGACGACTCAGCCCAAGAAGCCGCCTGACCCCGAGTGGAATGAGCCTTGAGAAACTCCGGAACAGGCTTCTGTCTCAGAAGATAAGTGGAAGCAATTGTCTCCTTGATCCAGCGCGCAATAGTAGCCTTAGAAGCGCCAGCCCCCCGACGAGGACCCGCCAGAAGGACAAAGAGATGATCGGATTTCCGGAACTCCCGGGTCCGCTGCACATAAGAGCGGAGGATCCGACCGACATCCAACTTGCGCAGCTGCCGTTGCTCAGAAGAGCCCTCCCGACCACCCAAGACCGGGAGGACCACCGATTGATTGACATGAAAAGGAGAAACTACTTTCGGCAGAAAGGAAGGAACAGGCCACAAGACAACCCGCTCCCTAGAAAATTCCAAGAAGGGAGCCCTACAAGAGAAAGCCTGTAGCTCAGAAACACGCCTAGCGGAAGTAATGGCCACCAAAAGACCGTCTTCAGAGTAAGGTCCTTCAAAGAACAGCCATCCAATGGCTCGAAAGGCGGGCGCACCAAAACAGAGAGAACCAGATTGAGATCCCAAGAGGGAACCGAGGGCCGTAGGGGAGGCCTGAGCAACTTGGCCGCCCGCAAAAAGCGAATCACATCAGGAATGGCTGACAAACGCTGACCTGTCACCAACCCTCGAAAAGCCGACAGGGCCGCAAGCTGAACCCAGAGAGAAGACCAAGCCAGGCCTCTATCCAGGCCATCCTGCAAGAACTCTAGAATATTAGGCAGGGAAGCGCGAAAAGAGACCACTCCCCGTGCCCGGCACCATCCCTCAAAAAGACGCCAAACCCGCACATAAGCCCGAGAGGTAGAAAGTAGAGAATGACACAGTGAAAAAATTGGTCCCCGTCACCGCCCCGTCCCCGTCTCACCATCCTCTGCACCGCCCCGTCACCGTCATTCCCTTCACCGCCCCGTCACCGCCACTGCCACCCCATTCACCGCCCCGTCACCGCCACTGCAACCCCATTCACCGCCCCGTCACCGTCACCGCTGCATACATAAAAGCCTCAAACGGGTACGATTTTATATACTTTTCTAATATCTCCCCTATGTATCTGCCATTGCCCCCCCCTGTGTCCATATACCATCCCCATGGCATGTCCCCTTTTTGTCTCTGTCCCTATGCCCCATGCACATAATTTCCCCTCTTTCTGTTACCTTCCTGTGTCCAGATTTCCCCTATCTTCCTCTTCCATACCAGTGTGTCTCTTCTTTTCAACCCCATCTAGCTTTTTTCCCTCTTTTTTCCCCCCCCCCTGCTTCTAGCATCTGGCTCACCTGCCTGTCCTTCCCTTTCTTTCCTGCTGTGGGTTTTTCTTTCCGTTTTCATCACCTTGGCCCAGAATCCTTTTCCCTTTCACTCCCTCCTTACAGTCTGAGCCGGGAACACGGGTGATCGCACGGTCCTCGCAGCCCCCACCTGCCTGCCCAATCGATCCTAGTGTTTAGCCAGTTCTCTCCTTCTCCTCACCTTAATTTGCAGGCTTTCTTTTTCAGCGACCTGCACGCTTTCCCAAAGAGCCGCACACGCGCGGCTGCTCAGTGTTCAATCTTCTGCTCTGCTGCAACTTCCTGTTTCCGGTTGCGTCAGAGCAGAAGATCGAAACTGAGCAGCAGCGGCTCTTTGATAGTGTGCGGGTCGCCGAAAAAGAAAATCTACAAACTAAGGTGAGGAGAAGGGAGAGAGCTGGCTAAACACTAGAATCGATTGAGCAGGCGGGTGTGAGCTGCGGGGACCGCGCGATCCTTCATGCCTCACTGCGGGGACAAGACCCATTCACCGCCCCGCGGGCGGTGAATGGCCTTGTCCCCGTCGCCGCAGCGACTGCTAGTTTTCTTCCCCGTTTTCGGCGGTGACCCGCGGCTAAAATGCGGTGGCCGCGGGTAAACCGCCACCGTGTCATTCTCTAGTAGAAAGCCTCCGGGACCCCAAGAGTGTAGAGATCACCTTATCTGAATATCCCTTCTTACTAAGGCGACCCCTTTCAAGAGCAAAGCCGTAAAACAAAAGGGAGACGGGTCGAACATGGGAATGGGACCCTGCGTCAGAAGATCGTCCAAGAGAGGCAGAGGAAGAGGATCCGCCACCAGATGCCTCACCAGATCCGCATACCACGGACGTCGAGGCCAATCCGGAGCCACCAGAACCACCAGCCCCGGATGGTGAACAATGCGAAGAAGTACTCTGCCCACTAATGGCCAAGGAGGGAACACATACAACAGCCCCTCCGTCGGCCACGGTTGGACCAGAGCATCCAGACCCTCGGCCAGACCATCCCTGCGACGACTGAAGAAGCGGGGCACTTTGGCGTTGCCACTCGTGGCCATCAGGTCCATCAGGTGCTGCCTCCAAGTCTGCACTATCAACTGAAATTCCACGGCGCCTAGACACCACTCTCCTGGATCCAGGAAGTGACGACTGAGGAAGTCCGCCTGAACATTTTCTACCCTGGCTATGTGAGAGGCCGAGAGGTCCAGAAGATGGGACTCCGCCCAAACCATGAGAGGAGCCACCTCCTGCGCCACCTGAGTGCTCTTGGTGCCCCCCTGACGATTGACATAAGCCACCGCCGTGGCATTGTCCGACAGGACTCTGACCGACTTGCCCAACAAAAAGGAGTGGAAAGCTAACAGCGCCAGCCGGACTGCTCTGGTCTCCAACACGTTGATCGACCAGGAGGCCTCCTCCGTGGACCAGGTGCCCTGAGCTGAGTGACCCAAACACTGAGCCCCCCCAACCGAGGAGACTCGCATCCATAAGGAGCACCGTCCACTGCGGGAGATCCAGACCCACCCCCTGAACCAGGTGAGGGGTCTGGAGCCACCAGCGCAGACTGCAGCGCGCCATGCCTCGCAGGGGAAGAGGAACATCCAACCCGTGCCTCTGGGGAGACCACCTCCGGAGCAGAGCATACTGAAGAGGACGCATGTGGGCCCGCGCCCACCTCACCACGTCCAGGGACGCCGCCATCGACCCCAAGACTTGGAGGAAATCTCGCGCCCGAGGACACCGGGACGCCAAAAGCAGGCGAATCTGAGATTGCAATTTGCTCACCCGGGCCTCTGGAAGGAAGACCTTCCCCAAGGAGGTGTCGAACAGAACCCCAAGGTACTCCAGACGCTGAGCCGGGACCAACCGACTCTTGGAAAGGTTGACCACCCAGCCCAGCAACCGGAGAAACTCCACCACCCGAGCCGTAACCCGGGAGCTCTCCTGCAACGACTTTGCCCAAATCAACCAGTCGTCCAGGTAGGGATGTACCAGGATGCCCTCCGACCGCAAGGCAGCTGCGACGACCACCATCACCTTGGTGAACATCCGGGGAGCCGTGGCCAGACCAAAGGGAAGCGCACAGAACAGATAGTGCCGACCGAAGATCGCAAAGCGAAGGAAGCGCTGGTGAGAAGCCCGAATGGGAACATGCAAGTAGGCCTCCGTCAGATCGAGAGAAGTGAGAAACTCCCCCGGCTGAACCGCCAGAATGACCGACCGCAGAGTTTCCATGCGGAAAGATGGAATCCTGAGAGCCCTGTTGACCCCTTTCAAATCCAGGATGGGCCGAAAGGTCCCCTCCTTCTTGGGCACCACAAAGTAAATGGAGTACCTGCCTGTTCCCCACTCCAGAGGGGGCACTGGAACAACTGCCCTGAGATCTAGCAAGCGCTGAAGGGTCTGGCGAAAAGCCTGCGTCTTCCAAGGAGTCTGACATGGAGAGGCGAGGAAAAGGTCCGGCAGAGAGCGGGTGAACTCCAGGGCATAACCGTCCCGCACCACCTCCAGGACCCACTGATCGGACGTGATCTCGGCCCATTTGGGGAAAAATTCGCGCAGCCGGGCCCCCACCGGAACCAAAGGGGGCGCCGGCAAGGAGTCATTGTGCAGGACGGGAAGCGGGAGAACCGGCGGAGGGATTCCCTGCCCCCCGACGGGCCCCCCGAAAGGGCTGCATGCGCTGGAAGAACCGACCCTGGGAAAACCCTGGAGCCGGGAAAGAAGCAGCCCCACGCCCAGGGCGATACTTGCGAAACTCCCGCAAACGCCCCCGGGCAGCACCACCCCGAGACGCAGGGCGGGCACGGTCCTCAGGCAGACGGGGCACCTTTGAGTCTGTCAGAGTCTGAATCAGCTTATCCAATTCCTTCCCAAACAAAAAGGACCCCCGAAAGGGAAATTTAGTAAGCTTAGCTTTGGATGCAGCATCCGCCGCCCAAGCGCGCAGCCACAAAATACGCCGCGCGGCCACACCAAAGGCCATAGACTTAGCCGAGATCCGCACCAAGTCATACAGAGCATCTGAGAGGAACAAGGCAGCCATCTCAATCTTCGCCACCTCTTGATCCACCAGAGACCAGTCATCAGACTCCCGATCCAGGACATGCTCAGCCCACCGAAACACGGCGTGAGCGACCAGCCCCCCACAAATAGCCGCCTGAACCCCAGAGGCAGAGACCTGAAAATTTTGCTTAAGGATGTTCTCCAACTTGCGCTCCTCAGAGTCCCGCAAGGCAGAACCGCCCTCAACAGGCACGGTATGCCGCTTAGAAATCGCCGAGACCACCGTGTCTACGACTGGTGATGCTAGAGTAGCCCGATCCCCCTCTGGGATGGGATACAAACGAGCCATGCTGAGCGCCAAACAAAACGGCGCCTCCGGCGTTTTCCACTGTTCCAGTATAATATCCCGAATATCCTGATGCATAGGAAAAGAGCGGGAAACGGAACGGATCCCTTGTAGCAGAGGGTCCCCCACACGCGGAGTCTCTGGCGGCGCATCCTCAAAACGCAACACCGAAGAAACCTGTTGAATCAGGTCCGGCAGCTCATCTCTCTGAAAAAGGCGCACCACTGACGCCTCTTCGCCGGAGGACGGGAAACCCGACAACCCCACGCCAGCGGCCGTCCCCTCGAGAGGGTCCTGGAAATCCTCAGAAAGGTCCAGGTCCTCATCCAGACCGACACGCTCCTCCGATCATAAATCCTCATCCCACGACACCCGCGGACGCTTGGACAAGGGAGGAGGAGGAGGAGACGCCACAACAGACGAGAGAGGCAAAGCCGCAGGGAGCGCGGAGGAAACCCCACTCCCCGAAACCCCCTGAGCGCAACCGGGACCCCCAGCCGCCTGAAAATAGGCTCTGCACAAGGAAAAAAATAAATCAGGAGAAAAACCCCCAAAGGGTCCCAAGGGACTCCCTGCCACAGCAGGGGACCCAGCAGAAACCTGCCCCTGTTTTTCCAATACAGGGGGAAGGTCACCTGTGGTGGAAGACAAAATGGAGGGGCCAGACTGAGAAGATGGCGACTTTCCCGCCAAAAATGCTCCCTCCATAGCCTGTAGCGGCTGAGAAACCTGAACAGTCCCAGCCGCTAAAACAGGCAAGTCGGCATCAGCTGTCAAAATATCAGCTGAGAGGGAATCCCCAACAACCCGACCGTCGGCGGCTCGGGGAATCCCTCCGTGGGCAGTTGGGGAAGACCGGGCTTCCCCACTGCTCCCAGCCGACTCGCGAGGCACCATCGGCGGGGAGCTCTGGGCGCCTGCAGCAGCTGCCGACGGAGCTCCTCCACCGCACCAGCCTGAACACCGCTTGCACAGGCCGGCCGCGAGTGCCTCGTGCCTGGAGCACAATGAGCACTTTTTCCCTTTAGAAGTGCTCATTGCTCCATACGCGACCTAGCTATAAAAAAGTGCCGGTTAGATGAAAAAATACAGTAAAATACAGTTTTCTTAAAGGGAAACAACCCTCCAGACCAGCACTACCTCAGGATTTTTTTATTTTTTTTTTTACAGAACAGACTCCACAGGCTCTCGAAGCAATATGCCTTGCTTGATTTAGGGGGCAAGGCTTACTGCTGAGGCTCCTCTAAAAAAAATGTGGGGAGGTGGAGGAAGTGGGGGGAGGGACCCTGCTCGAGACCTGCCGGGTTTGACACCCCCGAGGTCGGACAAACCCCCAAACAGGGTCCGCCCAAGCTCCGTCTGGCCAAAAACAGGGACTATAAACCCCCTAAACAAATTCCAACAGCCCTACCAAGGGAGATGGGTATAGATCACATCAACACCTGCTGGAGACTGAAAGAAGACTGAGGGAAATAGAGAAGGGAGGATAGTATATACTGTCCCAAAGTTTTGTTTTCAGTCTCCACCTGCTGGTCATGATTGGATATATACCCATTCGTAAAGATTAACCTCTACTGGTCTGGAGAGTGCTAAAGAAAAACCTTTTCTGGGGCCGCACAAATGCTTCAGCAAGACAGAGGAGGGAGCTGGCAAGATGGTAAACAACCCGAGGCAGCAGAGGAAAACACTGCATTGCCCTTGACCAGGGCCGCACAAAATACTTCACGGGGCTGCATGCGGCCCTCGGGCCGCAGGTTGGACATCCCTGCTTTAGAGGATACAGTTAGTGCTATATATATGCCCCTGATGCGGGAAAAACTTTTAATTCAGGGTGAGCTTGTACAATGTTCAAATTAAAAAGAAAAGGTTTGGAAGGATGTGTGCATGGGACTACTAAGCAGCATTGATTAGCAGGCTGGCATGCTCTTGATGGATGATAAATTCTCAATGTACGACCATATTGGCCTGTAAAACAGAAGAGTTTTCCTTTGAAAGCAATTTCTGGTGCCGAGTGCTTAATTAATCTAATCTAATTCTTATATACTGAATCATCTCCTAAAAATAGGAACTCGATTCGGTTCGCATAATTTTTATGTTTAAATCTTTTCTTATTAACAAGAAAGAACCACAAAACAAGGATAATGATACAAGCAAGTAAGTTACAATCAAATCTACCTACCAAAGAGGACTGTACTCTGATATCCTCTATGGCTCCCAACTCAATCCCCCAGTCTCCCCCATCAGAAAGCCCTACCCACTCCCCAAATAGACAACAATGCGAGAAAACGAAAATGAACCAAGGCTAGACAGGTGGGTTGGGAAACAGCTGAAGTCTATTTAGAATGCGACTATGACTCCTTGGAGGCAAAATGTTCAAATAAAGAGTCCAAATGGTGACAAAGTCTCTACTTCTTCTGCGAGAAGAATAAGCCATCTGGGCTTTCCATCCCATCAGTGGTTTACATAATTTGATGCTCTTGGTGGGCAATTAGGTGATACAGTACATTTTTCAACTATAACATGTAACCTGTCCAAACTATTTTGAGAACACACCAATCTGAGATTTTTTTTTTTAACTTTATTAAGTTTCAAGGCCAACAAAAAGTGCAGAACATTATACATACATTAATCATCAGAGTAAGCAATTATAATCAATCAATAGCAATACACAAAGAATAACTCCCCTTCCAATACATTCAATCAAGGATTAAAACAAAGCAAAGAGATAGCCACCTCCTTCCTCCCAACCTCTCCTGGATGTGTATGCAAATCAATGAAAAATTAAAGCTAAGACAACTATATTATAGTAACAAAAGATGTCAATGGTCCCCAAACCAATCTGAATAAATTATTATGCCCCAACATGTCAGTGTTCATTTTCTCATACCTGTAGCATAAGCATAAATTCGCTCACCAGAAAGGAAAACTAAGGCGATCCCAATTTTTCCAATTGCAAGTAACCATTTGCATGGCTATCCCAGTCATAATAAGGAAAAGCCAGCATTTATATCGGTCTAATGGCGGTTTAATATGCAATAACGTCTCAAATGACTACATCATAAGTTAACTGAATCGCTGAATCCAGTATGGTATTAATATGTCCCCATACGACTTCTAAAAATTAAGTATTAAAGGACAATAGAACAACAAATTATCCAATGTCCCTATTTCAAGATGACAGTGCCAGCATCTGTTAGATTTAGAACTATCTAACTTCTACAAACGAACTGGGGTCCAGAAAGTCCTATGTAACAAAAAAAACACTTTTGTCTCATAGATGCTGACGCTGTACATCTCATCCTCCAAGACCAAATTTGTGGCCATTGAGTAGCAGAAATCTGTTGCTTAATCTCAATTCTCCAAATGTCTTTTAGACTAGTTTTTGGTTTCTTGTTCAAAAATTCAGATATTAATTTATACCACTTGGCTGCCTGATGCCCTAGCAAGTCTGTCTGGAAGCAAAGGTCTGGCAAGCTATACTGATTTTTTTTATTCCGCCAATCTTTAACTGCAATCTGAGATATTTTTTTTTTTGTATATATATTTTTTATTCTTTTTTTTAAAATTCTTACATCAAGTGAAATACATGTAATACATTCAATTATACAAAAAAACACTTGAAATTATCATTAAATTTTCTTACAATGTGAATTAAATAAACCCTTTTTCAGAATTTATATCATATTAATATTACAATAGTTTTCCCTCCCTATCCCTTCTATATGTTCTATACATGTGTTATTATATCTGATCAGTGGAATAAATTGTCAATGGTCTCCATATTTTATTAAATTTGTTAATATAACCTTGTTGTAATGCCAATAATTTTTCCATTTTATATATATGACAAATTGAATTCCACCAAAAAGTGTAATTCAATTTAGTGTAATCCTTCCAGTTCTGAGTAATTTGCTGTATGGCTACCCCTGTTAAAATTAATAAAAGTTTATTATTATCAGCAGAAATCGGACTTTGTGTTCTTCAGGGATATGTAAATTTTGGTAAAAGGAGGGAAAGTCTGTTAAATTTTAAAAAATGCATTCCCCGAGCTCACCTTGAGAAAGCCATGGGTTCAGATCAGCAGAATAAGAAGTATTGCAGCAAAACCGGCACCTTTTTAGAGTCAGGAAGTATATCCAAGCAGGGACAAAGATCAGAGCTGCAGCAAGCAGTTGACCTACTCCAGGAGACATCCGGGGACCTTCTGGCTGTTGCTAAACAACATCCAGGTGTATTTATAAGGTATGGGAGGGGCTTAAGGGATTATAACTATATACGTAGGTTGTGTAAATCACGTGATTGGAAGACCACAGTAATAGTAATAGTTGGGTTTGCAGGTTGTGGCAAGTCTAGACTTGCAAAGGAGACAGCAGATAAATTGGGGGGTGGTGTTTATTATAAACCTAGGGGGGAGTGGTGGGATGGTTATGTGGGACAATTAAATGTGATACATGGATCAATACCGAATTACAGGGTGGTCTTTTGAAATTATACCTACACATAACTGCTGGAACCAACCCGTTACAGCTAATGACACACCTTGGATGCACCTATACACCACACTATTTGACTATGACCAAAAAAGAGAGGTAGGGTCCATCAAATTTACAGAATTTAGCAATAGATCCACTGCAAGAACACACAGGTCAAACCAATACTCGAGAAGGATGTTTAGGCCTAAACCTAATTTCCTTCTTGTTGCAGTACCTCCTTCTGAAACACAACCTACACAGGTGGGAGCTATATTCCCTAACTATATAAGCAAAAAACTATGGGTTGACACAACTGATTTCAATGTTACCTGGAATGGCTGGGTCCTGGCTACTCAAGGTATATCTGGCAATACGCCAGAAAAGCTACAATTAAAGCAAACTTACTATTTCACTGGCATGAACCCCCAATTTTGAATACTCCATGCTAAGTGACCCTTGGGGAAAGTGATATACAAGGGGGGCGGAGCCCCCCTTGAACCCCCCGACCTGATAATTTTCTTTCCTTTTTTTTTCCTTAATAATTAATGTCATACCCAATGAATTGCCTGGGCATGTGTTCAAATATCCCAGGTGGGTTGTTCCACCATATGTATTTGTTTATCCCCTAAGAAGAAGCTCCGGAAGGATTAAAAAGCCACCTATGTGGGAAAATTCAGCAACCCTCCTACTGGAAGGTTGTCTGTGATGGTTACTGGAATTATGGTTATGCTCTCCTGGCGCTAGTCAAAAAGGTCACTCCTTGTTTTGACTGGAGAACTGGTTTGGACTTTTGGGCCCTCTGCTGCCTAGGACAAGGGTGAACCTCCCTGGTTGGTTCGGTGGGGGGGGGGGGGTAGGATATCTATGCCTTCATTACCCTTTACCAAAATACCTCCTGGATATGGAGACTGAGCAAAAAGCAGGCTAGAGAGAATATAAAAGGAGTGACTTGATGGTTTCAAAATGCTTTCTGATGAGATGTGCTGTCTCTTCCACCTTGTCCAACAAAAAGGTTATTTTCCCGGCATGGAACGACTTCCAGCTTCTCTTGAGCTACAAGTTCAAGGTATGCGGTGAATCTGCATTAACTAATCTCCACAGTAGAGGTCCTGGACACTGTATCAAAAGCATCACGTTGTACCGACCATGTACTTTCCACACTCCTTTTCTTTGGCTACTAGCTGACAGTGTTCCTCAGTCTTTTCCTGAGGAGAGTTTCTGCGAACTCTACCACACTGTATATAATGTTCTGTAAGTGCATGCTCATTAAGAGCTGGCAAGAAGCTGTATAGGAAGAGCACAGCATTCTGGAAAACATTTTTTCCAAAAGATTAATGTCCGAACCACCCTTCCTTGGAATTCTTGTCTCTTTTGAGAGCAGATTAGACCACCCTGGAATAGTAAGGAAGCTGCAGCTTTTCAAATCCCGAAGTCTTCTAGATTATACATAGAATCAATCTTCTTGTTGACCTGCTGTACAAAGAGGGTCTCCTACTGCTTCATATGTATAATCTAAAGGATTTTGTGCTTGGTACTGTCACAGCCTCCTTGGTACTGTGGTGGTAATGGGTTCAAACTGAAGGATGCTCAATGTCTTGGCCATGGGCTCATCTTCAGTCTCCAAATCAAATGAGAATAAGTCAATAAAGGAGAGATCCTCCGGAGGCAACTTTCTCCTTTCGTATGGATGGGAAAGGTCTGAAGACAGACCAAGGGACCCCCTCCTCCAAGAGGACCTCTGGTAGCTCCTCAGATATCCAGGCACAGTTGGAATCAAAGTCATAAAAGTACTTCCTTGGAGACATCTGAGCCTCCTTGGTCTGGGCTGGTCTGACAGGATGAATTGGAATTTGCAATTAGTAATTCACCATGGTACTGATTTTAATCACATTTATATACCATTTAAAGTCTAGGCAGTTTCCAGTATTAAAAATATTCATAAAATTCCATAAGATCAACAAACATTCATATTTCATCTGTAGATCATTCACCATTATACTATAATAGTATTAAACTATAGTGGTTACCCATGCCGTCTCAGCTGGACTATAAAAGGAGAGAAGAAAACATCCAATCCAGTTTGGGAGTTGAACACCTACCTTTGACCTCCGCTGAGTTCTGTTAAGTTTTCCTTCCATGTACTTCCCAGTGCAACCTTAAATGCCAGCCCATCCAGGACAGTTTTCCCTTCTGGGGGTGCCAGCATAGCATTGGCACCAGGCAAAAGGGTTGAAAAAATTGAACCAAAATCTGTGTTCACCTACAAATAAGACCATTGTAATAATTATGTTAAAGATTTTGCATACTACGGAGTCAGAAATGAACAAAGCCTTTGTCCCAGAAACACAAATGATATAATTTCAAAAAGCATTTCCACAGGCAACTTAGGTGTTAGGTGCGATTCATGCAAAAATAAGCGCTGGAAATATAGACCCGGAAAAGCCTGACCTATACTTCCAGCGCCTATCTTTGATGGGGGATCCCAAAAATAGTCCACAGCTTACCATCAGCTGATCGTGGCAGAATGGAGATCCCCGATTCCTCCCTCCCTCTGATCCCTCCCCAGCACCCTTCCAATGAAAGCCCCCTCCCACCGAGCCTAACATCCCATCACACCCTCCATGTACCTTTGGATAAAAAACAGTCAGAAAGGATGCCTACCACCTTCCTGCCGGCAGGCCTGACTCTTCAAAATGGTGGGCCTGCCTCTTCCTGGTGCACTCTGGGATGGGCCAAAGACTCTGATTGGCCCAGGCACCTAAGGCCCCTTCCATTTTGAAGAGGCAGGCCTACCGGCAGAAGGGGATAAGCATCACCCCTGCTGGTTTTCCATCCAAAGGTACAAAGGGGTGTGTGGGGGTGCTGGTTAGGCTCTCTTTGGAGGGGTGCTGGGGGGATTAATAGGTGGGAGAGAAAAATCAGTGATCTCCCTGGTGGTTCAGCTAATTGCGGCAGGGTAATCCCCAATCAGCCGAGTTGGCAGGATTCCCCAAAGCTGTGGTTTTGGGGGAGTCCTGCTGGCTCAGCTGATCAGGGATACCCCTCCTGCGATCAGCTGATGACAAGCTATGAACTATTTTCAGGATCCCCTGGCAAAGATAGGCACTGGAAATGTAGGCCAGGGTTTTCTGGGCCTATATTTCCGGTACCTATCTTTGCATGAATTGTGCTTATATAGGTGCTTGAGGTGAGATTCTCTAACCGGTGCAGTCGTGTGATTGACATGTGATCTATGGCCACTTTTAAGGCGGTCGCTGACACAGGCATCAGTTAGAGAATCTGGTTGTTAGTGTTTAGTGAAACCAATTATTTTTGGGGAGAAGTCAGCACTTAACTGGCTAGGGTAACTGCATAAAACAGTCTTTAACCAGCCATGGCTTGCTGCATAAAGATAGTTCTGAATTACAGCTTAACCTGCTTTGTGTTAGCTGGTGACGCATAAACTGGATATTCAATGCTAAGGCCGAATATCTGGGAATAACACCAGCAGTGATCAGCAAAATGCTTACTGCTGCAGGCAGAATATTTACTTCTGTATTTTGAGTGCTTTGACCCGAATACAGATTCACAAAACGTGATATCATGTTGGGAGAGAGTTACTTCTATCAAGAGACTTAAGATTTTGAAGTGAGAAGATTTTATGATAATGGAAAATTACTTTTATTTCAGTTATGTAAAATAAATTCATATTTAATATCTAAATAATTCTGTTTCATGCAAATAGTTGCTGTAGGATTTTTTAATTCTTAACGCTTAGGCAGTTTTCTTGAGATTCTGCAGGAAACTAGGCAAATATTTATAAATTTGCCCTGTGAGGTTAACTTTTTTAGTATCTTACACTGAAGGTGGGAGGTGGTGGTAAACAGCTTAATAAAGTATATATTAAATTATTTTTGAATTCAATTTGGACGCAGGTTAACCATTTACTTGAAAATCATGTTGCTTTGTCTTATGATACTATTCTGTTTGGCATGGCTATAAGGAAAAAAAGTCAAATTTCATCTTATAATAACAAACTTCTATTAATAATGACAGGGGTGGCAATTCAGCACATTACAGCTAACTGGAAAATTATACAAATCTTTATTCTTTTTGGTGGAATTCACTTTGTCACATTTTTAAAATGGAAAGAGCAATTGCTGTACAGAGAGGTAATTATAACAACTTTATAAAGATCTGGGGGCCATTAGAGAATTATTGTAATGAATGAACATCGTTTTCCTTTCTGATGGATACATGTATTTTATTGGGGGGAGGGGGGAAATTGGATGATTAATATTTTTATTAAATGATTGGATTTCTGTTGTATTATGAAAATTTCATTGAAGAATTGTTGGGTGGGGGGAAGGGTTATAATTTCTACTTTAATGGATTATATGTATAAGAATGTCAAGTGCTGTATATTTTATTAGTAATGTAATGTTTTAATATTAATCACTTGTTTGTCAGTTTTAAAATGAATAAAGAATTTCAAAACTGAAAGTATGTCTCTTTGTACTTCTTACTCACATTTAATGCACATTCAAAAGTTTGGAGGCCGATTTTAATTCTGTGAGCACGTATCATTTACACTGAAGAGAGATATGCAGAAGAGATACATTTGGTCTTTTCTACACATTTTACTACCACTAAGCAGACATTCTACACAGGTCCAAATATGTTCTTTTTCCATAAATATTAAGCACTTGTTTAAATAAAAACATAACTTGTGATTTTTTTTGTGTGTAACTTATTTCTTGCTTTGTGCCTGAAAGCACAGTTACTTACCGTAACAGGTGTTATCCAGGGACAGCAGGCAGATATTCTTAACACATGGGTGACGTCACCGACGGAGCCCTCGGTACGGACCTTTTTAACTAGAAGTTTCTAGTTGGCCGCACCGCGCGTGCGCGAGTGCCTTCCCGCCCGACGTAGGAGTGCGTGGTCCCCAGTTAGGATAAGCCAGCTAAGAAGCCAACCCGGGGAGGTGGGTGGGACGTAAGAATATCTGCCTGCTGTCCCTGGATAACACCTGTTACGGTAAGTAACTGTGCTTTATCCCAGGACAAGCAGGCAGCATATTCTTAACACATGGGTGACCTCCAAGCTAACAAAGAGGGAGGGGGGATGGTTGGCCATCATGAAATTAAATTCTGTAACACCGATTGGCCGAAGTGACCATCCCGTCTGGAAAAGGCATCCAGACAGTAGTGAGTAGTGAACGTGTGAACTGAGGACCAAGTGGCAGCCTTGCAGATTTCCTCGATGGGCGTGGAACGGAGGAAAGCTACAGAAGCAGCCATAGCTCGGACTCTGTGGGCCGTGACAGCACCTTCCAGTGAGAGACCGGCCCGAGCATAGCAGAATGCAATACAGGCAGCAAGCCAATTTGAAAGTGTCCGTTTGGAGACAGGACGACCCAAACGGTTGGGATCGAAAGACAAAAATAGCTGAGGGGATGTACGGTGAGCTCTGGTACGATCAAGGTAGTAAGCAAGGGCACGCTTACAGTCCAGCGTGTGCAGCGCCTGTTCCCCAGGGTGCGAGTGAGGCTTAGGGAAGAAGACGGGCAGCACAATGGACTGGTTGAGGTGAAAAGCCGAGACCACCTTGGGAAGGAATTTAGGGTGGGTACGCAGAACAACCTTGTCATGGTGAAAAACAGTGAACGGTGGGTCAGCAACCAGTGCATGCAGTTCGCTAACTCTCCTGGCAGAGGTGATGGCAATTAGGAAAAGAACCTTCCAGGTAAGAAGCCTGAGCGAAGTTGTGGCAAGAGGCTCAAACGGAGGTTTCATGAGTGCTGAGAGAACTACATTCAGGTCCCAGACGACAGGAGGAGGCTTGAGAGGCGGCTTGATATTGAAGAGCCCTCTCATAAATCTGGAAACCAGAGGATGAGCCGTGAGGGGTTTTCCGAGGATAGGCTCATGAAACGCAGTGATGGCACTGAGGTGGACTCTGATGGAGGTAGTTTTGAGGCCAGCGTTGGACAGCGAGAGCAAATATTCCAATACAGTTTCCACCGCTAAGGAGGTGGGTTCCTGATGATGCCGGAGACACCACGAGGAGAATCTGGTCCATTTCTGATGGTAACATTGGAGGGTGGCCGGTTTCCTGGAGGCGTCCAAGACGAGGCGGACCGGCTGAGATAGATTCTCTGGAGAGGTCAGCCCGAGAGAAACCAAGCTGTCAGGTGGAGCGAAGACAGATTGGGATGCAGTAGAGACTGATGCTGCTGTGTAAGTAGAGTAGGAAACACAGGAAGAGGAATGGGCTCCCTGGAGCTGAGTTGGAGCAGGAGGGAGAACCAGTGTTGTCGGGGCCACCGAGGGGCGATGAGAATCATGGTGGCGTTGTCCCTGCGGAGCTTGGACAAGGTCCGCAACATCAGAGGAAGTGGAGGGAAGGCATACAGGAACCGGTCCCTCCAATCGAGCAGGAATGCATCCGGGGACAGACGGTGAGGAGAGAGGAGTCTGGAACAGAAGAGGGGCAGTTGATGATTGTGAGGTGCTGCAAAGAGGTCCACCTGCGGCGTGCCCCATCGAGCAAAGATGGAGAGCAGAGTCGGAGGGTCCAACGTCCACTCGTGAGGTTGAAGGATGCGGCTGAGATTGTCGGCCAGGGAGTTCTGTTCGCCCTGGATATATACCGCCCTGAGAAAGAGATTGCGGTCTGTGGCCCAGGTCCAGATGCGCAGAGCCTCCAAACAAAGGGGGCGAGATCCGGTGCCGCCTTTTTTGTTTATGTAGTACATGGCGACTTGATTGTCTGTGCACAGGAGGAGGACTTGAGGACAGAGGAGATGTTGGAAAGCCTTGAGGGCGTAGAACATGGCTCTGAGTTCCAGGAAATTTATGTGATGACGACGCTCCTGTGGGGTCCAAAGTCCCTGGGTGCGTAGATCTCCCAGGTGAGCTCCCCACGCATAGGGGGATGCATCCGTGGTGATGATCATAGAGTGAGGGGGTAGATGAAAAAGAAGACCCCTGGAAAGATTTGAGGAGTTCAACCACCATTGGAGAGATTGCTGAAGAGATGATGTCACAGAGATGGGATGAGAAAGAAGATCTGTAGTCTGTGACCATTGGTTGGCGAGGGTCCACTGAGGTGTGCGAAGGTGGAGACGTGCCAGAGGAAGGACATGCACCGTCGAGGCCATGTGACCCAGGAGGACCATCATCTGACGGGCAGGAATGGAGGGATGCAGAAGCACCTGACGACAGAGGTGGAGCAGGGTTTGCTGACGATCGGAGGGGAGAAAAGCCCTCATTAGTGTGGTGTCCAGAACTGCTCCAATGAACTGAAGTCGCTGGGTGGGAAGCAGATGCGACTTGGGGTAGTTGATCTCGAACCCCAGGAGGTGGAGGAGAGAGATGGTGTGATGAGTAGCCTGTAGCACAAGTTGAGACGTAGGTGCTTTCACCAACCAATCGTCCAAATAGGGGAACACCTGGAGGTTGTGAGACCTGAGAAAGGCCGCCACTACTATAAGGCACTTGGTGAAGACCCTGGGTGAGGAAGCGAGGCCGAACGGTAGCACCTTGTACTGATAGTGGTGGTGCAGCACCTGGAACCGCAGGTAGCGGCGAGAATTCTGATTGATGGAGATGTGAGTGTAGGCCTCTTTGAGGTCCAGGGAACATAGCCAGTCGTGTTGAGAAAGAAGAGGGTAGAGCGTGGCAAGGGAGAGCATTCTGAACTTCTCCTTGACCAGACACTTGTTGAGGTCCCTGAGATCGAGAATGGGACGGAGGTCTCCCGTCTTTTTGGGTACCAGGAAGTAGCGGGAGTAGAATCCCTGACCCCTTTGATCTGGAGGTACTTCTTCGATGGCATTGAGAAGGAGGAGGGATTGAACCTCCCTCAGGAGGAGGGGGGTTTGAGATGAGTGTGAAGCAGACTCTACGGGAAGATTGTCCGGTGGAAGAGTCTGGAAATTGAGAGAGTAGCCGTGGCGGATGATGTTGAGGACCCACTGGTCCGATGTGATGACCTCCCAACGGCTGGAGAATATGGTGAGACGACCTCCGATTGGTTGTGGAAGAGGTAGCGAGGGTGGATGACTGGCTATGCCCTGGAGAGAAGAGTCAAAAGGGCTGGGATTGCTTAGCAGGCTGAAGAGGCTTGGAGGGTTGAGTGGCCTGAGAACGAGCCTGGGCATGGTGCTGCTGTTGACGGGGCCGCCGAGGTTGTTGAGGAGGCGGATTGAGTGGCCTGGCTGAGAACCTGCGCTGATAAGATGACTGAGGTCGATAAGGTCGGGCAGGCGGAGCCTTCTTTTTTGGTTTGATCAGGGTGTCCCACCTTGTTTCATGGGCGGAGAGTTTCTGGGTGGTGGAATCCAGTGACTCTCCAAAAAGTTCATCCCCGAGACAGGGGGCATTGGCTAGACGGTCCTGGTGGTTGATGTCCAGGTCGGAGACTCTCAGCCAGGCCAAGCGGCGCATGGCAACGGCCATGGCAGAGGCACGGGAGGTGAGCTCGAACGAGTCGTATATCGAGCGGACCATAAACTTGCGCAGCTGAAGAAGGCCAGAGATGTGCTGTTGGAACAGCGGGACCTTGCGCTCCGGGAGGTATTTCTGAAGGGCAGACAGCTTCTGAACCAAATGTTTCATGTAAAATGAAAAATGGAATGAATAATTATTTGCCCTGTTGGCCAGCATGGCATTCTGGTAGAGCCTCTTGCCAAACTTGTCCATGGTCTTACCCTCTCTGCCAGGAGGGGTAGAGGCATAGACACTGGAGCCCTGAGTCTTTTTCAAGGTGGATTCAACAAGAAGGGACTCATGGGGCAATTGAGACTTGTCGAACCCTGGAATAGGGATGACTCGATAGAGGTTGTCCAGTTTACGTGGAGCCCCCAGTACCGTAAGGGGATTCTCTAAGTTTTTGTAAAAGGTCTCCCGTAGGATGTCATGCACGGGGAGCTTGAGGAACTCTTTAGGAGGCTGTTCGAAATCTAAAGCCTCCAGGAAGGCTTGAGACTTCTTTGAGTCAGATTCTAAAGGAAGGGACAGGGCTGCAGACATTTCCCTCAGAAATTTAGAAAAGGAGGACTGCTCCGGTTTGGAGGTGGCATCGGGTGCCGACGGGTCCTCCTCAGATGAGGAGGGATCCTCCTCGGTACCGAGAGGGGTTTCCTCCCATAAGTCAGGGTCCCGGACCTCTGGTGCATGTCGAGACACCGGGGTGGAAGGTGAGGTATGGCGGGTTTTGGATAAAGATTTTCCAGACCGCACCGAAACGGTACCAGGAGAGGAAGACCGGCGTCGATCCCGGTCCCGGGAAGAATGACGCACTGCTTGGTGCCGAGGAGGATCCGATGTGGTATGGGAGTGCACCACTGGATGGGCATGAAGCTGCTCAGCCGAAAGAATCGGCATGGAAGTATTGATGGGTACCGAAGGGGTGGATACCGGGGGCTCGGTACGGGGCTCGGGCCGGTCTGGTACCGGAAGGAGCGGTGCCAGGATAGTGGGCAACAGGTGTTTGAGCTGCTGCTGCAATTGTTCCTGGAGTTGAGCCTTTAAGATGGCCGAGATACGGTCATCTAGGGGTGGCATCGGAACCGCTTTCTTTTTCTTTGGTTCCTTAGATGCCGCTCCACACCCCGGCGATGAGGAGGCCGATGACGAGGCACTCACCGAGATCGGGGCGGAGCGCTTGCGGGACCGGTGCGATGCCGGCAAGGTCGGCGTCGCCACCGTAGTAGGAGGGCGCTCGAGGGAAGAGGAAGGCTTCTTAGCCGGTTTACCTGGCGCCAGAGACGCCGATGTGGGGTCGGGCGGTGTCGAGGTAGACGGTGCCGATTTCTGTGGTACCGTTGTCGATGTCGAGGAGTCCATCGCCGACCCGGTGCCGAAGAGGAGAGTTTGTTGAATTCTTCGGTTTTTAAGGGTTCTCTTTTGAAGAGTGGCACAGCGGGTGCAGGAGTCCGCCCGATGCTCCGGACCCAAACACTGCAAACACCAATTGTGTGGGTCAGTGAGGGAGATCGGGCGTGCACACCGCTGGCACTTTTTAAAACCGACCTGCGGGGGCATGAAGGGGAAAACGGCCTCCGCAAAATCGAACCCCGAGGCCTGTATAATGGCAACAGGCCCCGCCGGGGCAAAAGGAAAAAAGGGGAAAAAAGCAAAGTCTTTTTTTTTTTTTTTTACAAAGCAAAGAAAAAAGAAACCCGAAGGCAAAGGAAGATAAAAAAATGGAAAAAAAGCGCGAGCGGGAAGGCAAAAAGTGGTTTCAACGGCTGTTGAAAAAAACACACGCGTCTTCTTCGCTCCGCGGAAACGAAGAAACTGGGGACCACGCACTCCTACGTCGGGCGGGAAGGCACTCGCGCACGCGCGGTGCGGCCAACTAGAAACTTCTAGTTAAAAAGGTCCGTACCGAGGGCTCCGTCGGTGACGTCACCCATGTGTTAAGAATATGCTGCCTGCTTGTCCTGGGATAATAATTTATTTGGTGCTTCTGGAAGTTTTATGGATAGGGGATTTCAGGTATTGATGTGGGGGATGAGGAAGATCAGGGAGAAAGGAAAGTCTAGGATCTTAGTGGGGGATACAGAAAGGGGAGAAGGAGGTTCTTGAATTTCTGGGAGAGGAAGTATCCCTTTCCTGGCTCCAGCCTTCTCCCCCCTTTACATCTCCACTCTTTTCCCACTCCTGATCCTATTTCTCTCTTGTTCTTCCCAACTAGCCCCTTGTTTCTCTTTCTTTCTCCACCCACAGATCTTTGAGTTCCTTCAAGTGTGAAAACACACAGCCCTATTTCAGATATTCCATGTTCCCCCAAGTCTCATTATCCATGCAACCTCTCAGCCACTTTTCATAATCCTTCTATATATTCTCTCTAGCCAACTCCCTCCCCGATTCTTTCGCATATCACTCAGTCCAGGTTTTATACAAATCCCTCCTATCCTGTGCTGACCAGACAGGAAAAGCAAAGAGCCATGGCAGCACTTTTGGCTAAACCCTGTTTTGCCACCCAGGGCACAGCAGATGCTTTGAATTGCATAAAACAATACAGCTGTGCAGGGGTTGGTTTTATGGTCCTTCCTGCAATGTTAAGTGATCAGAAACTTGTTTATAAAAACACATTTGTACTGAATGATATTATGAAAGTATCTATCAAGGCTAGAAATATAGTTAGACTAGTTATTAAATTTAGACACTCTTACAAGACACTCTTAAATCCAGCATGCACTAAATTTCTATTTATATCTCACTTTCTAGAACAGTACTTTAATTATCTTTTCAATATGTTTTACATTTCCATAAGATAAAGATTCCCTTAGGAATTGCACAGGTTAACATAATAGAATACCTTTTGCCAGGCAATATTTAAGGCTTCATTTTTCTTTTCATCCAGTTCTTTAATAGTAGCAAGAATTTTAGTCTTGTCATTCTCTACGATCCTTTTCTTCTTCATTAAATCATTGTACTGGTAAAAATCACAAAACAAGATTACATTCTCACAAATCAATCTGGGTAACAATTTAAATGATCAAAGATGAATGACGACTTGTAGAAAATTTGAGAAGAAATCAATAGTTTTCTTAGTCTGGTATTTTCTTTTTATCTATTGACAAGCAGGATTAAAATAAGCCACACATTCACTTGTAAAGTACCCTTCTCGCTGGTTATCATTCCTTTTGTGAGAAATTTTCTGACCCCTACTTGTTCTGTTTCTCTGTTTTAATTAGATCGTAAGCTCTATTGAACAGGTATTGTTTCTTACATGTTTAGTAGACAGCGCTGCGTACGACTAGCAGTGCTAAGCGCTACAGAAATAAGTAGTAAGTGACATCAGATGATGCTGGTATAAATCAGTTTTCAAGAGTTCTAAACAAAATTGCTCAGTTTCCCAAGTACTTGTTTGCATTCCCATGATGCCAAGAGAGGAAACTGGGATTTGTTTTCTTCCTTCTGAAAATAAATGCATTCAGCTTTCTCCCCACTCTTATGAATAATTTTTTTTAGCAAGTTTCTATACTTCCCCCTCCTCATTCGCGATTTCGGCACTCGCGATTTCACATATTTGCAATTTTTTTTTTTTTGGGGGGGGGGGGAAACCCTCAATGGTTTTGCACATTTCCCGCCTCTCTCCAGCCTTCCCCCTGGCATCCAGGCCTTACCTGGTGGTCTAGCGAGGCAGGAGCGATCTTCCTATGCTCCTGCCCTGTGTAGATCGCCAATAGGAAATGGATGCCATGAGCTCCCATCATAGTCTCGAGAGACTACGGGAACTCACAGCAGTCGTTTCCTATTGGCGATCTGCATGGAGCAGGAGCGTAGGAAGATCGCTCCTGCCCCGAAAGCCCGCTAGACCACCAGGTAAGGCCGGGATGCTAGGGGGAAGGCGGGAGGAGGCGGGGGTGGGTCAGAGCCGGACCAGAAGATATTTGTGGTTTTTCACCATTCGCAGTCCGGCTCTGCCCCTATCCCCCGCAAATCCGGAGGGAGAAGTGTAGGTTTGGCCTTGGTATGAGTTCTTGTACCCTTTTCCTATATATAGCCATCACACCCATACCTTCTCTTCAGTTCATATTCTTATTTTCACTTAGATTCCAATTTCTCATGTACCTTTTCGGTAGTAGCTAAAAGAGAGTTGCATTCTGGTGTAGTAAGTCTTCTCTGCCTCCTGAGGGTTTAAAACCTAAGGGCTATCAATTGAGGGAGAGGTACCCAAAATGACAAAGATCATCAGTGGGATTTAAACAGGTCTTCCCTGTTTTTCAACCTACTGCTATAACTCCAATTTTCACCACTGAATTTAAAATTTAGTGGAAGCCCTCTTTAGCATGGTAGGTAAATAGTTTTAAACACTTCCCTAAACATAATAGGCATGTGACAAGGACAAATATATATGACTTCTGTCTGCAAGACATGTTTGGGGGAAAGACCATGAGGAAGCTTCATGTCAACAGTATACACATGTTCCAAGGTCCAGACGCTCAAGATCAAAGGCTCTTTGGGCCATATTATGTAAACGGTACCATAAGTTAGGCGCCAGTAGGCACCTAGGTTGCGCCTACCTTAACTGCTTTAATCCGTGTGGTAATTGACTGAACCATTAAAATCCAATTAAAATCTTGTTAAAACAAGTAGGCACCCATGTTCCCTCTAAGCTGAGCATATGAACCATTGCTCATACATTCTAAGAGTTTCACTCACAGATTTTTACATGGTCGCTCACAAAAATACTTTCAAGTGATGTGTTTAATTGTATTGTTTTATTGTTTGTGCACTTGATGTAAGATTGAAAACGAATAAAGAATTTTAAAAAAAACCCCAAAAATACTTTCAAATCTGAAAAATTGTTTTTTAGAATGTGTGGCTCACATGAAAACAGATTTTTAGAACTTGTCGCTCACATGAGAAAAAATCTACACACACCTGGCCAATCCTTAGAGGAAGTATTGGTAGGTGCTGGAACTGCACCTACAGCATGGTGGCTAGCGATGCCTAAGGTCAAAGTAGGTGTGGTTAGGGGTGGAGGTGACCTTAGGTGACCTTACGATTCTCCCAAAAACATAGGCACTGGTAATGTAGGCCAGGGTATTAAAAGCCTGCATTGCCTGAGCCTAAGTTTTTTCTTAGGCTTCAGTAGCCGTGATTCTATTAATGGCACCTAAGTGTGATTGACATGCGGTTGGCTCCTTTTTTTAAGGCAATGTTTACAGAATCCAGGCCTTTGAGACCACTGGAGAAGGTACTTGGCACAGAAAATAGTGCTCTTATTTCCCAAAGGGAGATCATCTCATTTAGAAAAGAAAGAAAAAAGGACTCTCCATGAGAAGGATCCTCTTAATCTTCAAGAAGAGTGTGCATGGGAAATCTAAGTCCCTTTAGTGGCGCCAGTCAAAGAATCCATAATAAAGAAGGTCCATGCGCCCCTGAAGCACCTCAACACAAGACAAGTTCACAGCATCAAGAGTAAGGTCTACAGTGCAGGTAAGAAACCTATTGTTTTATGTATTTTGAAGTATCATCTCCTTCCCTAGAAGAATTGCTTGATAGATAAATGTCTGAGCTGCAAATGTGTTTTATGTATTTTAATTTGTAATTCACTTTAATGTTATGGAGAGACGAAACATTAAATGCTGTAAAGTACTGGCACAGAAATTAATGCAATTCTCAGCACAGAAGGTAAGTACCATTCGAAGCGAGACACCAATCTCTGAAATCTTGAGGAAGGGATCCCTGCAGGACAGCTTACAAATTCTGATACCTTCTGGCCAAAGTTACGGCCACTAAAAATAATCTTGACTGTTAAGTCCTTGAGTGAGGCCTCCTCCAAGGGCACATAAAGAGCCCAAGCCTGTGCTCGCAAGACAAGATTAAGATTTCAGAATGGAAAGGTCTGGTGTACAGGGGAGCAAACACACAATACTCCCTTTAAAAATCTGGGCACATCTCGATGAGAAGTCAAGGTTTGCTGTTTGGTCTTCCCTCTAGATCAGGAAAGACCCACTATCTGTATTTTGAGTGAACCCACTGCAAGGCCTTTATTGAACCCCTCCTGAAGAAAGGCTAAGACCATGACAATTGGGAACTTAGTCAAATCTGTGTTTCTGACTGCACCAGCCATGAAAACACATCCAAGCCTTCAAATAGACTGCCACAGTGGACTTCTTAGATCTTAGCAGGGTGGTTTTCACTAAGTCTGAACAGTCTTTGCGCACTAAGAATTTGTGCTCAAAGCTGTAAAATCAAAGTGGTCTGGATCTTCTAGGGCAACTGGGCTTTGTGAAAGGAGTCCCAGAGGACAGAGAAGCCTGATCCCCTTGCTCCTCTGTAGATGCACCAGGTCTGCGTACCACCGCTACCTCGGCCAGTCTAGGGCAACCAGAATTACTCAGCCCTTATGGGTCCTTACCCTTTGGAGGACTCTTCCCATCATCAGGGGAAATACATACAGAAGCTCTGCTGGAGGCCAGAGCTGGACCACAGTGTTCAAGCTAATCGTTTCCTGGCTCATATCTTCAAATGAAGAACCAAGTAGCCTTCTTATTGCTGGCTGATGCCATGAGATTGAATGTCGATCATCCTCAATGCTGAGCAATGTTGTCGAAGTCTCCTGCGACAAACACCACTCTCCTGGATTGTGTCTGATGACTCAGGAAATCCACATGCACATTGTCCTCTTCTTCTACATGTGCCACCGAAAGAACCAATAGATGGGCCTTGGCACATTGGAACAGCATTTTAGCCTCTAATATCAGTGGTGCACTCCTGGGTACTTCCCTGCTGGCTGACGTAGGCTACCGCTGTGGCATTGTCTGAGAAGACACGGACCACCTTGCCCTCCAAGATGCTCTCCAGTGCCCAAAGGGCTAACCTGATCGCTCTCAGCTCCAAGTGGTTGATTGAACAACCCCTCGATAATGGACTCCCCAGCCAAAGAGGATAGCATCTGTCGTCAAATAGGTCACTTCTTTTCTCATAGTTTTCCTTAGTTGGCTTTCATTAGTTGTGTGTTGAGTTTACTTTTCTTTCTCGCCTACCTGTTTTTAGGAACTCTGGTTGCTATTTTTTGTTTGTTTTTGAACTGATTATTGAAATTCATGAAACAGTGCAAACCAAAAGGTTCACATTCAAGAATCATAGAAAGATTGGATGCAAGTAGGCATAAGAACATTAGAGGATGTTATTTCAAATGGAAAACTGCTTGATTTTTCATGGTTGCAACAATCTTTTGGTATCTCAAAATTTCAATTTTATAAATGGTTGCAACTGAAACAAGCTATTCAGAAAGGGTTCCCTGAATGGTGTAATTTGAAAAATTTTTATAGCCTACAATTCCACTGTTTTCAGGCAGATATGCTTGGGCATCAAGCCGCCAAGTGGTATAAATTAATATCTGAACTTATGAATAAGAAACCCAAAAACGCTCTTAGGGATATTTGGAGCATTGAGATTAAGTAGTATATTTCTGCATCTCGATGGCCACATATTTGGTCTTGGAAGATGAGGTGTAGAGGGTCAGCGTCTATGAAACAAACTTGGTTCTTTTTGTTACATCGGTCTTTTTGGACCCCAGTTAGGTTGAATAAATTAGATAATTCTAGATCTAATAGATGCTGTCACTGTCACCTAGACATAGGAACATTAGACCATCTATTGTTTTACTGCCTTAGAAGTCTGAATTTTTGGAAATCAATTTGGGGACAAATTAATAACATTTTAAATTCTGAGATTCCTTTAACCTGTGAAATAATAATTTGCAGTACTATTTTGCATATTAAAAATCCCCTAGATAAACATAAAAGACGTCTCTTTTTAATTATGACAAGTACAGCTATACAACTGATTACACGAAACTGGAAAAACTGGGATCGTCTCAACTTTACATTTTGATGGGCAAGTTTATGTCTAATATATAAATATGAAAAAATGAATGCTGCTATATTAGGGAATAATGAAAACTAAATTAATTTGGGGCCCATTGACGTCCTTTGTAGAATCTCTATAGTTATGGTTTGTTATTAGATAATATGCACATCCAGGGAGGGGGGAGGGATGGGAGGTAAATAAAGTTGGAAAAATTGTTGGGAAAGTTTTGATGGGGTGAGGGGAGGGTATTACTAAGCATGAATATTTGAAAAATTTTAAGTGATGTCTATATTGTAAAATGATTAATTTATCTGTATTTCACTTATTGTATATGTTTTAAAAATGAATAAAGAATATAAAAAAAGAATCATGAATAGTAACACTGCAACCATAGCAACACAGTTTTAATAGTTTTCTTTTTTTTTTAATTTCTAAACTTTCCATCAGTGGCATCAGCATTTACTTTAAAGTACTATTCCCATGGAATCCCAGGGTGCATTTTCTATGAACCAGCTCATTTGATTTTGTTAAGACTCCAGGAAACCAGAGGCACTATCTCCTTGGGCAACTTCATTAAATCTACTCCTCCCTGATGTTAGATATGCAATGTGGAATGCCATTTTTCAGGGTTTAATTTAGTGATATTTAAGAATTTCATTGCATAGTCCTTCATTCTCTGCCTGTAACTTGTGAACTGAAGTATATGGGAAGATATTAGGTCTTACTGGATCCATGGAAAATAAAGATCTGAGGTGGCTCTGATGACACAGGACATGCACAGTCTGGCTCAAAGCTTTACCAGCTGGGAGGATAACTTGCTCACATGTGCTCTGTAAGATGATGTTACCTATTTGTGAAGATATATCATCTTGCTGGTCTTCAGAGAAGAGGGTTATTTATTTTAACCACCAAAGAATATCTGTTTTTAGCACTTACTCTTTCTTCTGCTTGTGTAAGCATGTTCATGGCTCTCATGTTAACATTCCTGCCCAACTTCTCTTTTTTCTCCTGTAACTTCTGCAGCCTTTGGCCTGCTTCTTTGGGGTTATTTGTTTTAAAGTCATAGACTGTATTGGCTTGGCCGAACAAATGCTTCTCAGAGGCAATCCACTCATAATCTTTAAGCATTTTAGTAACCTAGAAAGAAAAATAAAAGACCAATAGATTAAAAATCTCTTTACTCATACCGTGTTTCCCCGAAAATAAGACAGTCATATATTAATTTTGAGTCCAAAAAACACACTAGGGCTTATTTTCATGGATGTCTTATTTTTTTGTGTGTGTACAGCGATGGGCGTTTCTGTTTTGGTATTTCAGCACTGCTGTCAGCGCACATAACTTTTGGCTACTGGAATTTTGGACACCCAAAAGGTGGCATCCAAAAGTTCCAAGCTCCCCCACCCTAACAACACACTGACCTCTGGTACTCAGAAACAGGGGGAGTTAACTTTCCTAGCTTCCTGGAATACCACACAGCGCACATCCTTAAACAATCTACTGGATGGTTTACTGATAGTGGAAGTGCGGAAGATTATCCTGAATGGTTACATGTGCAACTAACATTATTGGACAATTATCCTTTATGTCTTCTTCCGTTTTCACCAAACAGTAAGTTAACTAATAGAGATGTTCTTCTTGATAGTATGTCGCAAGCCATGAAGAAGATTGAGAAATGCTTGACTACGCTACATGTACCTATATGAAATAATAAGCAGATTAAGATACAAAGAATGATGGTGCAATGGTCAGTGTGGCAACAGGCTGGTATATGATCAATTACGAAAAGATGAAAAATGGTTATCCTTCCAGGATTTGCAACTTGTATACAAGTTACCTTCTAATCAATTCTATAAATGGATACAACACTGCCTTAGTGCCTTTTTGAAGTGCAAACAGCTCTGTTCTTCCTCCCCAAGCCTGCTGTCTTTTGTGGAAGTAATATCATCTAAAAAAAGGGTTCTAAGTGGTATAAAATATTACAGGCTAATGCATTTTCTCATCCCAAGGGAACGGAATCTACGTGGCAATTTGCTATAAAAGACATCTCTGAGCAGTGTTGGGAGAAGGTTTGGAATTCCATCCACAAATCATTAAGATCGGCTGCAATTAAACAATCCATATTTTTTGTGTTTCACAAAGCCACATGGACACCTTATAAATTATCTAAAATCAAAAGTGATACATCAAATAAATGTTGGTCATGTTTAAAAGAGGTTGGCAAGTCACTTAATCCCCCAATGCCCCAGGTACATTAGGTAGTAGATTGTGAGCCCGCCGGGACAGACAAGGAAAAATGCTTGAGCACCTGAATAAATTAATGTAAACCGTTCTGTGCTCCCTTGGGAGAACGGTATAGAAAATTAAATAAATAAAATAAACCCATTCACTGTACTACTGTGATAATATAAGTGATTACTGGGTAAAAGTTTGAGACATCTGTAACATTAAATATTATTGTATTGGGTCATTTTGGGCTTCAGAAGCCAATATCTGATGATCACTCTAAATTAAGCATTTTGCTCAATTTGGCCATTAAAATCATCTTAAGCATTGGAAGGATGCATCAATGGTAGAATACATAACCTGGAATACTGTTTGTATAACTGCTAAATTTGAACGTGTTGCTGCAGAAAGATTAAATGTGTTAAACAAATTTAATAAAATATGGGAGCCATTAGAACATTACAGTTATGCGCCTGTTAAACCATCATGATTTGTTTGAACGAGGTGTACATCCATACGGTCTTGTTGTATTTATGATAGTATTAATGAGCAAATGTTAATTGTTGCTTATATTGTTTCTTCCTTTTCTCTTTTATATATACATACGATTCATGTTATAATGTATTTTGTGCAAATACTAATCAAAATTATTGAACATATGAAACAGGGCCTGTGCTCGCTTGCTGTTGTAGCCAGGGAGGTCCTACCCCAAGAAGTACCTTGAGGAAGCCCACATTTCCCTTCTGCTCAAGGATTGACGGCCCTGATTCTAAGTACCTGAGATCAGTGCATCTGAGGAACTTTCGAATGCTGCCATTTGGGCATCCAAATTCCAGCGCTAAAAATTTTTGAAGCCAAAAGTTCTGCACCAACAGCAATGGTCGAAAGTCCTGCTTTACCTTGGGCACTTGAATAAATTTATACCTGCTTGGGAATTGGTGTACTTGATTCTTGTAAACATGGATTTTATAAAATAATATCTGCATACACCACAACTGTACCTGCACGCCACCCAAATTTGTCCCTGAACATGACATTTCTTCAAATCGCTCTTTACGTTCTGAATCCCAAGAATTATTAATGGTTCCCTCTCTAAAAATAGTAGGGACAAAACGCCATGACATTTTCTCTGTAGTGGCTCCTCTTACTTGGAATTCTCTTCCTTTATATATCAGAAAAAATAAGAACTTAAACCAATTCAAAACTAATTTAAAATCATTTCTTTTTAAAATTTCTTTTGACCTCTAAACTCACTTCATTGCCAATTTCTATCTGAGAACCCTCAATCCCTCCCTATTGTTTTTTCCTTCCCCTTTCAGACCTCTCTTTCTCCCTTTTTAGGGAAAATATTTTTGTAACTTTAAGTCCTCATGTTCATTCCATATGTGTCACAGTTTGTCAATATTGTTTTGTGTGTCAAATTCCTTTTAGTTAAAGAAATATTATAATACTATCATTTTACCCCTTTTGTGTTCAATATTATATAATTTAATGATGATTGTTATACTTTGTTAATCGCTTAGTTTGTAATAAGCGATACATCAAATAAAATTAAACTTGAAACTTGACTATACATTGTTGAGTAAAATACATGGCTTCTTGTCATCATGTATACTTCCATATGTAATTACCTCATGGCATATTCATAAAAGCGTTTACTGGCTTAACAAGTTTATTAAATATGCTGGCTGTAAACTGTACAAAGGAATTGTCTTGGCCTTTTTTTTTTTATCAATCTTTATTCCTGCATATTTAGAAATCAAGGGGGTACTGCAGACCAGGAGAAACAAACAAGTTTGCAAAATAAATTCCACCAATATTTTCTCTTATGTTCCGTTGCTTTATGTTCTAAACTAAAAACAGTCAGAAGGAAGCAAAGAAAAAAGGCAACTTGATTTAGCATTGTGAAAGAAAAGCAGAGGTTACCTTGTTGGCTGCATCAGCACTCTCTCGTTTATGTTTGCTGATATTGTGTTCATGCTCTTTAATCTTCAACTGTAGATCATTATTTTGCTCTCGAAGTTTTGTCACCTCTGAAGATTTACCCTTAATTTCTTTATCATGTGTCATAATCACTTCCTTCTGTTTGGCTAATTCCTCCTGGGCTTTCTTTACAGATTCCTATAAGGTAAACACACTTTCATAGAAATATACAGGAAAATCAGAAAAGTGAAAGGTACTTCAACAAGGATGAAGATGAATTACTGTACAACAATTTTTTTTTTTTTTAATCTCTGATGTTCCCACCAATATATTCTGTCTGTAATCAATTTCAAAGCAGGCTTTTAGTTATATTATCCTTTCTATATTACATTCATTTAAATTTATGTTAACTTTTTTTTCCATATTTTATATTATAATTATTTCCTGTTAAACTTACAAACATATAATTGCATTAAGCCTTTGAAATTTTTTTTTTTTTTTTTTTAGAATGTCTGTTACTTTCTAATTCTATTGTAAGAGAGACGTTGAAAAGAATATATTTGAAGCTAAATAAAAACATTCTAAATCGTTGCATTTTGAAATATAGTAAATTCTTTAAAGTTATTTTTCTCTATATAATTAATATATGATGATATATATAGTATAATATTTCCCCAAATTTATATTAATAAATTAAAGACATATTATTCAAAATTAGGATAACATAGGTATTTCTTGAGTTTGAATAAATTTCTCTAGTTTCTCAGCATCATCAAATGTAAAAGTTTTATTTCCGATGGTAACCTTCATGTTTGCAGGATACATTAATCCAAACTTTGCACCTAATTCTCTTAGTTTTGGCCTCAATTCCAACAACTTTTTCCTTTTTATAGCTGTGTTTTTAGCAAAATCAGGAACAAAGTGGATATAAGCATCTTGATATTTAAGACCTTTATTTTGCTTTGCTAGTTGAAGTATTTCTAAGACCTGTTGGTGGCGCAATAGTTTGAATATAAATGGTCTTGGTCTGTGTTGATTTTCTCCTCTCTTCATAGGCACTCTATGTGCTCTTTCTACCTCTATGGGATATTTTGTTTTTATAGGAAGTAGTTTGGGTAACAGATTTTCAATAAAGAGTACCGGATTTCCCTTTTCTGCTCCTTCTGGTAATCCAATCAAACGGACATTACTTCTTCTTTCTCGATTAGAATAATCTTCAATTTCTTTAGTAAGTATTTCTATTTTTTTTCTATCTGTTCGACTGTAACTTGCTTCTTCTTCTACAAACATCATTCTTTCTTCTAGATTATTTGACTTTAATTCCAGGAGATCCATTTTTTTGTTTAGCGCTGAAACGTCCTCTGATATATTCGTAACTTTTTTCGTTAATACTGATAGCATTTCTTTTATTTCCTTTAGTTCTTTTACTACTTCTATATCTGTCATTTTTGAACCTGTCTCCTGTTCCGGTTTTGATCTTTTGCTGCTACCAGCCACCGCAAAGTCGTTTTTGTTCTGTTTTCCTGTTGCCATTCTTTTATCTTGTCTTCTTTATTAATCCAAGCTTATTTTTTTTCCTTATTTTTAAAGTTTTTTTTAGACTTTTTGCAGACTTTCAAGGTCTTTTTCTTGGAGCTCACTTATTAGCCAACCTTCCTCATGCGCTTCCAAGCCACGCCCCTGTACAACAATTTTATTGTTTGATACAGTAACCTTGCACTGTAATAAGGACCTAGGCCAATGGTTCCTAAACCTGGTCCTGGAAGCACCTCTGCCAGCCAGGATTTCAGGATAGCAAGAATGAATATTCATGAGAGGGATCTGCAAGCAATGGAGGCAGCGCATGCAAATATTTCTCATGAATATTCATTGTGGATATCCTTAAACCCTGACTGGTTCAGGTACCTCCAAGACCAGGTTTGAGAATCTCTGGCCTAGGTACCTGCTTGGCAAATTAATACAATGCAATACAATTTTTATTTATATACCGCAAATACCTCAAAGTTCACTCTAAAAGCAACACAAATTAATGAATGTGTTAAAGAGGTAATTCCATCTGTTTTAAACAAATAAATTTTCAATGTATTATTAATGTGGCTTTTCTTTAAAATGTTATATAAATTGTAGTTGCTAAAATGTAAAAAGATCTTCAAACATTACACTGGAAAAAAAAAATTGTGGTGGACCAAGATTGAATCCGGATGGGAGTTAAGCGGGTGCCTGCGGACCGTCCTCCCCAGATTCCTTTACCTTGATTTACCTAGAGATTCTTAATATCTAAAACAGGGGTAGGGAACTCCGGTCCTCGAGAGCCGTATTCCAGTTGGGTTTTCAGGATTTCCCCAACGAATGAATTTGCATTGAAATCAGTGCATGCAAATAGATCTCATGCATATTCATTGGGGAAATCCTGAAAACCCAACTGGAATATGGCTCTCGAGGACCGGAGTTCCCTACCCCTGGTAAGCAGTGTGCTTTCCTGGACCAGTGTGCTTTTCTGGACCAATGGGTTGCTTTACAGCTCCAAACCCTCAGACTGAGCAGTTGACCTCATTTGCAGAAGGAGTGACAACAGGGGAACTGCTTCCTCTGCTAGAGATGGACATCTCATTAAGCCCAGAGCAATGGATTCCACCACTGGCATCGAGGGAGTGTGTGCAAAGGGAACACCCTTTGCCTGATCAGGCTGTTGAAAGCTCCAGAGCTGTGGTCTACATCAGCAACAGTTGGATGATATCATCAACTGTGTGGCTAATTTTTTTGCGATTGTTATGCAGAACCTGTTCTTTAGCAAAACAACAATCCCCTCTGTTTACACTTATTTGAATTTAGATCACACCTTTTTCAGTAGCAGCTCAAGTTGAGTTACATTTAAGTACATTATGTATTTACAATCTAAGTTTGTACATCAGGCAACAGAGGGTTACGTGACTTGCCCAAGACAAGGATTTTAATCCAGTCTTACCTTATTCTTTGCCACTTCGGATGCCATACTGTCAATCTGCTCCTGGTATGCCTTCATAGCTTCATCCACAGCCTCAATCTGTTGTTTATATGTAGTCTGTTCTCTCTTTAGCTCTTCCAGCTCTAAAACTAAAGCATCAACTTCCTAGAAACAAACAAAAGCAACCTTTTAAGCTGGAATATTTGTAGGTTTACACTTGAA
Source organism: Geotrypetes seraphini (assembly GCF_902459505.1). Lineage (NCBI taxonomy): Eukaryota > Metazoa > Chordata > Amphibia > Gymnophiona > Dermophiidae > Geotrypetes > Geotrypetes seraphini. The sequence goes on from NC_047084.1 coordinate 487,416,855, forward strand.
AAAACATGTAGCACAGTACTAGCCTGGTGGCTCAGTGGCTATGTGATGTATTGCCATGCAGAAGAATTCCTAGTCAATGTACAACAGTGAAACCTAGCGACGAGGATTAGGATTCATGATTGCAAGGTCCTGAAGGAGACCTTGTGTGGAGCCCATAGCAGAGGACTGTTACCACGACAGGGCTAAATGGTTTGGGAGGAGGATATAGAAATAAGAAAAAATATTCTGGAGAATTTTAAAATCAAGAATCATGGTGTTTGATGGCGTCCCTGGCTCCGATTGGGAAGGAGAGAGGGGCATGCAGAAGGGATCCCAAACTATTCTAGAAACGTGTCTAACCAATAAAGGGAAACCAAAGGTTGAACCCCATCAATTTGGTTGGCAGCAAAGTTGCAATACCATTATTGCAAACAAGTAAGGCACATCTGAAAATTAAGCATTGCCATACTGGGACAGACTGAAGGTCCATCAAGCCCAGCATCTTGGTTTCCAACAGTGGCCAATCCAGATCCCAAGTTCCTAGCTAGATCCCAACTAGTAAAACAGATTTTATTCTGCTTAGGAATAAACAGTGGATTTGCCTAAGCCAGGGGTCTGCAACCTTTAAGACATAAAGAGCCACTTGGACCCGTTTTCGAAAAGAAAAAAAAACTTGGAGCCGCAAAACCATTATAAAACAAATCTAACACTGCATATATTGTTTCTTATCTTAATGCTATATACAGGATCACTAAATTGAAAATAAAATCATTTTTCCTACCTTTGCTATTTGGTGATTTCATGAGTCTCTGGTTGCACTTTCTTCTTCTGACTGTGCATCCAATCTTTCTTCCTTTCTTTCAGCCTCCTGTATGTTTCCTCTCCTCCAGACCTCATTCTCTCCCCCAACTTTTTCTTTCTGTCTCTGTGCCGTCCCCCAAGCCACTCGGTTTGCTGCCACCGCCATCGGGGAACAGCCCCCAAGCCACCGCCGTCCCAAGCTTTCCCTGCAGAAGTGTTGCACTGACCAGCATTCCGCTCCCTGACGTCAATTCTGATGTAGGAGAGGAAGTTCCGGGCCAACAAGGCATTTCTCCTCATTCCATCCAGCCTGAGCCCCATCTCTCCTTGATCCAGCATTTCCCTTCTGTGCCTGTCAGAATTACCATTCCACCTATTTTCCAGCATCACCCTTCTTTGTGTCCATCTCACCTATATCCCTATCTCACCACTTTTTCAGAATCTTCATTTGTCTCTGTCCTTATCTTTACGCCATGTTCACCATTTGCCCTTTCAATGTCTTTATCTCCCCCCCCCCACACTTTTTCAGCATTACTTCTATGTCTCCTCTTCATGTCCCCTCTGTATCTCTATCCTTATTCAGTAGGTCCTGCTTACCCTTTCTCTTCTTTGTGTCACTATCTCCATTTTCAGCTTTCCCCCCTTTTCCTTTGTTAATGTACCCTGTAGCCAGAATCTTTCCACCCTCCCTCCACTTCGGCCCAGCACAGTATGAAATATTCCCTTTTGTTTCCCTCCCCTCTCTCTTTCTCTCTCTCTTCTCCTCCCTCACCCACGAGTCCTGCATCTGGCCCTCTCCCTTCTACCTGCACCTGGCAACACCCCCCTGCACCGCGGCTCTCTTCAGCAACTCGTCAGCAGCAGTGATCAAGACAAGCTGCCGACATCGAGGCCTTCCCTCTACGAGTCCCGCCTTTGTGGAAAAAGGAAGTTGAAACAAGCGGGACTCGCAGAGGGTAGGCCCCGACGTCAGAAGCTGCTGCTGAGTTGCCGAAGAGAGCCGCGGAGCAGGGGATGTGGCCGGAAGCAGGTAGAAGGGAGAGGGAGATAGGAAGGCTGTAGATCTCCGGAGCATGACACCGACCCCGGCCAGGATGATTTCTTTTTCAAGCACCTTACAAGTCCAGCGTCGCGGGGGAAATAGCCATGCTGAGCAGTGAGCTCAGCACTACACAGATGAAAGCCTTGCTTGCTGATTGGTCCGGCGGGGCGGGGCCGCCGACCAATCAGCAAGCAAGGCTTTCATCTGTGTATGTGCTGAGCTCACTGCTCAGCATGGCTATTTCCCGCCGCGACGCCGGACTTAAGCTGCATGCCTGCGTGACACACTACCGGAGCCGCAGCAAAGGTGGAAAAGAGCCGCATGCGGCTCTGGAGCCGCAGGTTGCCGACCCCCGGCCTAAGCCATCTCAATAATGGCCTATGGACTTCTCTTTTAAGGAAATTATCCAAACCTTTTTTGAACCCTGCTAAGTTACCTGATTTTACCACATTCTCTGGCAATGAATTCCAGAGTTTAATTACACATTGTGTGAAGAAATATTTTCTCCAGTCTGTTTTAATCTAGTACTTAGTAGCTTCATCGTATGCCCCCTAGACCTAGTATTTTTGGGAAGAGTGAAGAAGCAATTCACATCTAAGCTTTCCACTCTACTCAGTATTTTATAGACCTCTATCATATCATCTCTGAGCCGTCTCTTCTCCAAGCTGAAGAGCCCTAGCCCCTTTAGCCTTTCCTCATAGGGAAGTCATTCCTATGAGGAGAGGCTGGTTGATAGACAGACACCAGAGGTTGGTGTTTAGTAGAATTCACTCAGAGGAGGGAAAGGTGAATAGTGGAGTAGAATGGGTACAAGTGGATTGATTTTTCACTCCATCAAAGTTACAAAGACTAGGGGGACACTCGATGAAGTTGCAGGGAAATACTTTTAAAACCAATAGGAGGAATTATTTTTTTCATTCAGAGAATAGTTGATCTCTGGAATACATTGCCAGAGGTTGTGGTTGAGTCCTACATCTGTTCTTTACTGGGTTTAAATAAACACCTGCAATAACTCAAGTGAGACATTAAAAAAACCTTCCCCCTTTTTTCTAAATTTTTTTTACACTTATGCTTCTACAGTCTGTATCGTCATCATTTTCATTTTTATGTGAAAGAAAGTCATGCTTATTTCAAAGTGGATGTGGTTTGCCAGCGTTTTGTGGTATACAAACTGCTAATTGTGGGCAAACTGGACTATTGAGCAGATATTGCTGCCTTCTAGTTGCAAATGAGCTCTGAATTATGAAGAAAGCCATTTTATGTTTAATGACATCTTGGTAGAAGTCCTGGTGGACTGCATGTATCATAATAGTATTTTCATTTGGTATGCTACTGACCAAATAGCATTAAATTTCTTAAGTAAATATGTTTGTAATGCAGGATGAGAAAGACATGGGGGGAAGCCACTGCTTGCCCTGGATTGGTAGCATGGAATGTTGCTACTCTTTGGGTTTTTGCCAGGTACTGGTGACTTGGATTGGCCACCGTGAGGATGGGCTACTGGGCTTGATGGACCTTTGGTATGACTCGGAAAGGCTATTCTTATGTTCTTCATATATCTTAAATAGAAAACTATCTTTAGATAGATTTCTCCTCAGAAAAGCATTTTATTTTAAAAAATCCAATTTAAATGAAAACAAAATCCAATTATTGTGATTTTTATCCACCTTGACCACGAGCTCAGCTGAAAGCAAAGCAAAGCAAAGAAGGGGGGGATGTAGCTCTCTCAGAGTACAGCAGCTCAGCCTACTGTATTGTCATTTGTGTAAGGAAACCAACCAGAATATTGTTAAGGTGGTGCAGTGGTAATGGATATTACATTACATTAGAGATTTCTATTCCTATATATATATATATATATATATATATATATATATATTATGGAAAATATAAAAATTTTATTAAAATATGGGAGCCATTAACATCTTTTTGTCAAGATTAAATGCCATTTTTCTATTAATTATACACCACTTAATGTTGGGTGGGGGGTGGGTTTCAAGTGTAGGGTTTATGATCTTATAATGAATAAGGGGCTTTGAGGGAGGGTGGGGAGAGGGTTATATTTCTATTTATAGGATATAATGATAAGTTGTTCAAATGGTCAAATTAATAGTGTTTATTATGAATTTCTGTATACTTGATGAAAGTTTAAAAATCAATAAAGAATTAAAAAAAAAAAAAAGAGATTTCTATTCCGCCATTGCCTTGCAGTTCAAGGCGGATTACAAAAGAATTATAAAAAACGTATTACAAAAAGAAGATATCTGGTAATTTCTAGAGATAAAGAGTAGATAAGGTTGCTTCGGGAAATCGGGAAGGTATTGGGAAGTGGGAAGGAGCTAGCAGTATTAAGTCGTTGGCAGGAATTTCTTGAAAAGTAGAGTCTTTATTTCTTTTCTGAACATTTTGTAGTCTGGAGTCATAATTAGCAGATTGGAGATTTGGTTGTCGAGTTTTGCTGCTTGTGTGGCCTGGAGGCCATCATATAGTTTTTTCCGGATATAGGGCAGGGAAACTGATTATGAAATCTCTCCCTCCCCACTAACAAAGATGTTTATCTTTTTGTATTAATGTCCACATTCATACCAAGGACACACAATTCAGCATAAGTTGCATAGCTTGTTTACACCTTCTAACATACACAAACTGCCTGATACTCAGATGGCTATCTCCTGTGGTTGATGACAAAATTGGAAATTCAATGCCGATACCATATTCGGTGACAGGCATTGAGTTTCTGTGGTATTTTTGGCCAGTTGAGACCCTGGTATTCATCGGCTTGGTCAGTTATGCCCTAGTGGCCAAAGATAGACCTGCTTTTTTTGGTGATCGGCTATAGCCACCGAATTTTGGTGATCGGCTATGTCATGCAAAATAGCTGGTAATCGGGTTAGCTGCCTATTTCCTGCTGAATATTGTCGAATAACTGGCTATGTGCTATTTGGCTGGCCAGGAGTTGTTCCTGGCTGGTCAAAGAGCGTTGAATATTGGCTGGAAGAAGTTTTACAAGTCACATAACAAAGCCTTGTTAACTCGAGCTTTATTACATAGTCCCCATGATGTTTTGTTTGCTCTACTGATCCAATGAACTATTAAAAAAAAATAAAAATCTGCTACTGCTGGTGTTCTACCTGTTGCTTCTCTTTCATCTTTTTGTTGGATGCATCTGCTTTCTTCTTTGTTGTATCCAGTTTTTGCTGGGCTTGCTTAAGTTCTTTCTCTCTCTCGACTTCAGCATTCTTCATTTTGTTCTCCAGAACTTTATATTTCTCTTCTGCCTTCATCTGAACTTCCTTCGTCTTCTTAAGTGTTTCCTGACTTTCCTCTAAAAGATGTAAAATCCAGTTTGAAAAATTCATATTAATTTACTCAGAAATTCTGAATCACTTCAAAGCAGTTACTAATTAATTCCAAAACAATTGCTAATCAGTGTTTAAGCAAGAATGACTATAACCTGCAGAGAGGTGGGAGTGGCTCTGGCCACCTTTTGGCAGACTAGATAGACCATGCAGGTCTTTATCTGCCATCATTTACTGAGTTACTATTTTGAAACGCCTTGTGGTATCACAATTTAACTTAGGTTCTATCTCCTGCTTCAGTAACTTCCAGCTCAAAGCAGGCAGTGAACTATTCAATAGCACAGTGGTATTCATTCATTTTTAATTCAGGGCCACTTTGAATTCAAATGAGATGAAGGAGAGCTACCAAATATCTTCCCACGTAAAGCCACGACATTGCTGACCAGTATGTGTTAATGATATCTAACCCACCAAACATTTTATTGATGTTATCCTCAGAGGTAGGCATTTCCAAATGCATTCTCCTAGTCTGTTGAGAAATGTCCTGCCCTCCAAGCATGTGGCTTTTCCTTCCATCTACTTTTCCCTTTCTATCATGAGTTGGGGGTAGAGATGCAAAGAGTAGCAGAAATAAAAAGCCAGAGTGACAATCAGGGCTGCCTAAGAGGTCTCCAGGGGATGCCTTTAGTCTCTGGACCTTGTATTGAAGAATAATAATAATAATAATAATAATAACTATTTTTGTTTACCACAGTACCAGAATAGTTCAGAGCGGTTTACATGACAAGAGACTGTACATCTACAGCGAAATTTACAAATAAGTCAATCAATCAATATAACTTAGCAAGTTGGGAGCAGGCAAGAAGGAGATAGAGAGGTTATAAACAAGTCAATCGGCGTGGCTTAGGAATGTAATGTAATGTAATGTAATGTAATTTATTTCTTATATACCGCTACATCCGTTAGGTTCTAAGCGGTTTACAGAAAATATACATTAAGATTAGAAATAAGAAAGGTACTTGAAAAATTCCCTTACTGTCCCGAAGGCTCACAATCTAACTAAAGTACCTGGAGGGTAATAGAGAAGTGAAAAGTAGAGTTAGAGGAAAAATAAAAATAAAATAAACATTTTAACAAGACAGCATTGATCTAAATACTTTGGAAGGTAGAAGAGAGGAGAGAAAGGAATAGAAGCAGAAGGGGGAGCCGTTGAACAGTAGAATTCTGGAGAAATTTAAATGATAGAAATAGAACAAAACAAAGACAAAAGGCAAAACAATAGATAAGATTAAAGATAAATCATAAGCTGGAAAGAAAAATAAAATAAAACTTTGTCTTCAATCCACGGTTTCAGCGTCAGTGATGAAGTGGAGCAAGTAAGTTTAGGAGGAGCGATTGACGTTTCCAGAAAGGGCTTCTTCAGGGAAGAGACTTGGCAGACAGTCCCAGGATGCCTATGTCTCCTCCCCTGCGATGTTCTCCCATCCATGCATTCCCTCCCAGACACACTGCCCGTGCCCCAGCCAGGAAGTCGGGTGCAGGTAGGTAGGAGGTGCAGGTAGGGAAGAGGCAGGTAGGTGGGAGGTGCAGGAAGGTGGGAGGTACAAGGCAAAGTTAAAAGTAGAGTTACAAAGAGGGCGGGAGTCAGAGATATTTGTCAAAGAGATAAGTTTTGATTGACTTCCTGAAAGTTTGGTAGGAGGGAGAATTAGAGATGAGAGTGGATAGACATTTGCTCCATTTGCATGCCTGGAACGCCAGGGATCAGTCAAGGATTCTCTTGTAGATGCAGCACTTTAGGGACGGGAAGGCAAACAAGTGGGCGTTACGTGTGCGGATGGGGCCAGGACGGACAAAGTGATCTGATAGGTAGATTGGAGAGGAGCCTGTTAGGGTTTTGAAGCAGAGGCAAGCAAATTTGAAGATAATCCTCGCCTCCATAGGCAGCCAGTGCAGTTTTTTGTAGAAGGGGCTTATATGGTCAGATTTTTTGAACGAGTCTTAAGCGTTTGATGGTTTTTTTTAAATGAACCTAGGTAGATGATATTACAGTAGTCTAGGATGCTCAGGATTAGTGATTGGACCAGTAATCGGAAGGAGAAGAAATCAAAGTAGTGTTTGAAGGTGCGGAGTTTCCAGAAGGTACCAAAACATTTTTTAATCTGAGCATTGGTGTGGACTTCAAAAGTAAGGCAGCGGTCCAGGATGACTCCAAGGATTTTGATTGTGGGGTTAATTGGGTAGTCTAACCCGTTAAGTTTCAGGGAGGTGTTTGTTAGCTTGCTGTTGGGACTAGCCAGGAAAATTTTGGTTTTTTCTGGGTTCAGCTTTAATTTGAATTGAGTGGCCCATTGTTCTATTTTGGTGAGGATGGATGAGGTGAATTGTTCCATCTCTTGGGAAAGCGAGGTAATGGGAATGATAATAGTGATGTCGTCTGCGTAGATATATGATTTTAGTTTTAGGTTGGATAGCATATGACCTAGCGAGGCCATGTAGACATTGAATAGAGAGGGTGAAAGAGGGGAGCCCTGAGGAACTCCGCAGGGATTGTGCCAGGGTTGGGAGAAGGTCCCATTGAAGTGTACTTGGTAAAAGTGGTTTTTTAGAAATCCTGTGAACCAGTTTAGGACCTGACCGGAGATGCCGATGGAGTCAAGGCATCTGAGTAGAATGTCATGGTCAACCAGGTCGAAGGCACTGCTCAGGTCGAACTGGAGTATCAAGGCACTTTTTCCCAGAGAGAATAAGTGGAGGAGGTAATTAGTCAGAGAGGCTAAGACAGTTTCTGTGCTGTGATTTGGGCAGAAGCTGCATGCAGTAGCAGCATGCTAAGATGTAAAACAAAGGAAAATAACACTTATAATGAGGATAAATTGAACCACATCCTTACACACACACACAATTTTAAAAAATCCTAAATTGATTCACTGATTTTCAAATACATCTTTTTTTTTTAAGAAGTGCATTCAATCAGCTTGATGAACCCACAGATTTTTCAAAGATTAATCCAACTAAGTAAGGAGAAATTAGGTTCTTACCTGCTCATTTTCTTACTGTTAGCCTGGTATAGTCCTTACGAATGGGTTATATACCTCACTGCTACCAGCAGGTGGAGACTGAGAATAAACTTGTATATCAGGATAGCTTCCCCTCTTGCAATCCAGTCTGCCGAATAGCCAAGCAGAACCTTGGAAAGACTTCAACTGAAAACAGTAAAACACACTCTGAACAGGAGTGTAAAAACAAACACTTGTAAACAACTGTTGGAGCATGTGCAGAACTAAAACCTGGTATAGAAAATATCCCCACAGCTTACCAGCTAAGCCATCTGAGCCATAGCCGCTGTTCTTAATTCTCCCCAGCCCTAGAAAAATTCTAGAACCCGCAGGAAAAACAAATTATGCATGCGAGCAAAAACCAAAACCCGCAATCACTGCACAAAGACAGATAGGGTGGGAGACTATACCAGTCTACAAGCTATCTCCTTGTATTGTCTATAGCGCCTGGTAGACTGGTATAGTCCTTACGAATGGGACATACCAAAGCAGTACCCATTAAAGGTGGGACCCCCGAAGGGCCGACACCAGAACACGTTCACCAAATACTGCATCCCGATGCGCTGGAAAATCCACACGGTAGTGCCTGACAAAGGAATGCAGAGAAGACCAAACTGCAGCCTTGCAAATATCCACTGGAGGCACTAGAGAAGACTCAGCCCAAGAAGCTGCCTGACCCTGTGGAATGAGCTTTGAGAAACTCTGGAACAGACTTTTTCTTCAGAAGATAAACGGAAGCAATAGTCTTCTTGATCCAAAGCGCAATAGTAGCCTTAGAAGCGCCATCCCCCTTACGAGGACCCGCTAGAAGGACAAAGAGATAATCAGATTTCCTGATCTCCTGGGTTCTCTGCACATAAGAATGAAGGACCCAACTGACTTACAACTTGCGCAACTGCCTGATTGACATGAAAAGGAGAAACTACCTTTGACAGAAAGGAAAGAATAGGCCTCAATACAACCCGCTCCCTAGAAAACTCCAAGAAGGGAGCCCTACAAGAGAAAGCCTGTAGCTCAGAAACACGTCTAGCTGAAGTAATGGCCACCAAGAAGACTGCTTTAAGAATAAGGTCCTTCAAAGAATAGTCGCCCAATGGTTCAAAGGGAGGGCGCACTAGAACTGACAGAACCAGATTCAGATCCCAAGAAGGAACAAAGGGTCATACGGGAGGCTTAAGCAATTTGGCTGCCCGCAAGAAGCAAATCACATTAGGAATAGCAATCAAACGCTGACCTTTCAACAACCCACGAAAGGCTGACAAGGCTGCAAGCTGAACCTGGAGAGAAGACCAAGCCAGTCCCCTATGCAGGCTATCCTGTAACAACTCTAAGATGTTAGGCAGGGAAGCGCGAAGAGACCGCTCCACACACAGCACACCACTCTTCAAATATACACCAAACCCTCACATAAGACCGAGAAATGGAAAGCCTCCGGGACCCCAAGAGAGTTGAGATCACTTTATCTGAATACCCCTTCTTACCTAGGAGATCCCTTTCAAGAGCTAAGCCGTAAAACAGAAGGGACCCGGATCGAACATTGGAATAAGACCCTGAGTCAGAAGGTCGTCTAAGAGAAGCAGAGAAAGAGGATCCGCCACCACATGCGTCACCAGATCCGTGTACCACGGCTGCCTGGGCCGGTACTGAGCCACCAGGCCCGGATGACGAACTATGTGGAGAAGAACTCTGCCCACTAATGGCCACGGAGGGAACACAAACAACAGCCCCGCCATTGGCCATGGTTGAATCAGAGCATCTAGGCCCTCGGCCTGACCGTCTCTGCGATGACTGAAGAAGCGGGGCGTTTTGGCCATGAGGTCTGACCCCAAGATGCACTATCAACTGAAAGGCCACGAGGCTTAGATACCACTCTCCGGGATCTAGCACTTGATGACTGAGGAAGTCAGCTATGTGGGAGGCTGATATTTCTTGAAGGTGTGACTCCACCCAGACCATGAGCAGAGCCGCCTACTGTGCCACCAAAATGCTCCTGGTGCCCCCCTGATGATTAGCATAGGCCACTGCCATGGCATTGTCCGACAGAACCCTGACTGACTTGCCCATCAGAAAGGAATGAAAGGCTAACAGCGCCAGACAGATGGCTCTGGTCTCCAAGACATTGATCTACCAAGAAGCCTCCTCCGTGTCCTGAGCTGAGTGACCTAGACACTGAGCTCCCCAACTGAGAAGGCTGGCATCCGTAAGCAGCACCGTCCACTGTGGTTGGTCCAGACTCGCCCCTTGAACAAGATGGAATGTCTGGAGCCACCAATGAAGACTGCACCAAGCCAAGCACAGAAGTGGAACAGGGTGATCCAGACTGTCCCTTTGAGGTGACTACCTCCGAAGAAGAGCATACTGAAGAGGACGCATATGGGTCTGCGACCACCTCACTACATCAAGGGAAGCCGCCATCGACCCCAAGACTTGGAGGAAATCCTACGCCCGTGGACACCGGGACGCCATAAGCAGGCGAATCTGAGATTGCAATTTGCTTACTCGGGCCTCTGGAAGTGAGTTGGATAACCTGGACAAACCTGGACATTCTGAACTACCTAGTGGAGAAATACCTTGTGTATGTTGGACATTACAGCCATTTTAACACATATTTTCTCACAGTCTAAGCAGCCTTTCTTTACAAGCTAACCAGATGGAACAGCATGTACTTCGCTAATCTATGAAAATGATACTCCTGCTGGCCTAGTTCTTGTCTTCCTAAGGAGGATACTTCTCCAAGGTTCGGTGACCATTGTTCATTTGTACTGAGCTGTTATCAGTGCCGTATGACATATGTAAGGCACCCTGAGAAGCCATAAACCACCCATAACAAGTAACAACCCCTGAAGGATGAAGGGGGAGTAGGGATGTGGGGGCCTGGTGCCTGTCTCTAAAGCAAGCCATGGGATCCAGGCATGGCCAGGATGCTGGAATGACACCCTTGCATCTTTGTTTCAGTTTGCTGCATAAGACTGTCTACGAAGACACCATCCTGAAGACATACAGTGTTTCATAACAAACAAATCAGCCTCAGCAAGGTGATAAGGATTCAAGATATGGACAAAAGAAGTTCCCGAAGTGCCCTCTGTTTCTGGACTGCTAGGGCCCCTCTCGTGGGGGGGGAAGTGAGAGAGGCGTGGACTGGGGGGGGGGGGATAGTTAGGTATACATTTTTTGTATCACTAGGAAGTCATATGACCAGAGTTCGGGGATGAGCCTTTTGAAACAAAGCAAGAATTTATCTGTATAAAAGAACATGCATCACAAGTAGGGTCAGAGAGGTTTACCTGCTTATGCCGGGGGGGTGTGCTAGCCCCCTGCTCGGCATATGAGTGTAAGTGTTACTCTCCATTGCATATTCTGAACTGACAATATATATTTCTTTCTATTATGTCTCCGCTGCTATAAATTTGTAAGCCATTAAACTAACAATAAAAAATATTGTCTGTTTTGGAAAATACAATGCCATCTTGTAGTCATTCCAATGAGGTCAGCAAAGCAGCCTTTTTATCTCATTGGTGACCCCGACGTGATCATGATTAACAGATTTATTTTATAAGGTGCTCCGGTGAACTCCAAAGAGAAACACGTTCAGGAGGCGTAAGTATTTTGCCTTGGTGCTGGACGGATGGTGTTCCTGGGTGAGGCAAATAGTCACCCAGAGACCGTACAGAATTAACACTGTACAAATTGTAAGTATAACTTTTTACTTTAATTTTTGTATATATTAGATGTCAGTTTTATAAATAGGGAAAGATAGAACAATGTAGGGATGAGCGTGTTTTTTGTTTTCAAGAGATTGTATATTTTGTATATAATTGGGAATTGAGCAGTTTAGTCTGCATCAGGATGTTAACTCTAGAGGTCATACAAACGGCCAATCATTCTAAATTAGCTACAAACATCTCCCACTTCCATGAAAAATGGATTAAAGTGACAGCTCCAGACTCTGGATCAGACTGAGTTTTCTGATTCAGCATCTGACGAACATGCAGCACAAACACATGTGTATGCAGACCCTGTCCGAACCATGTTCCAGTCAGAACTCTCTCCTATGGAGATAGTTCTCCAGAATGAGAGATCTCCCAAGTATGTATATGTTTGGGTATCTAATTTGGCAGATTGGACAGAAGGACAGGCCCCGCAAATGATTCCCTACCCCCGAGAGGGGTCATTTTTTGTGTTCAGTTTTGGAGACCGTATCTGGCGAAAGACATAAGAAGACTTGAGGCGGTCCAGAGGAGGGCGACGAAAATGATAGGAGGCTTGCGCCAGAAGACGTATGAGGAGAGACTGGAAGACCTGAATATGTATACCCTAGAGGAAAGGAGAGACAGGGGAGATATGATTCAGACGTTCAAATACTTAAAGGGTATTAACGTAGAACAAAATCTTTTCCAGAGAAAGGAAAATGGTAAAACCAGAGGACATAATTTGAGGTTGAGGGGTGGTAGATTCAGGGGCAATGTTAGGAAATTCTACTTTACGGAGAGGGTGGTGGATGCCTGGAATGCGCTCCCGAGAGAGGTGGTGGAGAGTAAAACTGTGACTGAGTTCAAAGAAGCGTGGGATGAACACAGAGGATTTAGAATCAGAAAATAATATTAAATATTAAACTAGGCCAGTTACTGGGCAGACTTGCACGGTCTGTGTCTGTGTATGGCCGTTTGGTGGAGGATGGGCTGGGGAGGGCTTCAATGGCTGGGAGGGTGTAGATGGGCTGGAGTGGGTCTTGACGGAGATTTTGGCAGTTGGAACTCAGGCACAGTACCGGGTAGAGCTTTGGATTCTCGCCCAGAAATAGCTAAGAAGAAAAAAAAAAAAAAAAAAAAAAATTTAAATTGAATCAGGTTGGGCAGACTGGATGGACCATTCGGGTCTTTATCTGCCGTCATCTACTATGTTACTATGTTACTATGTATTTGAAACTATCCATATGAATACTGCCCGACTGTGCATCAAGCAAGGCACAGGAGACCCCGGCTGGGATCTCAAATACATGAAAAAAGGCTTAAAGGTGTGGGAAAAACATGAGCACATGTACAATGGAGAAGCAGTTCAATTCCCAGGAACTACTTTAGGACAAAGCGTGACTACACCCATGCCCATTATACAAGCCCCCCTTCTCATGAGCACAAAAGAAGGAGGGGGAGTGCAGCGCTCCTACATTCCCTGGAGCTTCACTGATTTTGTGGCAATTAAACAGCAGCTCCCGCCTTTGATGCAGGGAGCTGGCCCATGGATTAAAAAATTTGAGAAGCTAACAGCTCAATGGACCTTAGGGATAGGTGACGTCCGACACCTATTAGTCCAATTGGTAGGCAATACAGCAACTGATATCTTTTCCGATGCTGGCATTCCAGATTATACACCCGATGTCACATACTTTGACGGGGCCCCATTTAATACCAGCCGCCCGAGGGTCTGGAAAGCCCTGCAAGACAGATTCCCTGATATTAAGGATTTTTCAAAGTTAACCACTAAAAGCTACCCTCTGACAAATGACATTTATGATCAGCCTTGTAGTCATGCGATCATGCGAGATCTGGCATACCAGATCTTAAAAAGCACGTTGCCAAAGAAGGTTCAGATCAAGTTAGACAATGTTGTAGCAATAGAAGGAAAACATTTGAGTGAGATTGTTTCTCATGTCAATCACTTTGTGAAACAATCAAAAGAAGAGGAAGCCAAAACAGAGAAAGAAATGGCACAGATGCAAAAGAAGGTTTTTGCTTTACGGATTGAAAAGAAGGAATCAGCGAAGGCAGACAAAGTACAACAGATTAGCCAGGCTATCCAAGATAACATTAACACAACAGTAGAAAAGGCATTACAACTTGCTCAAATTAAATGGACTAACAACACCCGGCAACCCCCCTTCCGAGGAGGCCATAGGGGGAGGGGTACCCCGTCTCAAATACCCAGATCTCAGATACAATGCTTTACGTGCCATAGATTTGGCCATTATGCAAATGAATGTAGAAATCAAATCCTGCGAGGGAAAGGCAGGTACAGGGGAGGCAGAGGCAATCCTCGGCCCCCTGGCAACCCTTACAATCAAGGAGGGCAAATGAATTGGGACCACGCGGGCCCTGAGGATGGGGATGCATATACCCAATGACGGTCTCAATATGTTTGCAAAAAGAAAAGATTTCTTTTGGTATGTGTGTGTTCTTTTTCTCAATGGATAGAAGCTTTCCCTTGCTCCTCTGAGTCAGCGGCTGCTGCTGCAGAGATGCTTTGCCGTGAGCTCTTTAGTAGACACGGTGTGCCTGAAGTTCTGTACTCAGACAATGGCACCTATTTCCGTAATGACCTCTTGGCTGAGGTCTGTGCCCGGCTGGGCTTTGCACAACAATCTGTAACTATTTACCATCCGCAAAGTAATGGGTACGCAGAGAAGGCCCATGATCTTCTAAAAGTGGCACTGCGTAAGCTTATGCCCTCTGCTTGCTCTAATTGGCTAGCATACCTGCCTGCTGCACTGTATGCTGTCCGGAACAGGACGTTTAAATTGGACATTTGTATGTATACTGTATGTATATATATATATTAGGGGAAAGAATAGGGTTGAGTCAAGATCTGGATTTTTTTTTTTTTCTTTCTGTGCACCCTGCAATTGTGTGTGTATGAGACATGCCAGGGGCACATGGGTCTAGTCATATGGGTCTAGACATAATAAGGAAAGTGTTTTCTTTCCTTCTTTTCTTTGTTTTTTTTGTTTTAGGATATCTTTTGACTTTAGGAGACATTATAATTCGTTTATACCGCTGTGGGTGTCTGACTTTTTCTAGCATCCGTTTCTGATGATGGACCTTTCTGCGTTGGTTATATGAAATTAGTACCCCGTAATGTGTATTTTTCTTTAGATTATATTTTGATGTGACAGGAACAACAAACACTAGTGTTTGGCTTTTGTCTTTGCAATGTATTTTGCCTACAATAAATAAAGCACAGTTACTTACCGTAACAGGTGTTATCCAGGGACAGCAGGCATATATTCTCACATGTGGGTGACGTCATCTACGGAGCCCCAGCGCGGACAGCTTTTCAAGCAAACTTGCTAGAAGTTTCAAGTTTGCACACTGCACCACGCATGTGCATGCCTTCTCGCCCACTAGAGGGCGCATCCCACCTCGTGGTCCTCAGTTCCATAACTAGCAGAGAAGCCATCCCTGGGGAGGCGGGCGGGTTGTGAGAATATATGCCTGCTGTCCCTGGATAACACCTGTTACGGTAAGTAACTGTGCTTTATCCCAGGACAAGCAGGCATGATATTCTCACATGTGGGTGACCTCCAAGCCAACCAAAAAAGGGCAGGTGGGAGGATGGCAATTCAGGAAAACAGATTACGCAACACTGACTGGCCAAACCGGCCGTCACTCCTGGATAAAGTGTCCAGACAGTAATGAGAGGTGAACGTATGAACCGAAGACCAAGTGGCAGCTTTACATATTTCCTCCATAGGAGTGGATCGGAGGAAAGCCACCGAAGCTGCCATCGCTCGGACCTTATGCCCCGTGACACGACCCGGGGGCGGAAGTCCGGCCTGAGAATAGCAAAAAGAAATGCAAGCAGCTAACCAGTTAGACAGAGTGCGCTTGGAAACAGGATGTCCTAATCGATTAGGATCGAAGGACAAAAACAATTGAGGAACCTTCCGATGAGACCTGGTGCGTTGAAGATAATATGCCAACGCCCTCTTACAGTCAAGCGTGTGAAGCGCCGTCTCGCCAGGATGGGAGTGGGGCTTCGGAAAGAACACAGGAAGGACAATGGACTGATTGAGGTGGAAATCAGAAACAACTTTAGGTAAAAACTTAGGATGGGTGCGGAGAACCACCTTGTCATGATGAAAGACAGTGAAAGGAGGGTCCGCAACCAAGGCCTGCAACTCCCCAATCCGCCTAGCGGAGGTGAGGGCAATCAGAAACATCACCTTCCAAGTCAGAAATTTCAAGAGAGACTTGTTGAGTGGCTCAAAAGGGGGTTTCATCAGTTGAGCTAAAACCACATTCAAATCCCACACGACTGAAGGAGGCTTAAGAGGGGGACAAACCCTGAGTAACCCTTTCATGAAGCGTGTCACCAAAGGATGGAGCGACAGGGGACGCCCATCCAGATGTTGATGGAAAGCAGAAATAGCACTAAGATGAACCCGCACCGAAGTGGTTTTCAGGCCAGAGTGCGACAGATGAAATAAATAGTCCAAGACCGAGGACACCGGAACCGACACCGGATCCAGGTGAAAAGACGAACACCAGGTGGAAAACCTGGTCCATTTCTGCGAATAACAAAGCCTCGTCGAGAGCTTGCGTGAGGCTTCCAACACCTCCCTCACCGATTGAGACAGACCAGGCGAAATTAGGGAGCAAGAAACCAAGCTGTCAGGTGTAATGACTGAAGATTGGGATGTAACATGGATCCTTGACTCTGAGACAGCAGAGAAGGAAACACAGGCAGAAGAAGAGGCTCCCTGGCACTGAGCTGAAGCAGCAGGGAGAACCAGTGCTGACGCGGCCACTGAGGAGCAATGAGAATCATCGTGGCAGCGGACGATTTGAGATGTACTAACGTTCGCATGATCAGGGGAAAGGGAGGGAACGCATACAGGAACCTCCCTTCCCAATCGAGAAGAAAGGCATTGGCCTCCAGACGGTCCCGGGAGTACATCCGAGAACAATACAGGGGCAGTTTGCGGGTCTCCGGAGAGGCAAACAGATCCACCTGCGGCGTTCCCCAGCGAGCGAAAACCTCGCGCAGAACTCCGGAGTGTAGAGTCCACTCGTGCGGTTGCAGAAGTCGACTGAGTTTGTCCGCCAGACAGTTCAGTTCTCCCTGGATGTAGACCGCCCGAAGGAAGATGTTCCGGGAGACCGCCCACTCCCAAAGGCGAAGAGCCTCCGAGCAGAGGGGCCAAGAACCCGTGCCACCCTGCTTGTTCACATAGTACATTGCCACTTGATTGTCCGTGCGGACGAGGACAACCTGATTCTGCAATATGTGAACGAATGCTCGAAGTGCTAGAAAGATGGCCCGAAGTTCTAGCACGTTGATGTGACACCGACGGTCCTCGGCAGACCACAGGCCCTGCGTGCGAAGACCGTCGAGGTGGGCTCCCCACGCGTACTCCGAGGAGTCTGTGGTCAGAACCTTGCGAAAAGGAGGGGTGAGAAACAGTAAACCCTTGGACAGATTTGAAGAGTCTGTCCACCAACACAGCGATTTCCGCAAAAGCGGAGTCACCGCAACGAGGCGAGACGCCGGATCGGACTCTTGACGCCACTGGGAAGCGAGGGTCCACTGAGGAATCCTCAAGTGCAGCCTTGCAAACGGAGTGACGTGGACCGTCGATGCCATATGACCGAGCAGCATCATCATGCGCTGGGCCGACACCACCGACAGTTGAGAGACCTGACGGCCCATCCGCACCAAGGCTTCCAACCGCTGGGGCGGGAGATAGGAGCGCAGGCGCACCGTGTCCAGCACCGCGCCTATAAATTGAAGAGACTGAGCCGGGCACAACTGTGATTTTGGAAAGTTTATCTCGAACCCGAGGCTCTGCAGGAAGGCAATAGACTGTCGGGTCGCTGAGATAACCCCCTCCCTGGTCGGGGCTTTGATAAGCCAATCGTCCAGGTAAGGGAACACATGAAGCCCACGAGACCTCAGGGCTGCCGCAACCACCACCATGCACTTCGTGAAGACTCGTGGGGACGCGGCCAGGCCGAAGGGCAGGACCCTGTACTGGAGGTGCAGGTCCCCCACCTGGAATCGTAAAAATCTTCGGAAGGCGGGATGCACCGGAACATGGGTGTATGCTTCCTTCAAGTCGAGGGAGCACATCCAGTCCCCTTCCTCCAGGAGAGGATATAAAACCGGGAGAGATAGCATTCGAAACTTCTCCCGGACCAGGAATTTGTTGAGCTTCCTGAGGTCCAGTATGGGGCGCAGGTCCCCGGTCTTTTTTGGGACCAAAAAGTAACGGGAGTAAAACCCCGTACCCCGCTGGTCCTTGGGGACCGGTTCGACCGCCCGAAGCACCAAAAGGGCCCTGGCCTCGGCCAGAAGGGTCGGCAGCTGCGATCGGTTGCAAGAGGCTAGAGTCGGGGGATTGTCCGGTGGCGAGGACACAAAGTTGAGCGAGTAGCCCTCGGAGATGGTCCGGAGCACCCAAGCGTCTGAGGTTATCTCGGTCCATGCCATCCGGAAGAACCGAAGACGCCCCCCGATAGGAAGGGGTTCCTGAGATTTCGCGGAGGGGAACCCGCCCCGTCCGCTCAGCCCGTCAAAAGGAAGGCGCGGGTTTAGAAGGACCCTGCGCCGGGGCTTGGGTTTGTCCCCCTCTGCCTCGCTGAGATGGACGCCTCGGAGGTGGCCTCGAAAAAGCCGGAGTCGATTTCTGAGGATATCGACGCGGCGGAGGACGGAAAGGTTTCTGCGGCGGGGGTCTAGGTTTGGGGCGGACCAGGGATGCTAACGAGCGCTCCTGCTCCGACAACCGCTTGGTCGCCGCATCTAAGGACTCGTCAAATAACTCGGACCCCACACAAGGCAAGTCTGCAAGACGTTCCTGCAGGTTTGGGTCCATATCGAGGGTGCGAAGCCAGGCCAGGCGGCGCATGGCCACTGCGAAGGCCGACACCCTCGAAACCAGCTCAAATGCGTCGTACACCGCATGAAATAGGTACAACCGCAATTGAGACAGGTTGGACATAAATTTATCAAATCCTGCTCTTAGGGGGTCCGGTAAGGAGTCTCGGTATTGAGGAAGGTCCTTCACCATGCCACGCAAATAGGAGGAAAAGGTGAAGGCATAATTTAGAACCCTGGTGGCCATCAGGGAATTTGAATAGAGGCGACGGCCAAACTTATCCAGGGTCCGCCCCTCCCTGCCGGGTGGAACCGCCGCGGAAACCCGTGAGGGCTGTGATTTCTTTAGGGCAGACTCCACCAGAAGAGACTGGTGGGAGAGCTGCGCCTTTTCGAACCCTTTAGGGGGCACCGTCCTATACTTGGCTTCCATTTTAGAAGGCACCGACGTGACTGTAAGAGGGTTCGACAAATTCTTCAACCAGGTCTGCAGAAGGACTCTGTTGAGGGGGAGCCTAGGCACCTCTCTAGGAGGAGTGGGAAGGTCCTGCTCCTCCAAAAATTCTTTGGAATATTGTGAACCGACCATAAGGTCTAACCCCAGGGCTCGGGCCATGTCCTGAACAAAAGTTGAAAATGAGGACGGTCTGGCCGGGGGAGACGGGGTTCTCGACCTCCCCACCGAGGAGAGGGGAGAGGCCTCATGGGAATAATGAGGATCCCTGACCGACCCCGAGTCCCAGGATCCTTTCTCCAAGGCCCTCGAGGGGGAAGGAGAAGTTTTCCGCCTCGCAGAACCCTTGGGTGAGGACCCCGGGGTCCGGGGGACACTCTCCCACTTCCTCGGCGAGGCGGCACGGGAAGACTTCCCATGAGGTGATCGGAGGAGCCTCGGATTGTCGAGGCGCAACTCCGACACCTGAAGCGCCTCGCCCCAGAGCGGCGAGGAACGACCGTGCCTCCAAGGCGAGCCGCGCGGGCGCTTCGGCTTCCTCGATCGGCGCCCCGTCCGAGGTCGCGTCGAGGGCGAGGCGTCCCGGGAAGACCCCGAGGAAGAGGAGGAAATACGGCGCACTCTGCGCAACTTTTCCTTGGGCCGCACACTCCGCTCAGGCGGCCCCCCCGAGGTCGAGGTCGAGGGCAGGGCCGGGGCCGAGGTTAAGGGGGCCACAATACCCGAGACCGAGGCCACCGAGGCCGGGGCTCCCGAGGTCGAGGGAGCCGAGGCCGGGGCCTCCGAGGGCGAGGGCGCCCCGGCCGAGGCCTGCGAGGTCGAGGCCGCCGGAACCGCAGCTCGCTGCAACACTTCCAAGGCCCCCGACAGCTCCGATGAAATAAGGGCTCGAAGGAGGTCCTGAAAGGCCGGGATCCCCACGAAGGTGGGAGTTCCGGGTCCGGAGCACACTCCCTGGAGGGCGACCTCGGTCTCGAGTATTCCCTCGGGGTGTGCGAAGTCGAGGTCCGAGGCGGGGCCGGGGTCGACCCACCCGCCTTAGCCGGAGTAGAGGATGGCTTCTTTGCTGAAGGGGATGGAACAGAGGACTTACCCGAAGCCGGCTTTCCTGAGGACGCCTTCGAAGTCGAGGGCCGAGGCGAAGCCGAGGACGCCGAGGCCGAGGTCAAGGCCGGGGCCGAGGCCGACGTCGAGGCCTTAGGCGGCGCGTCCACTACAAACAATTCCGCCATTCTGGCCTTACGGCGACGGAGGGCTCTGTTTTGAAAAGTAGCGCAGCGATCACACGAAGCTGTCGGATGATCCGGCCCAAGACAAACAATGCACCACCGGTGAGGGTCAGTGATGGAAAGTAACCTCTCACACCGGCTGCACTTTTTGAATCCCGTAACAGGACGGGACATCAACGAAAAAGAAGGCCGGGAACGACCGACGTCCCGCGGCCACGGCTGCCGGGAGCCCCCGGAGCCTAACGAAAAGTAAAATATTTTTTTTTTTTTAACGAAAGAAACAAAAGAAAGGAGCACCGCGAATCGATCAAAATACAAAAACAACGAAACGCGGCAGCTAGAAAGGCAATACAACTGGAGCTCAAATCCACAGGGCTTTCTGGCTCCACGGAAAAAATTGAACTGAGGACCACGAGGTGGGATGCGCCCTCTAGTGGGCGAGAAGGCATGCACATGCGTGGTGCAGTGTGCAAACTTGAAACTTCTAGCAAGTTTGCTTGAAAAGCTGTCCGCGCTGGGGCTCCGTAGATGACGTCACCCACATGTGAGAATATCATGCCTGCTTGTCCTGGGATAAACTAAGGTATGCTCATTAGTTCTGAATTGGTTCAGGCTTTTACACAGCCATGCTTGGACTGGATTAACTCTCCTCATCTTATGGTTTAGCACCATTTAGATAAATTCAAAGCACCAAAACAAACACCGAAACATTTTCCCTTTGCCCTCTCCTTGTTTCTTATTTGTTTAATTCTGGGTTTGTAGAGGTTGTTTTGTTTTTTTTGTGTGATTTTGTAATTCCTTATTGTTTTCTTCACCTTATTTTTATTGTTGTCCAAGGCTTAGTATTTGGAATTTAATCAACTTTTTGTCATACTTGTCAAATTAATAAAACAAAAGTTTTGGGGACACCTGACAAGACACAGAGAACGAGAAATTGGTGATGTTGAGAAATTACCCAGGGAGATGGAAAAAGCATTTAGGTTGGTAACCTGGGAAAGGTTAGTAAAGCAAGACAGCATGATTGTTGCCGAATGTTGCAGACAGGATAGCGAAAGTTGCAGAAAGGATAGTGTAAGTAATGTAAGTTGATAAACAGGGTATAATGCATGTGGATCTAGCCAGAATTAAGAATGTGAGTTTCGCACTGATGCATGAGAATAAGGACTGGGATTTTCGACATATCATTTTGTCAAGCTCGAAGGAACTAGTGTTTGATCCTGCGTGCAGTGGATTTGTTAAAGGCAGTGCGTCATTTAAAGTGAATTGTGCCAGATAGTTTCTCGCAGTTGTAAAAGTGTGTCTGCTGGTAATAAAACAAACCCAAAAAGAAAAACACATACAAACAACAACCAGCGACCTTTGTCTGTCATGTAGGGTTTGTGTTGGGCACATCCCTGCCTTTGTATCCCAGTGTTGGGGGATTTAAAGTACAAGACTACCAATGATAGAGGTTAAGTATCCATATTTTTCTGGCAATTGAAATATTTGGATTGTGATTCATTCTTGTGTGCTTACTGTCTCCTTTGCTTTCCCGTATTGTGTCTTTATCCTGCTGTTCTTTATGAATTCTTTCTTCCCATGCACGTTTGTATAAAGTGTTATTATCACTCAGATTCTAAATACAATTGGAAATATAAATTCCTTTAAAACAGTAGCTACATCTAGTCTGCAGCAGTGCCCTCTCCTCTGAGTGTAGCGGGACCCAGGTGGCATACAAGGGTTCCAGGTCTGCCTGCAGGGAACATGGCTAAGTGTCCTCAGGGGTGGTGTCACGTTATATTGTCTCTTCTTTGTCTTCGCAGACATACATACAGAGCTGTTCTGGACCTGTTACAATGAGCCTTTTTCTAACCCAGAG
The DNA here is from genome assembly GCF_902459505.1 of Geotrypetes seraphini. Taxonomy (NCBI): domain Eukaryota; kingdom Metazoa; phylum Chordata; class Amphibia; order Gymnophiona; family Dermophiidae; genus Geotrypetes; species Geotrypetes seraphini. Next base: position 487,439,166 of record NC_047084.1, read on the forward strand.
AAGGAGGACACTGTTATGCTTTCAGTACCCTTGAAATGACCTTGCACTTAACATTTAACTTGTTTCTTTTTTTCCCTTTGAATTGACATTGCCCTACTTCAGAATACCTCTATTTTAACATTGTACACGGTATCTTACTTTACCTAGTAAGTTTTGCTTCTTTTTCCAGATTGAAGCTCACCCTAGCAGTTGCGTCCCTGTCTGCCTTATGAATGAAATCGGCAGGGCACCGAGTCAGTATGATCACATTCTTATGTTTTCTCTTTCAGAAGCTCCAGTACCCCTTTCGATGCCTTTTATGATTATGTGATTACTATGACAAAAAAATATATATATAATAGCAAGTGGAATATTAACAAGACACACCACCAAAATATATTCCAGTCAATGCTCACTACTATGGAGAAATACAGACAAGAGATAAGGGTATGTAGTTACATGGAGAAAAGACCTCAGTTTCCTCTTAGAGAGGTCTCTATGACTGCCGTACTCAACTTAAAGCAGCATAGGAGAAAACATCCCTGGTCAAAAAACTCCACTACATAGTACTAACAAAAGAAACTAGTAGTTAGAATCAAAAAGACTTATCTCTTAATGTCACAATTCTCCAGGTGAGACAAGAATCCAGTTAGTTAACTTAGGATTATCACGTTAAACTTCATTCAAGCGTGAAAAATTTCTTTCCAAAGACTCCCGACAGGCCCTGTTTCGCTACAAGTTGCATCAGGGGAAGTCTATGTAATTTAACTACCGCTCTACAGATTCTCTCAAACAGAATTCTCTGTTTGAGAGAATCTGTAGAGCGGTAGTTAAATTACATAGACTTCCCCTGATGCAACTTGTAGCGAAACAGGGCCTGTCGGGAGTCTTTGGAAAGAAATTTTTCACGCTTGAATGAAGTTTAACGTGATAATCCTAAGTTAACTAACTGGATTCTTGTCTCACCTGGAGAATTGTGACATTAAGAGATAAGTCTTTTTGATTCTAACTACTAGTTTCTTTTGTTAGTACTATGTAGTGGAGTTTTTTGACCAGGGATGTTTTCTCCTATGCTGCTTTAAGTTGAGTACGGCAGTCATAGAGACCTCTCTAAGAGGAAACTGAGGTCTTTTCTCCATGTAACTACATACCCTTATCTCTTGTCTGTATTTCTCCATAGTAGTGAGCATTGACTGGAATATATTTTGGTGGTGTGTCTATGTGATTACTATGCCATATGTTATAGCCACTGTGTGCACACAATTATGATTCGTGCTATGATGATGTTTGTTTTTGTCTAACTGTGCATTTCTCTGCAGATCTAAGTTCAGCTCTGAATCTTTGACTGATGGATGAAAAGTTCCACGCCTGTACCTTGGTGTTTTCTATGTTTGTGCCCTGTAATCTTTGTTTTGTCTATCTGTTTGGTTTGTGGGGTACCCCGGGGAAACCGACTATCCATTGGCCATTTTTGGAGATTTTTCTCTCCCTTTTTGCATTTTTGTTTTTTCCTATCTAAATTGCCTTTTTACATTACATTTTTTTTTTCTCTTTCATGGCCTGAGCGCTGCTCCGTTAGGGGTTCTCTTATTTAGAGAAAGGTTCTATAGACTTAATGGTATTTTTCTGTGCCCTCTCCTAAGTTTACACCATGTAACATGTCCTCTTCTGCATATTGTATACTTGAATCTTGTATCTTTCTTGCTGTACTTATGACCAGTAAATGTCTTATTTTTGTCCCTTGTTGACGCCCTCAGTACGGGCAACCTGTTCTCTCTCTTTCTTTTCTTTGACTCTCTTCACTGGATTTCGGCTGCTGGATGATGTCAGTTTGAAAGTGGCCCCCACAATATTAGGTGGTAGGGGTTAAGTGAAAGGCGTACTGACAAAGTGGCCCCCACAATATTAGGTGGTAGGGGTTAAGTGAAAGGCGTACTGACAGATGATGATACCTGGACTTCTTTCAAGATGGTGTATGTGCAGACACCTTTCATTCCGAGTGTACACCGTACCGGTTTAAAGTGACTGCGTGCCTTGAACTGCTGCATCCTGAACTTTTACTTTCTTGGACACTTTCTCTCCCTGTTTCTGCCCGTTTTGCTGGACTTTATCTTTTTGCAGTTTTGGCTCTGGATATTATTTCTGTGAAGGACTGCTTGTTTTATTCTGTATATTCCTTTTAAGTGACATTATAATTTTTCTGCTGTAATGCCTAGGCTAGGTTATGGACCTGTCAAGTTTGTCCATTTTTGTTTTTATTTTTACTACCATGTCATTCGTTTCTTTTAATGCTTTATTTATATTTTGTTAGCTTGCCTCTTATACTACCACCTGAACAGAAACACATATATCCTGTATGTATTTCTTGCTTTCATATCTTCCTATGGTCTGGTTCTCATATTTTTGATGACTCTCAATGCTGTTCTTTACTTAGCAATGACTACTGTCTTGACTGCTGTGGAATCCTGCTTTTTCCCACTGTTGTTTTTATGGTTCCCCTATTAGCCTTTTGTGCCTCCATCCTCTGGTTCTGGCATATACTGTATCTGAGTTTAGCTAGCTGGGTGGGCTGACCCTCCTCCACGCCTTTGTTACTTCCTCTCTCAGCCACCCCTCGTTACTTCGGCCCGCCAAGAGGGGACTGAGTTGGATAACCTGGACAAACTGAACTACCTAGTGGAGAAATACCTTGTGTATGCTGGACATTACAGCCATTTTAACACATATTTTCTCACAGTCTAAGCAGCCTTTCTTTACAAGCTAACCAGATGGAACAGCATGTACTTCGCTAATCTATGAAAATGATACTCCTGCTGGCCTAGTTCTTGTCTTCCTAAGGAGGATACTTCTCCAAGGTTCGGTGACCATTGTTCATTTGTACTGAGCTGTTATCAGTGCCGTATGACATATGCAAGGCACCCTGAGAAGCCATAAACCACCCATAACAAGTAACAACCCCTGAAGGATGAAGGGGGAGTAGGGATGTGGGGGCCTGGTGCCTGTCTCTAAAGCAAGCCATGGGATCCAGGCATGGCCAGGATGCTGGAATGTCACCCTTGCATCTTTGTTTCAGTTTGCTGCATAAGACTGTCTACGAGGACACCATCCTGAAGACATACAGTGTTTTATAACAAACAAATCAGCCTCAGCAAGGTGATAAGGATTCAAGATATGGACAAAAGAAGTTCCCAAAGTGCCCTCTGTTTCTGGACTGCTAGGGCCACTCTCGTGGGGGGGGGAATAGTTAGGTATACATTTTTTGTATCACTAGGGAGTCATATGACCAGAGTTCGGGGATGAGCCTTTTGAAACAAAGCAAGAATTTATCTGTATAAAAGAACATGCATCACAAGTAGGGTCAGAGAGGTTTACCTGCTTATGCCGGGGGGGTGTGCTAGTCCCCTGCTCGGCATATGAGTGTAAGTGTTACTCTCCATTGCATATTCTGAACTGACAATATATATTTCTTTCTATTATGTCTCCGCTGCTATAAATTTGTAAGCCATTAAAATAACAATAAAAAATATTGTCTGTTTTGGAAAATAAAATGCCGTCTTGTAGTTATTCCAATGAGGTCAGCAAAGCAGCCTTTTTATCTCAGAAGGAAGACCTTCCCCAAGGAGGTGTCGAACAGCACTCCCAGATACTCCAGGCGCTCAGATGGAGACAACTGGCTCTTGGAAAGGATGACTACCAATCCCAGCAACTGCAGAAACTCCACCACCCAAGACGTGACCTGGGTGCTCTCCTGGAACAACTTTGTCCAAATCAACCAGTTGTCCAGGTAGGGACGAACTAGAATGCCCTCTTTTCATAATGCCACCGCGACAACCACCATCACCTTGATGAATGTCCGCAGAGACGTGGCCAGACCAAAGGGAAGTGCACAGAACTGATAGTGTTGCCCCAAGATTGCAAAGTGAGGAAACGATGATGGGAGGCCCAAAAAGGAATGTGCAAGTAGGCCTCGGTCAGATCTAGAGAGGTTAGAAACTCTCCCGGATGAACTACCAGAATCACAGACCGCAAAGTTTCCATGCAGAAGCAAGGCACGTGAACAGCCCTGTTGACCCCCTTCAAATCCAGGATGGGCTGAAAGGTCCCTTCTTTCTTTGGCACCACAAAGTAAATCAAGTATCAACCTATGCCCCACTCCTGCGGGGGAACTGGATCTACCGTATGGAGATCTAACAATCTTTGAAGGGTCTGGCAGAAGGCCTTCTGCTTCCATGCCTCCTGCTAGGGAGAAGCGAGAAAACGGTCTGGCAAGAAACGTTCAAACTCTAGAGCATAACTGTCCCGAATCACCTCCAGAACCCACTGATCGGACGTGATCTCTGCCTATTTTGGATAAAAATCCCTCAGCCGTTCGCCCACCAGAACCAAGATGGGTGCCGGCAAGGAGTCATTGGGCAGAACGGGCGGCAGGAGACCCGGCGGGGGCGCTACCCGCATTCCAGCAGGCCCCACAAAAGGACTGCATGCGCTGAAAGAACCTGCCTCTAGAGAGCCTAGGAGACTGAAAAGAGGCAGCTCCTCGACCAGGGTGGAAGCAGTGGAAATCACGCCCACGAGCAGCCCTACCTCGAGCCAGTGGCCTAGGCCTATCCTTAGGCAAACGAGACACTTTAGAATCAGTGAGAGTCTGAACCAACTTGTCCAGATCCTCACCAAACAAGAAAGAGCCTTTAAAAGGAAACTTTGTCAACTTAGCTTTGGACACCGAATCCACCCACCAAGCACGAAGCCACAAGGTATGGCGAGCTGCCACTGCAAACGCCAACGACTTGGCAGAAGCTCGCAATTCAATCTTTGCCACCTCGCACTTGAGTAATTTCCAATCCTCAGATTTACTATCAAGCACATGCTGGGCTCAGCGAAAACATGCCCGAACCATCAGTCCACTACACATTGACGCCTGGACCGCCAGAGCTGTCACATCAAAACTCTGTTTAAGGAGGGACTCCAATTTACACTCCTCTGGGTCCTTCAAGGCCGCACAACCCTCAACAGGCTTGGTATGCCTCTTACAGATAGCCGAGACCACCGCGTCCACCACAGGCGACTTCTGAGTGTCCCTATCTCCTTCAGGAATGGGATACAAGCGGCCAATGGAGCACGCAAAACGAAAGGGAGCTTCCGGCACCTGCCATTGTACGAGCATGTCCTGAATATCCTGATGCATAGGAAAAGAGCGGGAAGCAGAGCAAGGGGTCCACTGTACACAGGGGGCTCTGACACGGTGTCCTCAAAGTGCAAAACTGAGGAGACCTGAAGAATTAGCTCATGAAGCTCGTCCCGCTGAAAAATGCACACCACAGACGCATCTTCGCCAGCAGGGGGGTGCTCGAACCACTCACAGGTGGAATCCGACCCCCCAAGAGGATCCTGGAAATCTCCCCAAGGGTCCAGGTCCTCAATAACATCTTGTTCCTCTGAGCAAAAATCCTCATCCCAAGACACTCTCGGGCGCTTGGACAAGAGAGGAGTAGAGGGGGGCAAAACCGCTGCTGCATGGGGACGCACTGGGGAAGACGTTGAGGGCAACCCCCCACCCCCGAAGTGGACACGGAACCTCCAGCCACCAGCACATAAACTTTACAAAGTGCTAACATGAATTCAGGGGGAAAGACCCCCAGCAGCCCCAAGGGACTTCCTGCCCCAGCAGGGGACCCTGCCTTACCTTGGCCCCTGTATTTCCAGAACAGGGGGAAGATCACCTGAGGTAACAGAAATGAAGGAGGTTCCTGCTGAATTTGGACCTGAAACCGCCAAAATCGGACCTGAAACCATCAAAATCAGAGCTCCTGGGGCCTGTTGTGTCTGAAAAGCCTGGGACTTTCCTGATGCTGAGGCACCAACCAACATGAAAAGGTAATCCTCAGCCACTCCGGCATTAAGGGAATCCTTCGTGAGGTACATGCAGTGGGGTGCCTTGGCCACTGGTAACTGCTACTGACGAGACACCCCCACTGCTCCGGCCTGCACAATGCTTGCACAGGCCATCCGCAAGTACCTCGCGTCTGGAACACAATGAGCATTTTTCTCCCTTAAAAGTGATCATTGTGGTATTCCGGAACTTGGTTGCAGCAAGGATGGCAGTGTGATTACTGAGCTGCTCTTTTAGGCTTGCAAACAGCTTATTTTCTACCAATTTATTTCCTCTCAGAGGACCTTGATTGATCTTAGATGGCTGCAGGAAGACAACCACGTTTAGAGTCTGCATTTGCTGCTCAAGGAACAAGTAAAAGATCAAAGCCTAATGTCATGCCTTCTAAAGTGCCTTTGCCAAGAGACTCCATGGAATTGCTGGAGCAAATGATGGAGAGAATGAAAAACATGCAGGAGTTGTTACAGGATAATTCACACAGGTTAGCCTCAGTTCAGGAAGAAATGACTACCCTGACTAAACAATTACAGATATCTAACACTAGATTGGATAGTTGTGAACAACAGATGTCTGACTGTGAGGCAAAGCTGGTCCAATGCTGGTTGGATCACAAATCAGTAATTACTCTTACCAAAAAAACTGAAAGATTTTGAAAATAGGGGAAGGAGAAATAATATTAGACTGTTAGGTCATCCTGAGGGTATTGAGAGGCAGGATATTACAGGATTCCTGGTAGATTTATTCCTAAAGTGCTATGAATAACATTTTCTCAACCTCTGGAATTGGAGAGAGCTCATAGAATCCCTTCAAGGAAAAACAGCACTACTACTACTACTACTACTACCGGCCCCAGGCCCATAATATTCAAGCTATTGAGATTTCCACAAGTGTTTGAAATTTTGAAGGTGGCCAAGGAGAAAAAGAGCATAAAGTGGCAGGGATCCAAACTGGGTTTCTTTCCCAATTTTGCAAAGGCCATGGCAGCTCTTTCTGCTGAAAAACACCCTAGCTGTAATAAAAGTGCTGGTTATATGAGAAAAAAGCCCATACAAATGGCAGTTTTAAAGGGAACTGAGCCCTTTAGACCAGCACACCTCAGGATTTTTTTCCCCACTTAGAACAGATTCCACGGCTCTCAAAACTGGTGGCTGACCAACCAGGAGGCCAGGCCGCTGGTTGAGGCACCTCTACAAAAATGTGGGGAGGTGGAGGGAGGGACCGAGCATGAGACCTGCCGAGTTTAACACCCCCGAGGTCCGATGGATCCCCAAACAGGACCCGTCCAAGCTCTATCCAGCACAAAAGGGGAACCCAGGAGTCCAAAACAAAATTCCAACAGTACTAAGAGGGGGGTCGAATTAGTCTTACTACCTGCTTTAATGGAGACTGAGGAAGACTGGATTGCAAGAGGGGAAGCTATCCTGATATACAAGTTTGTTCTCAGTCTCCACCTGCTGGTAGTAGTGAGGTATATAACCCATTCATAAGGACTATACCAATCTACCATGCGCTACAGAAGCAAAGCTCTTAAAAAGATATGCTGGGCTTTGATCTCCATCTTTTCTTTCCTTTTACTTAAGCTATTCCTTCTTTCTTTTTTTTTTCTCCATGAAATTTTATTAGATTTTTTTAGATGATAAACAAAAAAAGAAAACAAAATTATACAAGCACACTGCAAAAATCAGCAACCAAATGTAATACAATACATGAAATTACAGCACAGTACATTAGGAATATATAGGATATAATATTTCAGTTATTAAAAATTTAGACTATAGGGACAATAGATTGTAAATATTTATATAAAGAAGACTTGTTGAATGCGAATGACCTCTACATTCAGCCACATTTATGATGTTGTAGTACTAGGTTCAACAATATTCATATTCAATAAGTGTTGAATATGAATTGAGATTCAGGCTTTCCAATGGGAGAGAATTAGTTTCTATGTTATAGTCAACAATATATCAAAAAGTTTTTTATCCGTCTCAAGAAGAGAGATAATCGGTGATTGTGATTTAAAAATCACTATCGATAGAGAAATATTACACTCCAATTGGAAAATTTTCTTCATTACAGACCAAACTTCTTGCCACAAAGAATGAACTAATGGACATTATTTCTGATGTCACTAGGTAGCAGTTTCTGTTACTGTGCTGTGCTGAATGCAAACAAGAAGAGGGGAAAAAGTCTGAAAACGGAGTATTAACTACAAGCTCCATAAGTTTAGCAAACCATGGAATGCTAAACAACAACCTTGGTATAACGAAAATCTCGCCCTTCTCCGTAGACAACTTCGTTCTGTAGAGCATAAATGGCGTAAAACCCGCCTCAATAATTTCCTCATTATGTTCAAGGAAAAAGCTTCTCATTATAAAAAAGTCATTCAACAAACTAAAAAAGAATACTATTCTAAACTCATTACTTCCACCCGTAATTCTTCCACCCTTTTTAGTATTACTCAGTCACTCTCAAAATATTCTAAGAAAAAAAACCTACCCCCTACTACCCAGCCTTCTGCAGATGAACTATCACTATTCTTTGATACTAAAATCAAGGACATTAGATCACATCTTGGACCTTCACTTCTAGCTTCCTCTCCTCACACTCTCAATGATTCTACTCAACTATCATTTAGCTCTTGCTCAAATTTCAAAATGCCCTCATTAACAAATCTCCTTCTCATTTTACAATCTTTAAACACGTCCAATAATCTTTTGGAGAGTATTCCCCCTTCGCTTCTTAAAAAATTCTTCTCCTTCTTCGGCCCATTCATTTGGGAAATGATATCTAAATCTCTCTCCGACAGTATAGTACCTACTGCTTGGAAAACATCCCTTGTTTTTCCAAAACTCAAACAACACAACCTAGATCCCTCTCTACCTAGAAATTACCGCCCTATTGCTAATCTACCCTTGATCTCCAAATTAACTGAAAAAATCATTCACTCCCAACTTACAGAGTTTATTGAAAAAACCCATGCTTTACATCCATGCCAAACTGATTTCCGTTCTTCACATTCAACAGAATTGTCACTTCTAGGCCTTATCTCAACCATACATTATTACCACGACCATCAAAAATCTGTCATTCTTATCTCTCTTGACCTGTCAGCAGCCTTTGATACTATCGACCACTCTCTTCTTATTAATAGACTCAAAGACTGCGGTATTACAGGTCCAGCTCTTTCATGGTTCACATCTTACTTTAACGAACGCAACTTTAAAGTCCATGTAAATAATGAAACTTCTTCAGCTATATCACAATCCTATGGTGTCCCGCAAGGTTTGATTCTATCCCCATTACTATTTAATATCTTTCTTTCTCCTCTTCTTACATTGGCTCAATCTATCGGATTCTCAATCTTTGCTTATGCAGACGACATACAACTTCTTCACCCAGTCAACACTTCAAACATCTCAGACATAAAAGACATAAATAACAAACTGGACATCATAAATGATTGGCTCTATTCAAATAAACTTTCCCTCAATATAGATAAATCCCGAGGCCTTCTACTTCCAATCAAAACATGCGAATCCTTATTGGAAAAAATTTCTATCAAATCCACTCCAATACAAATTGAAACAAAAATAAAACTATTAGGCGTCATCAATGATAGGGATCTTACCTTCCACGACCATATTAGTTTGGTCGCAAAAATCTGTTTCTACAAACTCCGCATCATTCGGTCGCTAATTCCAATTCTAGAGACCGATTCAATCAATATCCTGATTCACTCCTTAGTTATCTCCCATTTAGATTATTGCAACTCGCTTCTCATCGGTCTCCCTCAAAAAGAAATCCGACGCCTACAATTAATACAAAACACTGCAATAAAACTCATTTATAAAATAGGCAAATTTGACCATGTCACTCCTCTTCTAAAAGAGGCACATTGGCTCCCCATCACGCACCGTATCACTTATAAAATCATCTTACTTTCCTTCAAAATAAAACTCTCTCTCCAGCCCTCATTTCTTGATAAACTTCTCATCCCCCAATGTTCCCCACGCACTCTTAAGGTCAACTGATCAAAAACTTCTCTATATTCCCTCCATAAAAGACTTCTACTATACACGGAAAATAAATTTTGCAGTAGCTGCCCCAACTTTATGGAATTCTCTGCCACAGCAACTCCGCGATGAACAACATCTAGACAAATTTAAGATAAGCCTAAAGACTTTTTTATTTTGTGACGCATTTGGCTGTGCTTAGACTTATCTTCTGTCTTTTTTTTTTTTTTCTTCTTTTCTTTTTCCTTCTCTTTTCTTTTTTTACTTCCTTTTCCTCTCCAAGCAACCAACCGCTTTAACAAAGCGACCCTACCCTATACGTTTTATCCCATTCCCACTTTCTCCTTTTCTTCTCAAATATGCAACTTTTCCCCTCCCCTCCCTTTCAAGTTTGTCTTGTTGATATTATTTATGTTCACACCATTTATTTTAAAACGCCAATTATTTTATTTTTTTTATCTTTCTTACCTTTTAAATTTTATTGTTAACCGGCCAGATATTTGTTGATGGTCGGTATATTAAAAACTAATAAACTTGAAAATAAACTTGAAACTTGAATGCTTAGAATAGGCCTATAGTTATCCACAATGGTGAGATCAGCAGCACCCATACATTTTGGAATTGGTGTAAATACAGGTTTTAGCTATATTCTCTGAATAATTTTCCTCCAGAAAGGGGGGGGGGCACATGTATCTAAAGGGCAGGTCTTATTAACAAGTTTAAACATAGAAACATAGAAATAGACGGCAGATAAGGGCCACGGCCCATCTAGTCTGCCCACCCCAAAGACCCTCCCCTACCTTTCTCTGTGAATAGATCCCACGTGTCTGTCCCATTTGGCCTTAAAATCAGACACGCTGCTGGCCTCAATAACCTGAAGTGGAAGACTATTCCAGCGATCGACCACCCTTTCAGTGAAAAAGAATTTCCTGGTGTCCCCGTGCAGTTTCCCACCCCTGATTTTCCATGGATGCTCCTTTGTTGACGCTGGACCCTTGAAAAAAGAAGATATCTTCTTCCACCTCGATGCGGCCCGTGAGATACTTGAATGTCTCAATCATGTCATCCCTCTCTCTGCGTTCCTTGAGTGAGTATAGCTTTAATTTATCTAGCTGTTCCTCGTACGGGAGATCCTTGAGTCCCGAGACCATCCTGGTGGCCATTCTCTGGACCGACTCAAGTCTCAGCACATCCTTACGGTAATGCGGCCTCCAGAATTGCACACAGTACTCCAGGTGGGGCTTCACCATGGATCTATACAATGGCATAATGACTTCAGGCTTACGGCTGACGAAACTCCTGCATATGCAACCTATGATTTGCCTTGCCTTTGATGAAGCTTGCTCCACTTGATTGGCAGTCTTCATGTTCTCACTGACGATCACCCCTAAGTCTCGTTCTGCTTCAGTTCTTATTAGGATCTCACCATTAAGGGTGTAAGTCTTGCATGGATTTTGGCTGCCCAGGTGCATGACTGCATTTTTTGGCATTGAAGTTGAGTTGCCAGGACCTAGACCAGCGCTCCAGTAGTAGTAGGTCGTGCATCATGTTGTCGGGCATTGAATTTATGTCCGTTGTGCTTTTGCCCACTACATTGCCCAGTTTGGCGTCATCGGCGAATAATGTCATTTTACCTCGAAGCTCTTCTGCTAAGTCTCTTATAAAGATGTTGAAAAGGATCGGGTCCAAGACCGAGCCCTGCGGCACCCCACTGATCACCTCTGTCATTTTGGAGGGGGTGCCGTTCACCACCACCCTCTGAAGCCTACTTTCAAACCAGTTCCCAACCCATTTTGTCAATGTATCGCCCAATCCCATAAAACTCATCTTGCTCAGCAACCTGCGGTGTGGTACGCTATCGAATGCTTTGCTGAAGTCCAGGTATACGATGTCCAAGGACTCCCCAACATCCAGCTTCCTCGTCACCCAGTCAAAGAAGCTGATCAGGTTGGATTGGCAGGATCTCCCTTTAGTAAATCCATATTGATGGGAATCCCGTAGATTCTCCTCGTTCAGGATCGTATCCAATTGGCGTTTGATTAGAGTTTCCATTAGTTTGCTCACTATTGATGTGAGACTCATCGGTCTGTAGTTTGCCGTCTCCATCTTGGAAACTTTCTTGTGGAGTGGAATGACGTTAGCCAACGTACTAAGGGAGAAATTGAAGAGCGCGGATAGCGGTTCCGCCAAGACATCACACAACTCCCTGAGCACCCTGGGGTGTAGGTTGTCAGGTCCCATTGCCTTGTTAACCTTAAGCTTTGACAGCTCGCAGTAGACACTGCTGGGTGTAAACTTGAAATTACTAAACGGGTCAACTGCGTCAACCCTTGTCTGTAGCTGAGGGCCGAGTCCTGGCGTCTCGCGGGTGAAGACTGAGCAGAAGTATTCATTTAACAGTTGGGCTTTTTCCGAGTCTGTTTCTACAAAGTCTCCGTCAGTTTCCTAAGATGTACTATCCCGCCTGAGTTCCTATTTCTTTCACTGATATACCTGAAGAAGGATTTATCTCCTTTTTGGATGTTCTTCGCTAGAGACTCCTCCATGCGGAATTTGGCCTCCCTAACTGCTATTTTGACGGCTTTTGACTTGGTCATTTAGACTTCCCTAGAGTCCTGTTTCCCTGATTGTTTGTAAGAGATGAATGCTTTTTTCTTCTCCTTGATGAGGGCCGAAATCTCCGCAGAGAACCATTGAGGTTTATTGTTTCTTCACCGTTTACTTACTGATTTAACATAGCGGATTGTTGCTTCCTGTATGGTGGCTTTCAAAGTCGACCACATTTCTTCCACGTTATCGATTCCTGCTTGGCTTTGTAGTGCCTGGTAAATGAAGTCTCCCATTTTTTTGAAGTTTGTGTCCTTGAATTTGAGGACCTTGGTCAGTGTAGTAGATTTAGTGAAACCTTTCCTGAGATTGAACCACACCATGTTGTGGTCACTGGAGGCCAATGTGTCGCCCACCGAGATCTCTGAGACACTTTCTCCATTGGTAAGTATCAGGTCCAGAATTGCCTGATCCCTTGTTGGTTCCAACACCAATTGCCTGAGTCTTGCTCCCTTCATAGAGTTTAATAGCCTCCTGCTGCTGCCGGAAGCAGAGGAAAGCGTGTCCCAATCCACATCAGGCATGTTGAAGTCACCTAACAATACTGTGTCCCCACGCAAGGTGATATTCTCTATATCTCTGATTAATTCCATATCTAGGTCATCCTGTTGTCTTGGGGGTCTGTATATTATGCCGAGATACAGGCATTTGTCCTTCCCTCTGGCCAAGTTTACCCAAAGGGATTCCCCAGTGTATTGGACATCTGTGATTCTGGTGACTTTAATGTCATCTTTAGAATATAATGCTACACCTCCTCCCATTTTGCCCTCCCTGTCCTGGCGGAGCAAGTTTTAACCCGGTATGACCATGTCCCACCCGTGGGAGTCCTTGAGCCAGGTCTCAGATATCGCCACCACATCCAGGTCGGCATTCCTCATTTCTGTTTCTAATTCCAGGATCTTGTTTCCCAGACTGTGGGCGTTTACGTACATAGCCCTCCATGTTGTATGCAGAGCTGTGGAGTCAGAGGAAATTTCGGGTACCTGGAGTCGGAGTTGCCAAACAATGCACCGACTCTGACTAAATTTAGATTGGAATTAAAAAAAGCAAGTTTAAATGTCCCAATTCACAAAAAGTTATAATTAATGACTTCTCTACTGTAAGAATAAAGACCAATGCATGCAGTGCCTCACGTAACCGCAAAACGAACACGTGCTTCACTATATGGCACGCAACGCACAATTCGGAGCACCAATACTTATAAATGTATTCTCCCTTGTTGTTGTTTACAACTTATTTCCAATGTTCAACAAGGTTTTCAAATACCTCGTTGGTAGAAATCACCTGGTGTAGACTTGAAAAATTCATCCAACCAAGCTCTCCCACCATACACACAACATCTTTTTACGCAGATGAAGATCTTGTTTCATGCGGAGTCGGAGTCAGAAGTACAAAAAACTGAGGAGTCGGGGAGTCAGAAGTACAAAAAACTGAGGAGTCGGAACATTTATCTACCGACTCCACAGCCCTGGTTGTATGTTTGTTACGTCTCAATGGGGATGTTCCCGCTTGAGCTACTTGGACATCTTTAGCATTATTCACATGTTTTGAACTTTCCCTAGACCCAGAGCTACAACGTCTCAAAAAAGTATTGGCAGCTTAGCTCACCCGATAGGTTGTTTGTGCCTGTACCCTCCCCCAACTTACCTAGTTTAAAGCCCTGTGTTGTAGGCGGGCTAGACGGTGTCCAAGGACGTTCTTTCCTCTTCTGGTCAGGTGTAGCCCGTCTGGTCCTTGTAGTCCTTGCAATGCCTCTCCATGGTGCAAGAACCCAAAGTTCATCTCCTCGCACCATCCCTGCAGCCAGTCGTTTACCCTCTGGATGCGATCCTCCCTGGCACTGCCCTTGCCCCTTACTGGGAGGATCGAAGAGAAGACCACCTGCGCATCCATCCTCCTCAGTTTCTCACTCAGGGCTCTGAAGTCTTCAGGAATGCTCTCCGGGGTCCTCCTGGCAGTGTCGTTGGTTCCGACGTGGATGAGAATCATTGGGAAGTGGTCACGGGGCTTGATGAGTCTGTCCAGGCAAGTAGTTACATCCCGGATCCTGGCCCCTGGCAAACAGCAGACCTCTCTTGATTGCAGGTCTGATCTACAAATTGGACCCTCGGTGCCCCTCAGCAGCGAATCCCCGATGACCACCACTCTGCGCTTCTTAGGGGTGGGCCGATCTGTTGACTCTGGAACTGGAACTGTCTGCTGAACAACTTCCTGTTCCTCGTTATAAAGGACCTTCTTGTAGCAGCTGGTATCTGTTCCTCAGGGTGATTTGTGGTGTCGATGTAGAGCCGCCCTGTATGTGAGAGAAAGAGACAGAGTAAGGTTTTCTGCATTTTCCTGTGGAGGAAGTAACCAGCTGCCAGGAATCAGCGTCCCCAGCCACTTCCTGTATTCCGAAGGTTGGTCTCAAGTTTGCAGGTTTGGATGCTTGGGGTGTCTCTAGGATGGTCCTGTCAGGCTCCTGTTCGGCGATCTGAGACAGCTCCTGGATGACACTGTCGATGAAGGTTTCGACATCTCGGATGCATCTTAAGCGCTGAACCTCCTCTCTCAGGCTCCTCAGCTCTAGCAAAAGGCTTTCATCTGGCTGATCCATTGCTTCCATCTGTGTGGAGACTGTAGACGTCTTTGAGGGGATGGCCTCGGGGTCTTACAGATTGCATCAGGTAGCACTTGTGTAAATTCACTCAATATCTTCCATCTGATATTCCCATATACACACACACAAAGGATGGGTATTTTCTAAGACTGATGTACAAGCTGGAATATTTAAAGCAAGCAATTGTCTAATTTTATTGACCTTTGACTGAAAGAATTGGGGAAAGTCTTCTGTGCTAGGTTGGAGAAACTCGGGGCTTGGTGCTTGGACCCGTGTTCTTCAACATATTCATAAACGATCTGGAAATGGGTATGATGACTGAGGTGATTAAATTTACAGACAATACGAAGTTATTCAGAGTAATGAAGATGCAGGGGGATTGTGAAGATCTGCAACGTGACATTACCACGTTTGAGAAATGTGCAGCGACATGGTAAATGAGTTCAATGTGGATAAGTATAAGATAATGCATGTCGGTATCAAAAATCTCATACACAAATACAAGATATCCGGGGCGGTACTTAGAGAGACACCACAGGAAAGAGACTTGGGAGTACTGGTCGACAAGTCAATGAAGCTGTCTCTGCAATGTGCGGCGGTGGCAAAAAGGGCGAACAGAATGCTAGGAATGATTAAGAAGGGGATCACGAACAGATCGGAGAAGGTTATCATGCAACTGTACCGGGTCATGGTATGCCCTCACCTGGAATACTGCGTCCAGCACTGGTCAATGTACAAGAAGGAGGACACGGTACTACTTGAAAGGGTCCAGAGAAGAGTGACTAAAATGGTTAAGGGGTTGGAGGAGTTGCCGTACAGTGAGAGATTAGAGAAGCTGGGCCTATTCTCCCTTGAAAAGAGGAGACTGAGAGGGGACATGATCGAAACATTCAAGATAATGAAGGGAATAGACTTAGTAGATAAAGACAGGTTGTTCACCCTCTCCAAGTTAGAGAGAATGAGAGGGCACTCTCTAAAGTTAAAAGGGGATAGATTCTGTACAAACGTAAGGAAGTTCTTCTTCACCCAGAGAGTGGTAGAAAACTGGAACGCTCTTCCAGAGGCTGTTATAGGGGAAAACACCCTCCAGGGATTCAAGACAAAGTTCCTGCTGAACCAGAACATACACAGATAAGGCTAGACTCAGGGCACTGGTCTTTGACCTAAGGGCTGCCGCATGAGCGGACTGGTAGACACGATGGACCACTGGTCTAACCCAGCAGTGGCTGTTCTTATGTTCTTGAAAGGACTTTGTACAATTCAGTGTGTTAAATATCTTAAAGGTAGTTTTTGGTGAATTTTCAGATTTATCATTTTTTTAAAATAGTGTTTCTTTGTTTTATTAATAGCTATATTGTTCAAAAGGCCCAGCATTACCTCAGAATGAGTCATGGATTTGATATACCACTTTTCTGTGGTACAGCCAAACGGTTTACATTAATTGACTTGTCCAGGGTCTCAAGAAGCCATAATGGGAATTTAACCCTTTATTTGGCATGTGTCTTCTATGACTCTTTTGGGAGATCTGCATCTCCAAATGCCTGTTACTTGGCACTGTTGCTCTCTTTCAACATCAAGTTACATAAAGTAGCCGTTTCACTATCTGCCAATTAAAGGGTTACACTCTGTTCCTCAGGTTCTCAACCAACTGTGCTACCAATTAGGCTACTCCTCTACTTCTAAAGTCACCATGTATAAGACGCCCGTAGTGCATAACCTATACTTTTCGACTGGTTTGGAGTAGGGGTTCTCAACCCAGTCCTCGGGACGAGTCAAGTTTTCAGGATACCCACAATGAATATGCATGAGAAAGATTTCCATCCTACTTATTCCATTGTATACAAATCTAGTTCATGCATATTCGGTAAGGATATCCTAAAAACCTGCCTGGCTAGGTGTGTCTCGAGGACTGGGTTGAGAATCACTGGTCTGGAGGGATGCTATGGAAAACAGCTTAGAAAGACATGCTACATGGACATCTTCTTACCAATGGTTTTCTTAAGGATATCCAGCTCCTCTTGCTGCTTGTGATAAGAACTCTGCTGCATCTTAACTTGAAGGAGCTCAGCTTCTTCTGATTTCATTTCCCACTGCTGCTTCAGTTGGCGATATCTTAACAGATTAGGAGCATACAAATTAAGTCATATACAAGAAATATTTCTCTGTATTTCCCTTTCATCATGCCTGTCTATATTATACAATAATTACTTTCAAGTTTACAATTGCATAGAAACATGGTGGCAGATAAAGGCAAAATGACCCATCCAATTTGCCCATCTGCAGCATCCACCATCTCCTCCTTTCCCTAAGAGATCCTACTTACCTTTCCCATGCTTTCTTGAATGAAGAAACATGAAGACCTGGCAAAGCTTGGAGAATGGTCTGAAATTTGGCAGCTAAAATTTAATTTAATGTAAGAAATGCAAGGTCATGCCAAGAAATGCAAGGTCATACTAAGAAATGCATGGTCATGCATTAGGGCTGCAAAAATCTGAGAGAACGGTACAGTTTAGGAGGTGAAGAACTTATGTGCATGACAGAAGAGTGGGACTTGGGTGTGATTGTATGTGATAATCTTAAGGTGACCAAATATGTTGAAAAGGTGATGGCGAAAGCTAGAAGGATGCAAGAGTGCATAGGGAGAAGTAAGGCCAGTAGGAAAAAGGAGGTATTGATGCCTCTGTATAAGATTTTGGCGAGACCTCATTTAGAATATTGTGTACAATTCTGGAGGCCGCACCTTCAAAAAGATATAAAAAGGAAGGAGTCGGTCCAGAGGAAGGCTACTAAAATGGTGCGTGGTCTTCATCAAAAGGCATATAGGGACAGACTTAAAGATCTCAATCTGTGTACTTTGGAGGAAAGGTGGGAGAGGGGAGATATGAGAGAGATGTTTAAAAACCTATGTGATGTAAATGTGCATGAGTCGAGTCTCTTCATTTGAAAGGAAGCTCTGGAATGAGAGGGCATAGGATGAAGTTAAGAGGTGATAGGCTCAGGAGTAATCTAAGGAAATACTTTTTTTTACAGAAAGGGTGGTAGATGCATGGAAATAGACATTGTGCCTGAATTCAAGAAAGCTCAAGATAGGCACGTGGGATCTCTTAGAGAGCAGAAGAAAGGAGAAATTAGGTTCCTACCTGCTAATTTTCTTTTTTTTTTTGGCCTCTCCAGAACGGTATAACTGAAATAGGAATCTTACAGAAGGGTATATACCTTATCATGACCAGCAGGTAGAGACTGAAACAAAAGTTTGGAATTCCCCCTTATTCTCTCAGTCTGCCGAACAGCCAAGCAGAACTAAGAATTAAAAACAGGACTTCAAACAGAAGTAACAACTAATAAAACCTGAACGCTGTTGGAAAATGCAAAGGAGCAAATGCAAATGTTAAAGGTCCCCACAGCTCACCAGCTATGCCAGCCGAGCCACAGCCATTGTTCTTTGATCTCTCTGGCCCTATAAAAATACTAGAACCCGCTGAAAAAGCAAAAATCTTCACGCAAGAACACTACGACAACAGACAGGGTGGGGTGCTATACCAATTTGGAGAGGCTAAAATAAAAATTAGCAGGTAAGAACCTAATTTCTCCTTCTTTAACAACTCTCTAGACCGGTATAGCTGAAATAGGAATCTTACAGATGGGATGTGCCAAAGCAGTACCCATTATAGGTGAGACACCCGAAGGGCAGACACCAGAAAACGCTCACTGAACACCACGTCCCGACACATCTGAACGTCCACACCAGGGGTCTCCAAAGTCCCTCCTCGAGGGCTGAATCCAGTCAGGTTTTCAGGATTTCCCCAATGAATATGTATTGAAAGCAGTACATGCACATAGATCTCATGCATATTCATTGGGGAAATCCCAAAAACCTGACTGGATTCAGCCCTCGAGGAGGGACTTTGGAGACCCCTGGTCCACACGGTAGTGCCTGACAAAAGAATGTAAGGGAGACCAAACCGCAGCCTTACAAATATCCACTGGAGGCACCAGCGAAGACTCAGCCCAAGAAGCTGCCTAACCCCGAGTGGAATGAGCCTTGAGAAAATCCGGAGCAGGTTTCTTCTGAAGAAAGTATACGGAAGCAATAGTCTCCTCGATTTAGCACGCAATGGTAGCTTTGGAAGTGCCATCCCCCTTACGAGGACCTGCTAGAAGGACAAAAAGATGTTCTGATTTCCTGATCTCCTATGTCATAAGAACATAAGCAATGCCTCTGCTGGGTCAGACCTGAGGTCCATCGTGCCCAGCAGTCCGCTCTCGCGGCGGCCCAACAGGTCCAGGACCTGTGCAGTAATCCTCTATCTATACCCCTCTATCCCCTTTTCCAGTAGGTAATTGTCCAATCCTTTCTTAAACCCCATTACCGTACTCTGCCCTATTACGTCCTCTGGAAGCGCATTCCAGGTGTCCACCACACGTTGGGTAAAGAAGAACTTCCTAGCATTCGTTTTGAATCTGTCCCCTTTCAACTTTTCTGAGTGCCCTCTTGTTCTTTTATTTTTTGAAAGTTTGAAGAATCTGTCTCTCTCTACTTTCTCTATGCCCTTCATGATCTTGTAAGTTTCTATCATATCCCCTCTAAGTCTCCTCTTCTCCAGAGAAAAGAGACCCAATTTTTCCAATCTCTCAGCGTATGAAAGGTTTTCCATACCTTTTATCAGACGTGTCGCTCTCCTCTGGACCCTCTCGAGTAACGCCATATCCTTGTTAAGGTATGGCGACCAAAATTGGACGCAGTACTCCAGATGCGGACACACCATCGCCCGATACAACGGGAGAATAACTTCTTTTGTTCTGGTCGCAATACCTTTCTTGATTATACCAAGCATTCTATTCGCTCTCTTAGCGGCCGCTGCGCACTGTGCCATCGGCTTCATTGTTGTGTCCACCATTATCCCCAAGTCCCTTTCCTGTGTACTCTCATTCAATAATATCCCTCCCATCGTATAGTTGTACCTCAAGTTTCTGCTTCCCATATGTAATACTTTACATTTCTCAACGTTGAACTTCATCTTCCACCTCGTCGCCCAATCCCCTAGCTTGTTCAAGTCCCTTTGCAATTCTTCGCAGTCCTCTATAGTCCGAGCACCACTAAATAGTTTGGTGTCATCTGCAAATTTTATTATCTCACACTTTGTGCCTGTTTCTAGATCATTTATGAATATATTAAATAGCAGCGGCCCGAGCACCGAGCCCTGCGGTACACCACTTGTGACTCTCCTCCAGTCCGAGTAGTGGCCTTTCACTCCTACCCTTTGCTTTCTACCTTCCAACCAGTTTCTGATCCATCTATGTACATCTCCTTCCACCCCATGGTTCTTCAGTTTCCGTAGTAGACGTTCATGGGGCACCTTGTCAAAGGCTTTTTGGAAATCTAGATATATGATGTCTATGGGGTCTCCTCTGTCCATTTGTTTGTTAACTCCCTCGAAGAAGTGCAATAAGTTTGTCAGGCACGATCTCCCCTTGCAGAAACCATGTTGGCTGGTTATCAGAAGTTCGTTCCTTTCAAAATGTTCATTAATGTTTTCTTTTATCAGGGCTTCCGCCATTTTTCCCGGAACCGAGGTCAGACTCACTGGTCTGTAGTTTCCAGGGTCACCTCTTGATCCTTTTTTAAAGATGGGCGTAACGTTGGCTATCTTCCAATCCTCCGGGATCACGCCTGTTTTTAGGGATAGGTTGCAAATTTGCTGTAGTAGTTCCGCTATCTCCTCCTTTAATTCCTTCAGAACCCTTGGATGTATTCTGTCCGGACCCGGGGATTTGTCAGTTTTTAGTTTTTCTATCTGCCTGCGTACGTCTTCAAGGCTCACTTCTATGGATGTTAATTTTTCTGCTTGACTTCCATGAAAGAATTGCTCAGGTTCCGGTATGTTTGATGTGTCCTCATTTGTAAATACAGACGAAAAGAACATGTTAAGCCTTTCTGCCACTTCTTTCTCCTCTTTCACCACTCCCTTTCTGTCTCCGTCATCCAGTGGTCCTACCTCCTCCCTAGCCGGCTCCTTCCCTTTAACATATTTAAAGAACGGTTTGAAGTTTCGTGCTTCCCTGGCTAGCCTCTCTTCGTACTCTCTTTTAGCTTTTTGAACCACACGGTGACATTCTTTTTGATTTTTCCTGTGCTCTTTCCAGTTCCCCTCAGTTTTGTCCTCTTTCCACTTCCTGAATGAATTTTTCTTATTACTTATTGCTTCCTTCACTATTTTGGTTATCCACGCCGGGTCTTTTCTTCGACTCTTTGTGCACCCTTTTCTGAACCTGGGGATATATATATTTTGCGCCTCGCTCACCATGTCCTTGAAAAAAGACCAGGCATGTTGTACCATTTGCCATTTTTTGGAATTGTTCCTAAGTTTCTTCCTTACCATTTCCCTCATTGCCTCGTAGTTTCCTTTCCTGAAGTTAAAAGTTGTCGCTATGGTTCTCTTCCCTTTCGATATTCCTACCTCAACCTTGAACTTGATCATATTATGATCGCTGTTTCCCAATGGTCCCACTACTTCTACTTCCTTTGCAGGTCCCCTTAACCCATTTAGGATTAGATCCTCTGTACATAAGAGTGAAGGACCCAACCAACATCCAACTTGCGCAAACTGTTTCTGATCAGAAGATCCTCCCCGACTACCCAACACTGGGAGGACCACCCCCTGATTGACATGAAAAGGCAAAACTACCTTTGGCAGAAAGGAAGGAACAGGCTGAAACATGACCCGCTCCCTCGAAAACTCCAGGAAGGGAGACCTACAAGAGAAAGCCTGCAGCTCAGAAACACGCCTAGCCGAAGTAATAGCAACCAAGAAGACCGCCTTAAGTGTAAGGTCCTTCAATGAGCAGGCACCTAAGGGCTCAAAAGGCAGGTGCACTAGCATGGACAAGACCAAATTAAGATACCAAGATGGAACATATGGACGCACGGAAAGCTTGAGCAATTTGGCCGCCCGTAAAAAGCGAACGACATCAGGAATGGCAGTGAGATGTTGACCTCATATAAGGAAAGACTAAAATGGTTAGGGCTCTTCAGCTTAGAGAAGAGATGGCTGAGGGAAGATATGATTGAAGTCTACAAAATCCTGAGTGGAGTAGAACGGGTACAAATGGATCAATTTTTCACTCCGTCAAAAATTACAAAGACTAGGGTACACTCGATTAAGTTACAGGGAAATACTTTTAAAACCAATTGGAGGAAATTTTTCTTCACTCAGAGAATAATTAAGCTCCGAAATGCATTGCCAGAGGGTGTGGTAAGAGCGTATAGCATAGCAGGTTTTAAGAAATATTTGGACAAGTTCCTGAAGGAAAAGGCCAAGGTCTGTTACTGAGGAAGACATGGGGGAAACCACTGCTTGCCCCGTTATCGGTAGCATGGAATATTGCTACACCTTGGATTTTGGCCATGTACTAGTAACCTGGATTGGCCACCATGAAAATGGGCTACTGGGCTTGATGGACTATTGGTCTGACCCAGTAAGGCTATTATATTCTTATGTTCTAACCCACGAAAGGCTGACAAGGTCGCAAGCTGAACCCAGAGAGAAGACAAAGCCAGGCCCCTGTCCAGGCCATCTTGAAAGAACTCTAAGATGTTAGGCATGGAAGCGCGAAAAGAGACCACTCCAAGCGCCGCACACCATCCTCAAATATACGCCAAACCCACACATAAGGCCAAAAAGTATAAAGTCTCTGGGACCCCAACAGAATGGAGATTATGTTATCAGAATACCCCTTCTTACCTAGGCGATGCCTTTCAAGAGCCAAGCCATAAGACAAAAAGGCCTCACATCGAACATTGGAATGGGACCCTGTGTCAGATGGTCGGATGAGAGAGGCAGAGGATCCGCTACCAGATGCCTCAGCAAATCTGCATACCACGGGTGCCTGGGTCAATCTGGGGCCACCAGAATCACAAGGCCTGGATGACGAACAATGCAGAGAAGAACTCTGCCCACTAATGGCCATGGAGGGAACATGTGCAACAGACCCTCCGTCGTCCATGGTTGAACCAGGGTATCTAAAACCTCGGCCTGACCGTCTCTGCAACGATTGAAGAAGCGGGGCATTTTGGCATTGACACTTGTGGCTATCAGGTCCATGAGGGGCTGACCCCTAGCTTGCACTATCAACTGAAAGGCCACATGGCTTAGACACCACTCTCTGGGATCTAGCACGTGACGACTGAGGAAGTCCGCTTGAACAGTCTCTACTCCTGCAATGTGGGAGGCCGAGATATCCTGAAGATGAGACTTTGCCCAGACCATGAGCAGAGCCGCCTCCTGCGCCACCAGAGTGCTCCTGGTGCCCCCTGAGTAGTAGTGGTGCTCGCTGGCTGGTAGGGGCGCTATAATGCGGAAATGGAATGGATAGTGTGCAAGACGTGTTTGTGAAGCGTTTCTACATTTAACACCTGCTTTTCGTGTGGTTCTGGGTAAAACCAGATAGGAGCATATGTGAAAGTTAAGGCCACACCCAATAGAAGCGTACGAAAAGTTGGTGAATAACAATCTGAATATGGATTGCAGTTAAGGCCAGGAAAACACTATAGATAAGGAAAAGCATAATAATATTCTCTTTATGTATTTTGCTATTAAGCCAAATCCTAAGGGAAATCAGGTAATGCATAACATACTTCTAGAGGTATTAAGGACTCCATTTTGTATTAATCTTCCTCCATGTTGGCTTCTGTCTTTCTTTGTGTCTCTTCTTGGGGAAAAAATTACTGAAATTTTCCCGTCTATGAAAGGCCTGAAATTCTTGTGTTCTTTGTGTGTTCGGCTATGCCTAGGTGGAATAGGAGAGACCTCATGGCTTAAGTATTAACAGATGGTCCTGGCATGCCAATGCTGGGTATAGAAGAAAATCTTTCTTTTAATAGGTTTTGAATGCAGTATTGATCAGGAATGAAATACGAGTGTTGCTTGTCTACGGATGAAGGGATCCCTATGTGCGATAGAATGATTTGTATTTAATTTCAAATGTTTTACATATATAAGATTCAAGAAACTTTAAGGAGAAATTCTGAAAAATACCACATCTGTAGTCTGACCTATTTGACCTTTCAGCTAGCTTACCATGGAAATTTGTAAAGGGAGAGCACTTGTAGTCCACTTAGGAATGTGGTTCAGTGAAACTTGAAGCTGTTAGTTTTCCAAGCACAGGTTCTGCAAACACAGAAAGGCTGTTTGATTTAAACTTTTTGAGAATTACAAAGGGTTTATTGGGTATGTTATAATGTGTTGCGCATTCAGAAATTGATGTAAACAAAGATGTGATTTTTAAAAGTTGTCTGAGTTTGTAACTATGTAAAAGAAATTTTCTTTGTTCATACCTAAGGACGGCCTCTGTTGGCTGATTGGTTGACAAGTGCGATGTCATACTAAGCATTACAAAAGTATATAAGGAAACCTTGTGGCAGGGGTTCTTTGAGATTATATTTGCTAGGAGAGATGTATTTTAACATGCCTGGCTTTATATCTCCTTGCACGAATGCCTAACAAAAGTTGTTTATGCCAAAACGAATAAAAAAATAACTGATTGGAGAATATTTGTGCAATTGTTATTATTCCTGGGCAACTAAGGGCAGGGTTTGGTAAGGTCCCTGCTTACCCCCCGACGATTGACATAGGCCACCGCTGTGGCTTTGTCCAACAGAACCCGGACTGACTTATCCGTCAAGAAGGAGTGGAAGGCTAACAGCACCAGACGGATGGCTCTGGTCTCCAAAACATTGATCGACCTGGACCATCCCAGCGACTGCAGGAACTTCTCTACCTGAGCCGTGACCCAGGTGTTGTCCTGGAACAACTTTGCACGAATCAACCAGTCATCCAAATAGGGATGCACTAGAATGCCCTCCTTGTGCAAGGCGGCTGCGACAACCACCATAAACTTGGTGAATGTCCGCAGAGCCGTGGTTAGACCAAAGGGAAGCGCACAGAACCGATAGTGCTGACCCAAGATCGCAAAGCGAAGGAAACGCTGATGGGAGACCCGAATTGGAACATGCAAGTAGGCCTCCGTCAGGTTGAGAGAGGTCAGATACTCCCCCGGCTGAAGCGCCAGGATCACCGACCGCAGTGTCTCCATGCGAAAAGACGAAACTTTGAGAGCCCTGTTGACCTCTTTCAAATCTAAGATGGGCTGAAAGGTCCCCTCTTTCTTAGGCATCACAAAGTAAATCGAGTACCTGCCGGTGCCATACTCCTGAGGGGGCACTGGAACAACAGCTTTGAAATCTAGCAACCTTTGAAGGGTCTGGCAAAAAGCCTGCTGCTTCCACTCTGCCTGACAAGGAGAAGCTAGAAAACGATCTGGCAGGGAGTGGGCAAACTCCAGTGTGTAACCGGCCTGAATCACCTCCAGGACACACTGATTGGACGTGATCTCTGCCCACCGCAAAGAGAACTCACGCAGCCAGGCACCTACTGGGATCAGGGGCACCGGCAAGGAGTCATTGAGCAGGACAGGCTGTGGGGGAACCGGTGGAGGGATTCCCAGCCCCCGAAAGACTGCATGCACTGATAGAAACGACCCTGGGAAAACCCAGAAGTTGGGAAGGTAGCAGCCCTATGCAGTATCTGCGGAAATCCCACAGACACCCCCGAGCAGAGTCCACCCTACCAGCCTGTTGGGCGTGATCTTCTGGCAGGCGGGGAACCTTAGAGTCTGTCAGAGTCTGAACTAACTTATCCAACTCCTCTCCACACAAAAAAGACCCCTTCAAGGGAAATTTTGCGAGTTTAGTCTTGGACGCCGCATCCACCAATCAAGCGCGGAGCCACAAGGTACGACGTGCAGCCACCCCAAAAGCCATAGACTTGACAGAAGTCCGCACCAAGTCATAGAGAGTATCTGAGAGGAAAGAGGCTGCCATATCAATATTTGCCACCTCTTGATACACCAAGGACCAATCATCAGACTAACGGTCAAGAACACGCTCGGCCCACCGAAACACTGCCCGAGCCATGAGCCCCCCCCCCCCCCAAATAGCCACCTGGACCGCCAAGGAAGACATCAAAATTCTCTTTAAGGATGGTCTCCAACTTATGCTCCTCAGAGTCCCTTAAGGCAGAACCTCCCTCTACGGGCACGGTATGCCATTTAGCAATAGCTGAGACCACTGCGTCCACAACCAGCGACTTCAAGGTAGCCCTGAACCCCTCTGGGATGTGATACAAATGAGCCATGGACCATGAAAAACTAAAAGGCGCCTCCACTGCACCAGAATAATATCTTGAATATCCTGATGCATAGGAAAAGAGCGGGGCGCAGCGCGAATCCCCGGAGAAGAGAGTCCCCCACCCGCGAGGTCTCAGGCAGTATCTCCTCAAAACACAACACTGAGGAAACCTGCTGAATTAAATCTGGGAGCTCGTCTCTGAAAAAGGCACAACACGGACGCCTCCTCGCCGATAGTCGGAAAAGCCAAGGCTCCACTACCAGCGACGTCCCCTCGAGAGGATCCTGGAGGTCTCCCCAAGGATCCAGGTCCAGACGCTCCTCAGACCACAAGTCTTCGTCCCAGGCCACCCACGGGTGCTTGGACAAGAGATGAGGAGGAGGGGGTGGTAAAGGAGTAGGGGGGCAAAGCCGCAGGGGGCACAACGAAGAACCCCCAGCCACCTGAAAATAAGCTCTACACAAAGCAAAAAATAAATCTGGGGAAAACCCCTGAGGCGGTCCCATAGGATTCCCTGCCACAGCAGGGGACCCTGCAGAAACCTGTCTGTTTTCCCAAGACAGGGAGAAGGTCATCTGAGGCTGCAGAGAAAATGGAGGGCTTTGCCACCAAAAATGGCTGGGAAGCCTGAACTGTCCCAGCCGCTAAAGCAGGCAAGTTG
This sequence comes from Geotrypetes seraphini, assembly GCF_902459505.1. Lineage (NCBI taxonomy): Eukaryota > Metazoa > Chordata > Amphibia > Gymnophiona > Dermophiidae > Geotrypetes > Geotrypetes seraphini. The sequence goes on from NC_047084.1 coordinate 487,466,103, forward strand.
ACAACAGCTGATAGGGAATCCCCAGCCGCTTCGGCGGTAAGGGTCTGTTTTTACCTTTACCGTCGGCGGCTGAGGAAATCCCTCTATGGGTGTCTGGAGACTGAAAGAAGACTGAGGGAATAAGGGGGAGTAACCTATTATGTACTGTTCTAAAGTTTTGTTTTAGTCTCCACCTGCTGGTCATGATAAAATATACAGTATACGCATCTGTAAGATTCCTATTTCAGCTATACTAGTCTGGAGAGTTGCCAAAGAATAATGGTTACTGCGGATAGGCAGACTGGATGGTCCATTTGGCCTTTATCTGCCATCATGTTTCTATGTTTATAAAACAATATGCAAATCAGTGGCAATGGTGCATACAGTGTTAAAATGCAACTATTACGATAGTGTTAAACTTATTCAAATCAGAATATAATATTTGGATCACAATACTTACAATGTCATTTCACTTCTGCTGACAGAAACCTGAAGATCCAATTTGTAAATACTAGGAGAAGTGAAACACTGAATTATTCAATTCTTACTTTTCAGCTGTGTTCTTTAAATTTGTTAAGTCCTTCTCAATAGTGAGCAGTTCATTTTCTTTGGCTCTGAGATCATCTTGGATATCTTTTAGTTCCTGAAGTTTGGATAGGATAGATGCTGTCTGTGAACGTGCACCTTGCAGGAGATTAAAAAAAAAAAAGACCAAATGAAACTGAAATGTCTTCTCAAGGTTAACAGTGATAGTAAGATGTGCAAAAGCGGCACTGTGAGACTCGAAGGTGAAGGGGAGAAATATGTAGAAGCTGATAAAGATAATGCTGAATTGCTTAATAACTATTTCTGTTCTGTGTTCACAGCAGAAGGGCTGGGAGCTGGACTGCAGAAGAAAAATGCAAATAGGAAAGTGGTACACCCTGAACGATTTTCAGAGGACTGTGGCTCATGAGAAGCTAGTTAAACTAAAGGTCGATAAAGCAATGGGGCTAGATGGTGTACATCTGTGGTGCACAAGAACTTAAAGAAGTTCTGGCAGCTCTGCTGGCTGACCTATTCGATGCTTCTCTAGAGTTGGGAGTGGTACCAAAGGACTAGAGAAGGACAGATGTGGAAGTAAGGATAAGGTAGGGAACTAGAAGTCAATAAGTCTGACTTCTGTGGATAAATAAATTAATGGAAATGCTTTTAAATAATGAACAGAGAACAATGAAATTTCCGAGGCAACATGGTTTCAGCAGATATAGGCCTTGTCGGAAAAATCTAATCAACACTTTTTTTTACATTGGTGACCAGACAGTTGGATAGAGGGAGAGCACTAGTGTAGTGTATTTAGATTTTAGTAAAGCCTTTGACACTGCTCCACACAAGCATGTAATAAAAAACTGAGTGCCCATGGTATGGGTTAGAAACTGGTTGAGTGGAAGGCAACAGAGTGTAGTAGTAAATGGGGATCACTACAAGGAAAGGGACATTACCAGCAGTTTGCCACAAGGTTTGGTTCTTGGGTTTATTCTTTTTAACATTTTTGTAAGCTATATTGATGAAGGGCTGTTGGGTAAGGTTTGCCTCTTTGCAGATGATACCAACATCAGCAATAGGGTAGAAACTCCTGAAAGAATGGATGACACAAGGAAGGACCTAGTGTAGCTTGAAGAATAGTCCAGAATTTGACAGTTAAGATTTAATGTTAAGAAATGCAAGGTCATGCATTCAGGCTGCAAATATCCAAGAGAACAGTATAGTTTAGGGGGTGACGAACTTATGTGTGTGTGTGGTTGGGGGAGGGGAGAGAAGCATGACATGGATGCGATGTATGTGATGATCTTAAAATGGCCAAATAGGTAGAAAAGGTGGCAGCAAAAGCTAGAATGCTTGGGTGCATACAGAAAGGAATGGTCAGGGAGATAATGATGACCCTGTATAAGACTCTGATGGAATACTGTGTACAATTCTGGAGGCTGTACCTTCAAAAGGATATAACGTGATGGCGCTAGTCCAGAGGATGGCTACTAAAATGTCGAGTGGTCTTTGTCATAAAGTGTATGGGAGCAGACTTAAAGATCTCACTATACTGTATATATTTTGGAAGAAAGGCCTGAGTGGAAATATGATGAGACGTTTAAATACCTATGTGACATAAATGTGCAACAGGCAAGTCTCTTTCAATTGAAAGAAAACTCTGGAATGAGAGGGCATAGGATGAAGGTGAAAAGGAATAGACTCAGAAGTGAGCTCAGAAAATACTTTTTCATGGAAAGAGTGGTGAATGTGTACAATGGCCTCTCTGTGGAGGTGATGGAGATGAAAAGAAAGCTTGGGAGAAGTACATTGGGTTTCTAAGCATGAAATGATTTTATAATTCTGCTTGGAGTTATGTAGCCTGATATAGTTAATGTTACTGAAGTTATGAATTTTGAATTATTGCCTGACCCAATAGATCATTTGTTCTGAGGGATTTAAAGTAGAAATGATATGGTTTTACAATTCTGCTTAGAGTTAAAGTATATTAATTTGATGGATTTAAAAGTGAATTTCTGATGTGGTCTTTGAGCCAGCACAGCCATCTGTTCAGAAAGGTGTTAAATGCCCCATTCAATAGATCACAAAAGAAAGGACTGAGCCAGCACCTTCAGAAAGTGTTAAGTAAGTACACCTATTCAGATAGACGAGACATGGCCAGGGTGGATACCAAAGCTAAACAGAACTTTAACAGGATGTAGATCAAACAGAAGCCCTTCACACCAAATTCACCTCTGGACTACAAGAGCTCTTCACACCAAATTCAGCTCTGAACTAACAATAAAATGACCTCATCTGCCCATCCTCCATTTTAAACCACTCAGACATAGATTCACACCTCATCCAGCAAGGACAGTAACAATACTCTGTATTGTGACACCATGTTAAGTCATTGTAATTCAATCATCATTCACCTAGGAACAGAGAATGGATTCTATTTTTAGAACAGGTCTCAACCTTATAAATATTAAGTGGAATCCTTTCTCAGAAGGGAAGATGCTCTTTCCTCTTCCTTCGGACCAGCGCTGGACCAAGCTGCAACCTCTCCAGGCCATGTGCTTCTTGTACATGCTATGTGCTCGGGCCCAAGGACTTTTCAACCAGCGCTTAGTTCTTCAGCTAGGCCATATGGCCTTCTAAGGACTTTTCAACCAGCATATGTGAGTAAATGTAATAATTTAATCTTAGAGAGAAATTCTGTCTAGTGTATTTCTATTAATTATTTGCAAAAAGATCCCATCTGTAACTGCTTATCGGCTTGGTTTTAATGCTTTTAAATAAACTAAGGGCCACCGTGGGAGCGGACTCCTGGGCATGATGGACCACTGCTCTGACCCAGCAGCGGAAATTCTTATGAGGCAGGCCATATTGGCCGAAACACGTGTGTGTCGAGCCACCGCACAGGTTTTAATGATTGAAGAATAAAGTTGCACACCAGCATTTCCACTGTGGTTTGTTTGTTTCTTCCAAAATGACTGCCATGAGAGATCATGGCAGCCATTTTGGAAGGGCACCACAATGGGCAGGAATGAGGGGCCTGCGCTCTTGCCCCCTTCCCCAATGACCACCACTGGACCAAATATTAGGGAAACAAAAGAAAAATAAAATTATGACTAAAATAATAAGAAAAAACAGAACGGGAAGGCACAAAAAAGAATATAAGTTTGACATGCTTAGAGACTCTACATCACAGCTTCTCAGCTCCACGGAAGACTGAAAGTCCTGCAAGTTGACAACGGGTGGGAAGGCACCAGCATGAATGCAAAATGGGGAGTTTTAAAGCGACAATACACTTTTTTGACTGTCCGTGTCGGGTTCCGTGGATGACATCACCCACATGTGAAAATATAATATCTGTTTGTCCTCTGATAATGTCTCTTACATGTTTAATGTACAGCACTGCATATGTCTAGCAGTGCTATAGAAATGATAAGTAGTAGTAGTCATTGATCATTTCAGAAAGCTCATCAATAGTCACTCTTATTAAGTTTTTTAAGTTTTATTAGGATTTTATATACCGCCTATCAAGGTTATCTAAGCGGTTCTACAATCAGGTACTCAAGCATTTTCCCTCTCATCTCTCCTAATTGCTTATCAAGACCAATCACCATATCCGTCTAGTCCTCCATTCTCAATTCAGCCTCTTCAATGTGGTGACCTAAGTTCAGAGATTTCCCCTCTCAAATCAGCTCCTAAGTTTGTGAGTTCCTCCCATACAGACTTAAGATTTACTCTTAAATCCTTGAGCCAGCTTCACACTTTTAGCATTGTATTATCAACATCGTCAGGATCACTAATTTGGTTGGATCCCATTGCTGGCTGTATATCTGCCATTTGGTAAGGCCCTCGACCTGGTGATGAGATGCATGAAGGTAAGAAACCTCTAAAAGATCAATTCTTCTCTTGCCAGTTTTTATAGCATCACAGATGAGAGAATTTCATCTCTCCAATTTGACTAAAAAAGCAGCAAAATTGCAGCTGATGACACTGCTAGGTTGTAGATGAGGGCTGTAGGGTAGGGAGCCGGGAGTCCAAGCAGCCATCATGTGCGATGATGAACGTCCCCCCATCTTAACTGACAATTCTAGACATAAGTTGGTATATAGCCAAGGTTAATCATCTAAAACAGAGGCAGGATTTGAGGCATTCGGGGGGGAGGGGCAGCATTAATCAAGACATATAATTTTTAAGTGGCAAAAAATATTGAAAAATATTATTGAAACCCAACCCCTGCCCTAGAGGATGGGGAAATATAATTATATAAAATAAGATGTTTCTGTTTCATAAAAATCCCAACACAAAATGTTACAGATAATTTTAATAAGTACCAACGTAGACATTTTTAAAAGACATCAATATTTCATGAATGCATCTCAATTTGACACTTATAACCAGAACCTTAAACCAGTACTTATCAATCATTTTGTAGCCATGATCTCATGATTGCGGCAAATAAAATAGTGGCGATGTACATGGGAGAGCTCATCCAAGTCACGACCCCAAATGCAGATTTTGTGACATCATTTGGAGTCACTGATCCATAGTCTGAGAAGCCTAACTTAAATTGGTTTTCTAAGTGGCACTTACCCCCACTCAGTGTTCCTTGAGGATCAAAAGTATCTCCTCCAAGAGTAACTGTTTTTGTCATTATCCTCTTATCAAAAGTCACCTTCTTAGCATTGTCCATGTTGTCACAAACCAGTGTTGTCCCAAAGACATATTCCATTGCTTTTTGCAGTTCAGATTCATAGCCAATCAGAGAAAGAGCCAAATGGACATTATCACTGCCAACCTAAGAAAACAGTACAAACTATTTTAGCTTTTCACCAGTGAGTAGCTAGATACTTTCCACACCACCTGGTCACAAGGTCTTCCAACACAGTATTTTACTTAAAGAACGCAATGGTACATTATTTGTTCATAGAAGCCATATTCATAGGTAAGATTACTAGGTTTAACTTGAAATATTTAGTATATGAGCAGCAGTGCTATTGTCACTCAGGGTGGCTATAACATCAAGGACATCCATCCATCAAATATTGGATTCAAAGAATTTATCATCCCAATATTTTGTTTTCTTTGTGAATTTTCAAAATCATCATCTAACTGGGCAAACTGGATAAGCCAATTGGTCTTTATCTACCATCATCTACTATACATTATGATGAAATACACATGAAAAGATGTGAGCAACCTTAACTCACTAAATCAATTATAGTTGGTTGCTTACTGAATTAAGGCATTAGTGGGGCCAGGAAGGACTGAGCAGCAGCAGCTATGTCAGAGACCCCCAGCTGAGATTGTCTTTGGCAAGAGGAATGCCCAATCCCTCTTGCCGCCAACCATGAACCCCCCTTGAAGTTCCCCAGCAGAAGGGATACCCACTCCCTCCTGCCAGAACTCCAAAAACAACCTCCCCAACAGCGATAGGCAGGAGGAATGCCCACTCTCTCCTGCGAGCAGGCCCCCCTTGAACTGATGACCGTCAATCGATGACACCCTTGAACTCCCCCAACCCACAACTCCCCACCTCAAAATCCATCCCCAACCCCCCCCCCCCCACTGTACCTTTTGTAGTGTGGCAAGCTGGAGGAATGCCTACTCCCTCCAGCCGGCAAGCCCGTCTCTTCACAATGGCAGGCCTTCCACTTCCAAGTGCTTCCTGGGAGGGCCTAAGGCCCTGATTGGCCTAGGCGCCTAAGGTCCCTCCCATAAGAAGGGGCTTGGGCACCTGGGCCAAATGGAGTCTTAGGCCTCCTTCCCAGTGCAATCTCAAAAGAAAACCAAAGCTATTTTATAAAAAACTGGAGCACTTAGGGCCATATTTTATATATGGTATACAAAAAATCATCACCAACTATAAGAGTGGTTAGTGCAATTATATAAAAAGGTACACACATCATAACTTTTAGGCCAATGAAAACCAGGCATAAATTGTGCGTGGATCAGATGTATTCTATAGCAGCGCGACCAACTTTTCAGAATGCCCATGATCAGTATTTATAATGGGTGCAATTAACAAACATACACAGGAGCATAACAAACACAAGAGCATAACAGATTGTTAGCAAGTTCAAACTCAAGGTCAAACTCAAATTAAAAATGAAACAAAAGAAAAATAAAAACCTGTTCTTGAGGGAGAGCCACCTCACCTGCAAGTAACTCAGGGGCATAAGAAATAAAATTGAGGGAAATTCTCTTCAGTACCAAGTAATAAAAAAATAAGAGTATAAACCATGCCTGGATAACAGAAAAACAAAAACAGAATGAGGAAACTCATGCAACAGAGGCTGCATAGAGAGTTCCGCACATATTCAGGAAAACCTTTTAGGTCTTTCTAAGCTTTAAGAGCTACTCATCTCAGTGAATAGCCCCTTGGGCAGCTGATTCATCCTGCTTATTAATAGGGAATTTGTTTTAAATATGGTAACTCAGCTCATCTACAATTACTTACAAAAAGTAAAATGGATTGCTTAAACAGAATACTCAAGTTTACAAAAATCAGACCTACCAAATTTTTGGCCATTTTGACAGTCTCTTGCTTAAGACTTTTTGCTGCTATTTTGTTAAGTGGAATAATAGTGTACCGACGTTTCAGTTCACCCTTTTCTAACAGTTTCTTTCCGGTGACCTGAAAGCAAAAATTAAAACCAGTTAAAGAGAAACTATCTAGTACAAAGCAGAGTTTGGAAATGCTATTTCCTCCTTTAATTGAAACAATTGTACATTATATTTACAAATTGGAGGAACCTACCTCCGAGTCTACCACTACATTGTACAGCCTGCCTCCAGCTACTACTTCCAATGCTGTTGCATTAGAGACATCCTTTATAGAGATCAGAGAAGCAACAAGGCCTTTTACACGCTTTGCATCCCAGTTCTTTTCTGGATTTCTTAAATTAAAACAAACAAAAAGAACACAAAGTCAGACAAACCAAACCATTTTCCCAAAAGCAGGGTAAGTTAAGAAGAGAAAACCAGCTGTGCACTAGTACATTAAACATGCACCTGTATTTTATAGACTACTAGTTTTTTAGTCCGTTACATTAACGGGTGCTAGAATAGATGTGTAGACTTAGGCATTTCTTTCTTTTTCTTTCGTTCTTTCTTTATGTCTATCTTTCTGTCTCTCTCCCTGGCCCCCTGTCTTTATTTCTGTCTCTCTCCCCTGTCCAACAGCACCCCTTCCCTGCTCCCCCTGTCCAGCAGTAGCCCTTCTCCCTTACTTTTGCCTCCCCCTGTCCAGAAGCACCCCTTCCCTGCTCCCCCTGTCCAGCAGTAGCCCTTCTCCATTACTTTTAGCTCCCCCCTGTCCAGCAGCACCCCTTCCCTGCTCCCCCATTCCAGCAGTAGCCCATCTCCCTTCATTTTACCTTCCCCCTGTCCAGCAGCACCCCTTCCCTGCTCCCCCTGTCCAGCATCTACTAGACCGGGCAGCCTCGGGGTTTTTGCTAGGCCGGTCTGCCTCGCATTATCGAAGTGGGCCAGCCTAGCAAATGCCCCGCGGCTGCTTGATGAAACCGCGGCTGCTGCCTTTGCTGGTCCAGGGGTGAGAAGAGGCATCCCGGCAGTGCAGGAAGTCAGCCAGCGTCGTAGATCGGGGCAGAAGGCAGGCACTGCACATGTGCGGCACGGAAGCAAGGCACACGGAGATTGAAGTGCGCATGCACGCTAAGGGTTTTATTATAGTGGGTGGGCCAGATTCTATAAATGGCACTTAAGTGCGCCTGCATTATAGGTGCCGCTCAGTGCAGTTGTCAATCAACCGCTAGGCACCGCTTATAGAATCCCACCTAGCGGGGCCTAAGAGGTAGGAGCTGGTATATTAGGTCAGGTTTTACTTTGCCTAATTTACCGGCACATAACTCAGATGTCTAGCAATGCCTAAGTCAACCATGCCTACTTTACAGAGAGGTGTCATTAGGCATTGGAGTGTGCCTCCACTTAGGAGTTGCTAGGCATTCTAAGAGTTTGGTGACAAACTTAATTTTTTTTAAAAAAATGCTTTATTGAGATTTTATTTTTTTAATTCTTTATTCATTTTATATCTTACAACATGTGTACAATAAATATCAAACAAATATATTACAATACCACTTGAAAATCTACAAAATCATATAACAAAGAAGATTTAACCCCCACCCCCTCCCAAATTCAAATACAATTATATTATAGCTCATGAAAATAATATCTTATGTCTTTCATATTCTTAGTGGAAAACCAAGAATCCCCCCCCATCCCAAATCCACATGTGTATTAACATTGGGAAAAGTGTAAATTATTCATTATAATAATTTAATAATGGACCCCACACATCCTTAAATTTATTATAATAACCTTTATGCACTGCCAACGCTCTTTCCATTTTATATACGTGACAAACTGAATTCCACCAGAAACAATAATTCAGCCTTTTATAATCCTTCCAATTATATGTTATTTGTTGGATGGCAACTCCTGCCAATATCATCAAAAGCTTGTTATTATTAGCAGATATTTGACTTTTAGCTCTCATGGACATGCCAAATAAAATTGTGTCATATGACAGAGCTACATAATTTTCTAACAAACAATTTATTTGATCCCAAATAGACTGCCAAAAAGCCTTAATGAATGGACAATAAAACAATAAATGGTCTAAAGTTCCAGCTTCGAGATGACAATGCCAACATCTATTAGACTTAGAGCAATCCAATTTTTGTAAACGAACAGGGGTCCAGAGTGCTCTATGCAACAGGAAAAACCATGTTTGCCTCAGACGCAGACATAGTACATCTCATCTTCCAAGACCAAATACATGTCCATTGAGATCAATACTCCAAATATCTCTAAGTCCAGTCTTTGGTTTCTTATTTAAATAGCCAGATAATAATTTATACCACTGTGCGGCCTGGTGTCCCAGGAAGTCTGCCTGAAAGCATAAGAAATCTAAACTAAATTGATTATTAAGAGATTTCCATTCAGGGAACCCTGCCTGAATAGCCTGCTTCAGTTGCAACCACTTATAACTTTGTTTTCTATCAAGGCCAAATTTAAGTTGCAACTGTGAAAAATCTAGCAGTTTACCATTAGATATAACATCATTTAAGGTTCGTATACCTGCTTTAATCCAATCCTTCCAGACAATCTTAAAACCGCCTATTTGGATCCTGGAGTTTAGCCATATATTTTGATATGTAGATTTTATTGAGATTTTAAACATACAGAACTGATACTTCAACCTATACAAATATACATAAGACATACCCCCAACAACAGAATCCCAAGGCCCTACCCCCCACATCTTCCCTCCCCCCTACAAGACAGGCTGAGAGGACTATATTAGAGCTTAACACCTATTCAATAAGCTCAAAGCATTCTTCCCCCTCCCCCCCCTACTCTCCAAGCACTATACATATCCCAAATTTTATGATAAAGAGGCAAAATTTTCTTGCATATAGCTGTATGTTTACACATCAATTGGATATAATCAAGCCTTTTTAATAACACCTCTCTGTCAGATAGCTTTGCTGAGTGCCAAAGATGTGCCACTGTAAATATAAACATCACCAATCAGTGTTCATATTTATCATAACCTGGAGGTGAGTTCAATAAGCAGGAAGCAGGTAGTACTGAAAAATGTTTCCCCATAATACACACCAAAAGTTGACCTACCATATACCAAAAGCCTCGGATCAAGGTACATTTCCACCAAATATGCCTGAAATCACCGCGTTAGCCATCACCTCTCCAGCAGTGAAAAGCAGAAGTTCCATATAGCTGAGCCAGTTTGCTGGGGGTCAGATACCAATGATATACCCATTTTCAATCATATTAGAAGAGAGAATAAGAGAAAAAAGGTTTCTATAAATTTGTTTCCACCTCTGTTCTCCCGTTGCCCAGCCCAGAATTCTCTCCCAAATTTCCCTATATAGATCTAGGGGCGCCTCCCTATATAAAAGGGCTAAACAGAGCTGGGAGATCCTCCATCGTCCCAAGCACTTATGTTAATTTGTTATTTTAATTTTTTTATTGGCTAAAAACTGGCGCAGTCAATTATCACACCAATTAAGCCAATTATAAAAAAGAGGTTGAAAGCAGATTCCAAAGTTATGCGTTGCTAGGCATCCTCATTAAAGGCGCCTAATTTAGGTGTTCTTTACAGAATCTGGCCCTATGTGGAAGAGTCCATTGCACAAAAGACGATGGAATATGAAAGCAAACTTCCAGAATCCAGTTCCCCCATTAAACTTGGACAAGCAGTTCAACAAGTAGAAGAAATGGTTGAAAATCCATTTGCATCCAAAGGAAAGGAATCAATAGAAATTATGAAAGACTTTCAAGAATCTGGATCATAAAAGGAGAAGCAACAAATGGCAAATGCATGAGTACAGCAGGAAATATTCCAGGACCCATTCATGAATCAACATTGGACACATGAATGGTTAAACAGGGGTGAATTGAAACTCAAGGACGAACAATTGATAGTTTCAGCCCAGGACAGTGGATTATGGATTACAGCAAGCATTGAAAAAAAATTGGTGCGACTGAAATTTGTAGTTTCTTTAAGGAGCTAGAAACAGTTCTTCATTTCATAGTTGACTGCAAAAGATTAAGTTCTAACCATGATAATCTTTCTTGTAGATGTCTCTAGTAGTCCTAATGCTAGGGTTATGCATCTGAACCCACAAGTTGCTTGTAGAAAGCTGTCAATCATCTTTTAACTCCGCCTCCTTCCCAGGGAGCTACTCCTGCACCCCCAGTTTGTACAACAATCAAGCAGCACTGTAATGGAAGACATAACGGGAAGGAGGGAAATGGAGGGGGAAAAAAATCACCAACATTACAATTCTGTTCTGCTCTGTTTCAATTAACATTATAACATTCAACTAACCTAATCAAAACCGATACAAAAGCTATGTGCAATCAGCACCAATATTTATAGAGCTTGTAGCTACTTGCATGTCCTGCTATCAAGCAGAGACTCAGACCAGACTTTACTTTCTTTTTTTCTTTACTCCAAGCTTATCTGAGATACAGAGAATTCTAAGGCAGAAGGCAGGCAAAGACCACTTATAGGGCGGGTCTTCAGGACTATTAGACATCTACAAGAAAGAAAATTATTAAGGTTAGAACCTAATCTTTCTAGTGCCACTTATCTAGTAGTCCAGAATGCAGTCCCCTGAGTCTAGGGTGGGACCCGTGAGCCTGATTAACACTGATGACCTAACAGTGATTTCCTTCCTGGCTGCCACATCTACTCAATAGAACCTGATATGAAGGGATAGACCATGTAGCTGCTCTATAGATCTCCTCGGGCAAAATAGCCCGAGTCTCTGCCCACAAGGTAGCAACTCCTCTGGTGGAGTGTGCTTTCAACACGATCTATGACTGCTTATCACAGCCCACATATGCGGAGGTAATTACCATTTTAGTCTATCTGAAAATTGAGGTCTTAAGACGCTGGAAACCCTTTCTTAGCATGACTGATCGGAACAAAAAGATGATCCTATATGTGAAACTCATTAGTAACTTTGAGATTCCAGAGAAGCATTTGCTTGACATCAAGCACAAGTAACGCTTTATCTTTTTTCTTCGACCCCATAGGATGAAATGCAGGCAAATGGACTTCCTGATTGACGTGGAAGGCAGAGACTACTTCAGGTAAGAAAGATGGAACCGTGTGTAAGGAAAGCCCTGCTTCCATAATCTTTGGGTATGCTCCCTACAGGATAGAGCTTGTAACTATATGGTGTTAAGATTCCAGGATAGGAATGGGAGTCTCACTGGAGGGTGAACCAAAGAGCCCCTTTAAGAAAATGGGTGACATCTGGGTGAAAGGCCAGAGACCTCACCCCCCGAGCTTGGAAACAGGAGAGGCCTGCTATCTGTACCTTTCAGCAATCCAACCGACAGATCCTTCTAAAGTCCCTCTAGGAAAAAGTCCAGGATTATCAAAATTGGGGCTCTTAAGGGCTCTACATCATAGATAGCATACCAGTGCTGAAAGGACTTCCAGGCCTTATTATAGGCTGCCACCGTCAACAGTACTTTAGCTCTAAGCAGAGTGGCAATGACCACATCCAACTAACCTTTGCTTGTAAGCCCAAAGTACTCCAGATTCTCTATGGGTCCTCAGTCCTGGTCCCCAAATGAGAAGATCCACTTAGACTAGAAGCCTTCATCCCTCTGGAGGTGAATTAGGTCCAATCGGGTACCACTAGAACTACCAACCCCAAAAGACTTATAATTCAGGGAATGACTTTACTCCATGGCCTAAGCTACATTGACACATACAAGAGCCTCTTCTCTGGCCACAGCTGGACTAACGCATCCAATCCCACGCTTTGACTGTAAAAGTGGGCTGCCTTTGTGTTTACTGTGTGCTGAAGCTATCAGATCCATCTGTGGATGACCCCACTGCCGAACAATGGTGTGGAACAATTGGAAGGGACAGCGACCATTTCCCTGGGTCGAGAGTTTGCCAACTGAGAAAGTTAGCCTGCACATTCTCCACTCCTGCTAAGTAAGTGAGAGAGCCTGCATATCACCACAGGCTGTTTCTCACTTCCGATAATCATGAAAGTGGTTGCTGAAGTGAGTCCGCCTGAGCAGACCAGCAAGAGAGGAAAGAGTCTTGAAGAGGTACCATGTGTGTTCTCGCCCAAGGAACCACCTCTGTATCTGCTGTGGGAGTCAGACTCTGTAACAGGTCCAAAACCTGCTTTTGAAGCTTCAGCCTGTGTGACTCTGAAAGAAAAATCTGGTCCAAGGCCATGCCAAACAGCTGAATCTTCTTGAAGATGACAATCCATCCCAGGTCCTGGAGGTGTTGGACCACTCTTGAAACTGCCAGTTTGTCTTCCTCCCTGGACGGGACTCTGATTAGCCAATCATCCAAACATGGGTGCACTTGGATCCCTGCCTTATGAAAGTGTGCCGTTACCACCACCATTACTTTGGTAAAGGTGAGAGGTGCCATTTTTAGGTCATAGGGGAGCAAGGAAAACTGGAAATGTTGTTCCAGCACATGAAACTGCAAGTACCTCCTGTGGGCTGGAAAAATTGGAGTGTGGCAATAGGCTTCCGTCTTCTGTCAAATCGAGGGAGGCATGAAATTCCCCCAGTGCCATAGCCACTATGACTGATTGAATGGTTTCCATGCAGAAACATGGCACTTTCAGTACATCATTGACCGACTTGAGGTCCAGAAATGGCATCCAGTTGTCTGAGCCTTTCTTTGGCACGATGAAGTATATGGAATATCTGCCTGGGACTGGCATCAATGCACTTTCAGAGGACTCTGGAAAGGGTCTCCTTCCGCTAAGATCAAGCCTCCTGCAGATCCCCAGCCTTGGAGGACTCGGAGAAGGTTGCCTCCAAGCCTCCCGCTCCTTCTCTGTGCGCTCTGCTGTATGGGGGACATGGATGCTCCACAGCCAGCCAGCAGAAACCGGGAATGATAGAGCGGTAGAAAGGTCTGAGGGGGGGTCCATCCCTATTGATTTTAAGCATAATTGAGGGGTTTTGAGGCAGATGAAGACTTTAGAAATAAAAAATTGTTTAAAATCTAAAATGGCAACCGCCAGCAAAATCATACCAAAAACGGCTCATGGGGACTCCCCTGAGGTACAATAAAATGAAGGCAAAGGGGTTTTGGAGGTGGGGGATCCTAGCTATGGCCCCCCCACGATTTTCCCCATAGGCTATAATAGCCTTCCTTACTGTGCCTGGTGCCTACCTGCTTCAGCTTAAGAATGCAGCTGGAATAAATGGAAAAGAACTCTGTCTTACAGGTTCATGTGACAAACTTGTTCTTCAGGCTGCCAGTCAGACTAATGTTGGACCGAGCCTCTACTCCTGGAAAACCTCACACTGCGATGGGGGGTGGACCATGCAGCCGACACTATTAAGCCTGGCTAAGCCAGGACAGAGCCAAACAGCCTATGCTCAAGCTCCTGATAAATCAGGGATGTGAGCAGCTATGCAGAAGATTGCTCCTGAGCTCCAAAAATATGAAAGCAGACTGGCTAGCTAGGTGTCCCAGAGGGCTGATCCTTTTAGTAGCAGATCTCCACAGAGGGAGTCTGTGTCTTCTCCCAGGCAGAGATCCCAGCAAGTTGGAACCTCTGGGCACCGAGACTCCAACCGAACACGAGGAAAAAGAAAACAAAAAACCTCCCTCAAAATAACAAAACCGTAGAGATCAGAAACACTTCTGAACTTGGTTGCCTGCAGAAAAAAAATTGAGGGGGAAGGAACTCTATACTCTATACCTCAGTACATTAGAGACATAAAGGACCTCATTTCTTTTAAAAGAGCTTTAAAAACCTATTTTTTTAAGGAAGCTTTTAACATATGAATCTTAGATTTATAAATTTTGTTTTATTAACGCTAGGCTTAATATCCCTTAATTTCACTTTTTTCCCTTCCCTGAGTTATTTTTTCCCTTAAATGTATATTTTCCTCTACAAATATATTGTAACTTTTCCCTTCTACCCGCTTGTTTCATGTGTGTTAACCCAGTATGTTTTTTGTTTTTTTTTTAATTTAAAGGTCAATGTATTTGTATTTATATTTTTACCTGAATTGTACATCGCTTAGGAATTTAATAAGCGATTTATCAAGCACTAATAAAACTTGGAAACTTGAAAGATGACTGACAGCATTTTGTAAGCAAGTTGTGGCTTCAGATGCATAACCCTAGTGTTCAGACTACTAGACACATTGCATTAGGAGTACTGATAGAAACATAATGGCAGATAAAGGCCAAATAGCCCATCTAATCTGCCCATACACAGCATAGTCTGTTATTGACAAAGACATGGGGGAAGCCACTGCTTGCCCTGGATCAGTAACATGGAATGTTGCTATTCCTTGGGTTTTGGCCCAGTACTAGTGACCTGTATTGGCCACCGTAAGAAGGGGCTACTAGGCTTGATGGACCATTGGTCTGACCTAGTAAGGCTATTCTTATGTTCTTATCTCCTCTTTTCCCTAAGAAATCCCACATGCCTGTCCCACTATCATATCTCCCTTCTCCTGCCTTTCCTCCAAGTATACATATTGAGATCTTTAAGTCTGTCCCCATACAAGCAGTGGCTTCCCCCATGTCTTTGTCAATAACAGACTATGCTGTGGATGGACAGATTAGATGGGCTATTTGGCCTTTATCTGCCATTATGTTTCTATCAGTACTCCTAATGCAATGTGTCTAGTAGTCTGAAGACCACTAACCATTATGATGAAGACCACTAACCATTATTTGGTAAGGGCCTCAACGACCTTAGAGTCCACTGACCATTTTAGTAGCCTTCCTCTGAACCGACTCCACCCTTTTCTATCTTTTTGAAGGTGCGATCTCCAGAACTGAACACAATGAGGTCTACCCAGAGACTTATATAGGGGCATCAATACTTTCTTCTTCCTTCTGGCCATACCTCTCCTTACGCACCCTAGCATCTTTCTAGTGGAAAATTTTTATACAGAAAGGTATAACAAGATAGCGATTTGTATCTTCAGGCTGCCTTTTATTCAGGTTCTAAAATCCTCAAACCCTCGACCTCTTGCACTCCCACATGATTCTTTGGGGTGGGGGACGACACAGCTGACCTCCGCCAAGTCTCATAACCAGTTGTGGGTCAAATCAGCCTGCATTCAAGTACCTGACTCTGCAAGGACGATCACCACTCCCAGGGGACCTAGTCCTGAGCTCTCAAGTGTTAACGCAGGCCAGCCAGGCAGGTGCTCTTTTTAAAAGTGTGGCCCTTCTGACTACAGACCCTATTTCGTCCTTTTCCTAGGCAAAGCTGTCCCAGGACTACTGGGAACCTCTTAGTACAGGGAAGCCTCAGAAAATAGATTAAATCCCGAAAATAAAAAAATCTAATGCAGAGCAGATGAAAAGACATCTTCTCAACTCGCTTACAGAAGACTGAGGCGAGGGGGGTGCTGCTCAGAGAGACAAGAGGGTGGACAAAAGAAAATGGTTGATGGCTTCTGCAAGCAACTCTCAAGTTGAGGTGCTTAACCCGTCTGTAAGGAATCGTATGCTGTTTGCACAGGAAGGAGAAATTAGGTTCTTACCTGCTAATTTACTTTCTTTTAGCTTCTCCAGACCAGTAGAGGATAATCTTTACAAATGGGTATATATCCAATCATGATCAGCAGGTGGACACTGAAAACAAAACTGTGGGACAGTATATAATATACTCCCTTCTCTATTTACCTCAGTGTGCCGAATAGCCAAGCAGAACCAAGAACTGGAAAACAGAAAGAAAATAATACTCCGAACAGGAGTAACAACTAACATACACAAGTGCTGTTGGAAAATGCAGAGGAGAAATACCCGAAGGAAAATGTCCCCACAGCTCGCCAGCTAAGCCACAGCCGCTGTTCTTCAATTCTCCCCGGCCCTAGAAAAATACTAGAACCCGCAGCAAAAAACAAAAACTGCCCGCGAAATAGCCCCAACAACAACAACAACAGACAGGGTGGGGACCTCTACTGGTCTGGAGAAGCTAAAAGAAAGTAAATTAGCAGGTAAGAACCTAATTTCTCCTTCTTTAGCACTCTCCAGACCAGTAGAGGTTAATCTTCACAAATGGGACGTACCAAAGCAGTCCCTCTCACGGGCGGGACCCCCGAAGGGCCGATACCAGAACACGCTCACCGAACACCGCGTCCCGACGCGCCTGAACATCTACCCGATAATGTCTAACAAAGGAATGCAAGGAGGACCAAACTGCAGCCTTACAAATATCCACTGGAGGCACGAGCGACGACTCAGACCAAGAAGCTGCCTGACCCCGAGTGGAATGAGCCTTGAGAAACTCCGGAACAGGCTTCTGTCTCAGAAGATAAGCGGAAGCAATCGTCTCCTTGATCCAGCGCGCAATAGTAGCCTTAGAAGCGCCAGCCCCCCGACGAGGACCCGCCAGAAGGACAAAGAGATGATCGGATTTCCGGAATTCCCGGGTCCGCTGCACATAAGAGCGAAGGACCCGACCGACATCCAACTTGCGCAGCTGCTGTTGCTCAGAAGAGCCCTCCCGACTACTCAAGACTGGGAGGACCACCGATTGATTGACATGAAAAGGAGAAACTACTTTCGGCAGAAAGGAAGGAACAGGCCGCAAGACAACCCGCTCCCTAGAAAACTCCAAGAAGGGAGCCCTACAAGAGAAAGCCTGTAGCTCAGAAACACGCCTAGCGGAAATAATGGCCACCAAAAAGACCGCCTTCAGAGTAAGGTCCTTCAAAGAACAGCCATCCAATGGCTCGAAAGGTGGGCGCACCAACAAAGAGAGAACCAGATTGAGATCCCAAGAGGGAACAGAGGGCCGTATGGGAGGCCTGAGCAACTTGGCCGCCCGCAAAAAGCAAATCACATCAGGAATGGCCGACAAACGCTGACCTGTCACCAACCTTTGAAAAGCCGACAGGGCCGCAAGTTGAACCCGGAGAGAAGACCAAGCCAGGCCTCTATCCAGGCCATCCTGCAAGAACTCTAGAATGTTAGGCAGGGAAGCACGAAAAGAGATCACTCCCGCACCCGGCACCACCCCTCAAAGAGACGCCAAACCCGCACATAAGCCCGAGAGGTAGAAAGCCTCCGGGACCCCAAGAGTGTAGAGATCACCTTATCTGAATATCCCTTCTTACTAAGGCGACCCCTTTCAAGAGCCAAGCCGTAAGACAGAAGGGAGACGGGTCGAACATGGGAATGGGACCCTGCGTCAGAAGATCGTCCAAGAGAGGCAGAGGAAGAGGATCCGCCACCAGATGCCTCACCAGATCCGCATACCACGGACGTCGAGGCCAATCCGGAGCCACCAGAACCACCAGCCCCGGATGGTGAACAATGTGAAGAAGTACTCTGCCCACTAATGGCCAAGGAGGGAACACATACAACAGCCCCTCCGTCGGCCACGGTTGGACCAGAGCATCCAGACCCTCGGCCAGACCGTCCCTGCGACGACTGAAGAAGCGGGGCACTTTGGAGTTGCCACTCGTGGCCATCAGGTCCATCAAGGGCTGCCCCCAAGTCTGCACTATCAACTGAAACGCCACGGCGCCGAGACACCACTCTCCTGGATCCAGGAAGTGACGACTGAGGAAGTCCGCCTGAACATTTTCTACCCCGGCTATGTGAGAGGCCGAGATGTCCAGAAGATGGGACTCCGCCCAAACCATGAGCTGAGCCGCCTCCTGCGCCCCCCTGACGATTGACATAAGCCACCGCCGTGGCATTGTCCGACAGGACTCTGACCGACTTGCCCAACAAAAGGGAGTGGAAAGCTAACAGCGCCAGACGGACCGCTCTGGTCTCCAACACGTTGATCGACCAGGAGGCCTCCTCCGTGGACCAGGTGCCATGAGCTGAGTGACCCAAACACTGAGCCCCCCAACCGAGGAGACTCGCATCCGTAAGGAGCACCGTCCACTGCGGGAGATCCAGACCCACCCCCTGAACCAGGTGAGGGGTCCGGAGCCACCAACGCAGACTGCAGCGCGCCATGCCTCGCAGGGGAACAGGAACATCCAACCTGTGCCTCTGGGGAGACCACCTCCGGAGCAGAGCATATTGAAGAGGACGCATGTGGGCCCGCGCCCACCTCACCACGTCCAGGGACGCCGCCATCGACCCCAAGACTTGGAGGAAATCTCGCGCCCGAGGACACCGGGACGCCAAAAGCAGGCGAATCTGAGATTGCAATTTGCTCACCCGGGCCTCTGGAAGGAAGACCTTCCCCAAGGAGGTGTCGAATAGAACCCCAAGGTACTCCAGACGCTGAGCCGGGACCAACCGACTCTTGGAAAGGTTGACCACCCAGCCCAGCGACAGGAGAAACTCCACCAGCCGAGCCGTAACCCGGGAGCTCTCCTGCAACGACTTTGCCCGAATCAACCAGTCGTCCAGGTAGGGGTGGACCAGAATGCCCTCCGACCGCAAGGCTGCCGCGACGACCACCATCACCTTGGTGAACGTCCGGGGAGCCATGGCCAGACCAAAGGGAAGCGCACAGAACTGATAGTGCCGACCCAAGATCGCAAAGCGAAGGAAGCGCTGATGAGAGGCCCGAATGGGAACATGCAAGTAGGCCTCCGTCAGATCGAGAGAAGTGAGAAACTCCCCCGGCTGAACCGCCAGAATGACCGACCGCAGAGTTTCCATGCGGAAAGATGGAATCCTGAGAGCCCTGTTGACCCCTTTCAAATCCAGGATGGGCCGAAAGGTCCCCTCCTTCTTGGGCACCACAAAGTAAATGGAGTATCTGCTGGTGCCCCACTCCGGAGGGGGCACTGGAACAACTGCCTTGAGATCTATCAAGTGCTGAAGGGTCTGGCGAAAAGCCTGCGTCTTCCAAGGAGTCTGACATGGAGAGGCTAGGAAAAGGTCCGGCAGAGAGCGGGCGAACTCCAGGGCATAACCGTCCCACACCACCTCCAGGACCCACTGATCGGACGTGATCTCGGCCCATTTGGGGAAAAAGTCACGCAGCCGGGCCCCCACCGGAACCAAAGGGGGCGCCGGCAAGGAGTCATTGTGCAGGACGGGAAGCGGGGGAACCGGCGGAGGGATTCCCTGCCCCCCGACGGCCCCCCGAAAGGGCTGCATGCGCTGGAAGAACCGACCCCGGGAAAACCCTGGAGCCGGAAAAGAAGCAGCCCCACGCCCAGGGCGATACTTGCGAAACTCCCGCAGACGCCCCCGGGCAGCGCCACCCCAAGACGCAGGGCGGGCACAGTCCTCAGGCAGACGGGGCACCTTTGAGTCCGTCAGAGTCTGAATCAACTTATCCAATTCCTCCCCAAACAAAAAAGACCCCCGGAAGGGAAATTTAGTAAGCTTAGCTTTGGACGCAGCATCCGCCGACCAAGCGCGCAGCCACAAAATACGCCAAAGGCCATAGACTTAGCCGAGATCCGCACCAAGTCATACAGAGCATCTGAGAGGAACGAGGCAGCCATCTCAATCTTCGCCACCTCCTGATCCACCAAAGACCAGTCATCAGACTCCCGATCCAGGACACGCTCAGCCCACCGAAACACGGCGCGAGCGACCAGCCCCCCACAAATAGCCGCCTGGACCCCAAAGGCAGAGACCTGAAAATTTTGCTTAAGGATGTTCTCCAACTTGCGCTCCTCAGAGTCCCGCAAGGCAGAACCGCCCTCAACAGGCACGGTATGCCGCTTAGAAATCGCCGAGACCACCGCGTCTACGACTGGCGATGTTAAAGTAGCCCGATCCCCCTCTGGGATGGGATACAAACGAGCCATGCTGCGCGCCAAACGAAACAGCGCCTCCGGCGTTTTCCACTGTTCTAGTATAATATCCCGAATATCCTGATGCATAGGAAAAGAGCGGGAAACGGAACGGATCCCCCGTAGCAGAGGGTCCCCCACACGCGGAGTCTCCGGCGGCGCATCCTCAAAACGCAACACCGAAGAAACCTGTTGAATCAGGTCCGGCAGCTCATCTCTCTGAAAAAGGCGCACCACGGAACGCCTCTTCGCCGGAGGACGGGAAACCCGACAACCCACCGCCAGCGGCCGTCCCCTCGAGAGGATCCTGGAAATCCTCAGAAGGGTCCAGGTCCTCATCCAGACCGACCCGCTCCTCCGACCATAAATCCTCGTCCCACGACACCCGCGGACGCTTGGACAAGGGAGGAGGAGGAGGAGACGCCACAACAGATGAGAGAGGCAAAGCCGCAGGGAGCGCGGAGGAAACCCCACTCCCCAAAACCCCCTGAGCGCATCCGGGACCCCCAGCCGCCTGAAAATAGGCTCTGCACAAAGAAAAAAATAAATCAGGAGAAAACCCCCCCGAGGGTTCCAAGGGACTCCCTGCCACAGCAGGGGACCCAGCAGAAACCTGCCCCTGTTTTTCCAATACAGGGGGAAGGTCACCTGAGGTGGAAGACAAAATGGAGAGGCCAGACTGAGAAGATGGCGACTTTCCCGCCAAAAATGCTCCCTCCATAGCCTGTAGCGGCATGAGAAACCTGAACAGTCCCAGCCGCTAAAACAGGCAAGTCGGCATCAGCTGTCAAAATATCAGCTGAGAGGGAATCCCCAACAACCCGACCGTCGGCGGCTCGGGGAATCCCTCCGTGGGCGGTTGGGGAAGACCGGGCTTCCCCACTATTCCCAGCCGACTCGCGAGGCATCATCGGCGGGGAGCTCTGGGCGCCTGCAGCCGCTGCCGATGGAGCTCCTCCACCGCACCGGCCTGAACACCACTTGCACAGGCCGGCCACGAGTGCCTCGCGCCTGGAGCACAATGAGCACTTTTTCCCTTTAGAAGTGCTCATTGCTCCATACGCGACCTAGCTATAAAAAAGTGCCGGTTAGATGAAAAAATACAGTAAAATACAGTTTTCTTAAAGGGAAACAACCCTCCAGACCAGCACTACCTCAGGATTTTTTTTTTTTTTTACAGAACAGACTCCACAGGCTCTCGAAGCAATATGCCTTGCTTGATTTAGGGGGCAAGGCTTACTGCTGAGGCTCCTCTAAAAAAATGTGGGTAGGTGGAGGAAGTGGGGGGAGGGACCCCGCTCGAGACCCACCGGGTTTGACACCCCCGAGGTCGGACGAACCCCCAAACAGGGCCCGCCCAAGTTCCGTCCGGCCAAAAACAGGGACTATAAACCCCCTAAACAAATTCCAACAGCCCTACCAAGGGAGATGGGTACAGATCACATCAACACCTGCTGGAGACTGAAAGAAGACTGAGGTAAATAGAGAAGGGAGTATATTATATACTGTCCCACAGTTTTGTTTTCAGTCTCCACCTGCTGGTCATGATTGGATATATACCCATTTGTAAAGATTAACCTCTACTGGTCTGGAGAGTGCTAAAGAATATGCATTTATGTTCTTCTTTTACTAGCATCTATTAAACACCCCACTCCTTGAAAAATATAAATCCTCAACTGTCCCAGGCACAGACTTAGATCCCAAGTCCTTTGGGGCATGGGAGCATGCCTTGAGCTCAGATGAGAAAAAATGACTAATCAAATGAGAATCAAGTTGCCTAGTCACTGTTCCTTTCATTGACAAGTGATCATATTCAGGCCCCTTTTCAGCATCTTACTTGTAATCAAACCGTAGATTCGGGAATCTGGCCATTAAAGCTTCATAGGACTCTTTCAGCCGACTGACATTACGAGATAGCTCTCTGCGCATCTCTAAGAATTTTTCCTCTTTTCCATCTGAAATCAACACAAAAAAATCAGGAAGTTATTCAAAAATTTTTAGAATGAAGGGGCTTTCTTAGTCTATTCTTTTATTAATTTTTGTTTTGCCTGCTATTAAATTATTAAGCTTTTTTTTGCATTTTTAAAAAAAATGTACTTGGTAGTTTTATTGCATGACTCCTAAGATTGAAACAATTTTTTTTTAAAATGATAAAAGATTACAAACAAAATGAAGGTGCTCTTGCCAAGATACATGCCTCAAGCTTAAAAAAACCCCAACAACAAAAAAAGAAGAGATATCATCTAATTTCATAACTCAATAACATCAACAAATATCCCCTTCCCCATCCCTCCTTTTGCATCTTTTTAGAACTTTACATTTTAGCTTTTCTGCTTTCCTCTTCCACTAGGGACATGGCCTGCTTCCAAGCATTCCTCTCCCCTTCCAAGTACTCTCTCCCTAGGTAAAGCAATAGGGCCCTGCAGCCATCGCTCTTCTGTAGGAATCCAGGGCTTGAATTGGATATATATATATATATAAAACATACACACAGACACACACATATATATCTCTTATATATCAGTACTCTCACAATTATCTGGCACCCATGGGGATTGGTAGATGCTGCCTAAATGTTGTTTTTGGTTGCTTGAGAGTTACCATTAAAAATAGGCCTAATACTATACCCCATACCATAAACTCTGTAATGACTTCATATTAATATTGAAATACAATAGGGGCTCCTTTTACAATTGCCGCACGCGCTAGCCGCAACTGCCTCCTTTTGAGCAGGCGGTAGATTTTCGGCTAGCATGCGCTAATCCGGTGCGTGTGATAAAACCGTTAGCATGGCTTTGTAAAAAGAGCCCTAAATAAAAGCAAATTCCTTTCTGCCATTTCCTTCTCAGGTTCCAGCTTCCTCCATCTCTCACTCCAACTGCAGTTTTGTCTATCTTCCCACCTCCCCTTTTTGGTCTGAATCACTCTCTCTACCTCTCTCTATCATCCCCCCCCCTTGTAGGTCCAGTATCCTTACCACCCTCCTTTCTATCTGGGTCACTTTCTCTCCTCCCCACCTCACTTATGGTTCCAGCATCCATCTCTCCTCCTGTGCCCTTCACCCTGCAGGTCCAGTATCCATTTCCATTTCTCCCCCCCCACACACACACATTTCTCCCTCCCCCGTGTCTGGTCTCCCTCCCTCCCCCAGCGTAGGTCTGGTCCCTATGGCTTTCCTGAAGCATCAGCTACAAATCTCCCTCCCTCCAGCCCCAGAAACAGTAGCGGCAGCTGGTCCTAACACCTCCCCTCCCTCCGGTCCCCGAAACAGCAGCGACAGCTGGTCCTGACACACCCTTCCTCCCACTTATCCAAAGCAGCTCCGTAAACAGGCTGCTTCCCACCAGCCTCGGCAGGGCCCTTACTCTGCTGTGTTGTAAGTGGCGTGGCAGAGGAAAGGCCCTACTGGGGCTGGCCAGAAGCAGCTTGTTTACAACGCTGCCTCTGCTCACCAGCTGCCGCTTATGCTTCAGGTAAGTGAGGGAGGGAGATTTGTGGTCACTGCTGATGCTTTGGGGGCTGGAGGTAGGGAGGTTGTTGGGTTAGAAGCACATGACTTTGGAGGTTGTCGGGTGAGGAATGTGGAACCAATTTATTTATTTATTTTGCCAATTGGTTGAGTGTGTCAGTTAATTGAATACCAGTTAACTGGGATTCTACTGGTGTGTCTTACTGACTTCTTTATACCATCAGAAAAGAATGGTGCGAAAATATGAAAGTGCGAAAACGTTTTGAAGAACCCTCATATATACAATATATTACTGTTGATTATAGGATACACATACGCTCCCTCAAAAACTTTATCTTCCCTTCAAACACAATGAAAAATATTTTGTAAGTTAAGTCTAAAGTTTAGACTCTAAACCAGGGGTGCCCAACGCGTCAATCGCGATCGACCGGTAGCTCAGGAAGGCAACGTGAGTCGATCGCAGAGCCCATCCCGGGCTCTGTGATAGACTCGTGTTGCCGTCCCGATCTACCGGGCCTATCAGCCTTCCTCTCCCCGACGTCAAAGACGCCGAGCATTAGGCTGTTTTTGTCATTTCGGGGGGGGGGGGCATGGTGGCGGCAGCAGCAACAACAGCCTGAAAAAGAAGTCATCCTGGCCCAGGTCGGTGTCATACTCCGGAACTTCTACCTCTTCCAGCAGCCCTCTCCCTTCTACCTGCTTCCGGCCACACCCCCTGCTCCACGGCTCTCTTCGGCAACTCAGCAGCAGCGATTGACACAAGCTTCTGACGTCAGGGCCTACCCTCTGCGAGTCCCGCTTGTTTAAACTTCCTTTTTCCACAAAGGCGGGACTCGTAGAGGGAAGGCCTCGATGTCAGCAGCTTGTCTTGATCACCGCTGCTGACGAGTTGCTTAAGAGAGCCGCGGAGCAGGGGGGTTTTGCCAGGTGCAGGTAGAAGGGAGAGGGCCAGATGCAGGACTCGTGGGTGAGGGAGCAGAAGAGAGAGAGAGAAAGAGAGAGGGGAGGGAAACAAAAGGAAATATTTCATACTGGGCTGGGCCGGAGTGGAGGGAGGGTGGAAAGATTCTGGCTAGAGGGTGCATTAACAAAGGAAAAGGGGGGAAAGCTGAAAATGGAGATAGTGACACAAAGAAGAGAAAGGGTAAGCAGGACCTACTGAATAAGGATAGAGATACAGAGGGGACATGAAGAGGAGGTGAAATAGAGACATAGAAGTAATGCTGAAAAAGTGTGTGGGGGGAGATAAAGACATTGAAAGGGCAAATGGTGAACATGGGGTAAAGACAAGGACAGAGACAAATGAAGATTCTGAAAAAGTTGTGAGATAGGGATATAGGTGAGATGGACACAAAGAAGGGTGATGCTGGAAAATAGGTGGAATGGTAATTCAGACAGACACAGAAGGGAAATGCTGGATCAAGGAGAGATGGGGCTCAGGCTGGATTGAATGAGGAGAAATGCCTTGTTGGCCCGGAACTTCCTCTCCTACGTCAGAATTGACATCAGGGAGTGGAATGCTGGTCAGCGCGACGCTTCTGCAGGGAAAGCTTGGGACGGCGGTGGCTTGGGGGCTGTTCCCTGATGGCGGTGGCAGCAAACCGAGTGGCTTGGGGGAGGGCACGGAGAAAGAAAGAAAGAAAGGGGGCAGACAGGGAGACAGAAAGAAGGGGGAACAGGGAGACAGAAAGAGGTCTGGAGGAGAGGAAACATACAGGAGGCTGAAAGAAAGGAAGAAAGATTGGATGCACAGTCAGAAGAAGAAAGTGCAACCAGAGACTCATGAAATCACCAAACAGCAAAGGTAGGAAAAATGATTTTATTTTCAATTTAGTGATCAAAATGTGTCGGTTTTGAGAATTTATATCTGCTGTCTATATTTTGCACTATGGCTCCCTTTTACTAAACCGCAATAGTGTTTTTTAGCGCAGGGAGCCTATGAGCATTGAGAGCAGCACGAGGCATTCAGCGTAACTCCCTGTGCTAAAACCTACTATTGTGGTTTAGTAAAAAGGGAGGGGGTGTATTTGTCTATTTTTGTATTTTGTTACTGAGGTGACATTGCATAGAGTCATCTGCCGTGACCTCTTTGAAAAAACCCGGAATATGAATAATTAACATTTTCGCTGCCTTTTAGTGTGCTTTGTGTTTTTTTTTAATTTTATTGTTGGTAGATCATTTTGACTTAGTCATTATAAAAGTAGCTCGCAAGCCCATAAAGTGTGGGCACCCCTGCTCTAAACTATATGCTATTTTATCAATTCCAAGTTATGAGAAATGCCACATTAAGCCACATATGGTCACTAAATCTCACATTGACTAATACTATATAATGAAATACATACAACATTTAGGAGATACTTGTATAACCGAGCACCTAGGAAGGAGAAATTAGGTTCTTACCTGCTAATTTACTTTCTTTTAGCTTCTCTAGGTTAATCTTACAAGTGGGTATATATCTCATCATGACCAGAAGAGGGAGACTGAAACAAAACTGTGGAATAGTACATAAGAGATACCTTCCCCTATTCCTATCAGTCTACCGAATAGCCAAGCAGAACTAAGAACTAGAAACAGAAATAAACAATACTCCAAACAGGAGTAATAACTAACATACCCAAATGCTGTTGGAAAATGCAGAGGACAAATACCAGAAAGAAAAAGTCCCCACAGCTAGCCAGCCGAGCCACAGCCACTGTTCTTCAATTCTCCCTGGCCCTAGAAAAATACTAGAACCTGCAGCAAAAACCAAAAACTGCCCGCACAATAATAGACAGGGACCTCTACCGGGTCTGGAGAAGCTAAAAGAATGTAAAATTAGCAGGTAAGAACCTAATTTCTCCTTCTTTAGCACTCTCCAGACTGGTAGAGGTTAATCTTACAAGTGGGATGTACCAAAGTAGTCCCCATCATGGGTGGGACCCCCGAAGGGCCAACACCAGAACACGCTCACTGAATACCGCATCCCGACACAATAGTAGCCTTAGAAGCGCCATCCCTCTGATGAGGACCGGCTAGGACAAAGAGATGATCTGATTTCCAGATCTGCTGGGTCTTCTGCACATAAGAGTGAAGAACCCAACCGACATCTCACTTGCGCAACTGCTTCTGCTCAGAAGATCCCTCCCGACTACCCAACACTGGGAGGACCACAGCCTGATTGACATTAAAAGGAGAAACTACCTTTGGCAGAAAGGAAGGAACAGGCCTCAAGATAACCTGCTCCCTAGAAAACTCCAAGAAGGGAGCCCTAGAAGAGAAAGCCTGCAGCTCAGAAACCCGTCTAGCTGAAATAATGGCCACCAAGAAGACCGCTTTGAGAGTAAGGTCCTTCAAAGAGCAGTCACCCAAAAGTTCAAAAAGAGGGCGCACTAGCACTGACAGAATCAGATGCAGATCCCAAGATGGAACAGATGGTCGTACGGGAGGCTTGAACAATTTGGCCGCCTGCAAGAAGCAAATCACATCAGGAATGGCAGTCAAATGCTGACCTTTCAACAACCCACGAAAGGCTGACAAGGCCGCAAGCTGAACCCGGAGAGAAGACCAAGCCAGTCTCCTATCCAGGCCATCCTGCAAGAACTCTAAGATGTTAGACAGGGAAGCACGATGAGAGACCACTCCACTCACATCACAACACTCCTCAAATAGACGCCAAACCCTCACATAAGCCCGAGAGATAGAAAGCCTCCGGAACACCAAGAGAGTTGAGAACACTTTATCTGAATACCCCTTCTTACCTAGGCGACCCCTTTCAAGAGCCAAGCCGCAAGACAGAAGGGACCCAGATCGAACACTGGAATGGGACCCTGCGTCAGAAGGTTGTCCAAGAGAGGAGAGGAAGAGGATCTGCCACCAGATGCCGCACCAGATCTGCGTACCATGGACGCAGAAGCCAATCCGGAGCCACCAGAACCACGAGACCCGGATGGCGAATGATGCGGAGAAGAACTCTGCCCACTAATGGCCATGGAGGGAACACATACAACAGCCCCTCAATTGGTCATAGTTGAACCACAGCATCCAGGCCCTCGGCCAGCCAGTCTCTGCGATGAGTGAAGAAGCAGGGCAGTTTGGCGTTGACACTCGGGCCATCAGGTCCATCAGGGGCTGACCCCAAGACTGCACTATCAACTGAAAGGCCACCGGGCATAGACACCACTCTCCGGGATCTAGCACGTGACAACTGAGGAAGTCTGCTGGAACATTCTCCACTCCGGCTATGTGAGAGGCCGAGATGTCCTGAAGGTGGGACTCTGCCCAGACCATGAGCAAAGCCGCTTCCTGCGCTACCTGAGTGCTCTTGGTGCCTCCCTGACGATTGACGTAAGCCACCGCCGTGGCATTGCCCAACAGAACTCCGACTGACTTGCCTGACAAGAAGAGCAGAAGGCTAACAGCGCCAACACATTCGACCAGGACACCTCCTCTGTGGACCAGGTACCCTGAGCCGAGTGATCCTGAGCCCCCCCAACCGAGAAGACTGGCATCCGTGAGAAGCACAGTCCACCGTGGTTGATCCAGACTTGTCCCCTGAACAAGAGGAGAGGTCTGGAGCCACCAATGAAGACTACAGTGCGCCAAGCCTCGCAGAGGAACAGGGAGATCCAAACTGTACCTCTGGGGCGACCACCTCTGGAACAGAGCAAACTGAAGAGGACGCATGTGGGCCTGCGCCCACCTCACTACGTCTAAAGAAGCCGCCATCGACCCCAAGACTTGGAGGAAATCCTGCGCCTGAGGACACCGGGATCCCATAAGGAGGTGAATCTGAGATTGCAATTTGCTTACCTGGGGCTCTGGAAGGAAGACCTTCCCCAAGGAGGTGTCGAACAGAATTCCAAGGTACTCCAGATGCTGAGATGGGACTAACTGTCTCTTGGAAAAGGTTGACCATCCAGCCCACCGACTGGAGATACTCCACCACCCGAGCCATAACCTGGGTGCTCTCCTGCAACTAATTCACCCAAATCAACCAGTCATCCAGGTAGGGATGCACCAGAATGCCCTCTGACCATAAGACTGCCGCGACGACCACCATAATCTTGGTGAACATCCGGGGAGCCATGGCCAGGCCAAAGGGAAGCGCACAGAACTGATAGTGCTGACTCAAGATCGCAAAGCAAGGAAGCGCTGATGGGAGGCCCAAATGGGAACATGCAAGTTGGCCTCCATCAGATCGAGAGAAGTCAGGAACTCCCCCGGCTGAACCACCAGAATGACGGAATTCTGAGAGACCTGTTGACCTCTTTTAAATCTAGGATGGTTCCGAAAGGCCCCTCCTTCTTGGGCACCACAAAGTAAATGGAGTACCTGCCGGTGCCGCACTCCTGAGGGGGCACTGGAACAACTGCTTTGAGATCTAGCAAGCGCTGAAGGGTCTAGCGAAAGGCCTGTGTCTTCCAGAGCATAATTGTCTCATACCACCTGCAGGACCCACTGATCGGACGTATCTCGGCACACTTGGGAAAAAAGTTGCGCAGCCGGGTACCTATCGGAACCAAAGGGAGCGCCGGCAATGTGTCATTGTGCAGGATGGGCAGCGGAGGAACCGGCAGAGGGATTCCCAGCCCCTTGATGGTCCCCACAAAAGGACTGCATGCGCTGATAAAACCGACCCCGGGAAAACCCCGAAGCCTGGAAAGTAGCAGCCCCACACCCGTGGCGATACTTGCGGAACTCCTGCAGATACCCGCGTGCAGTGCCACCCCGAGACATTGGGCGGGCATGGTCCTCAGGCAGGCGGGGCACCTTAGAGTCCATCAGAGTCTGAACCAACTTATCTAAGTCCTCCCCAAACAGGGCCCACCCAAGCTCAATCCGGCCAAAAACGGGGACTAGAAACCCTAAACAAATTCCAAGAGCCCTACCAAGAGAGATGGGTATAGCTCACTCACACCTGCTGGAGACTGAAAGACTGATAGGAATAGGGGAAGGTATCTCTTATGTACAATTCCACAGTTTTTGTTTCAGTTTCCACCTGCTGGTCATGAAGAGATATATACCCACTTGTAAGATTAACCTCTACCGGTCTGGAGAGTGCTAAAGAAGAGCATATTCTATAAAAGAATGTAGGCATCTATTTTCTTTTATAGAATACTAGCTTTATTGCAAAATAGAGGCATTCTACAAGTTATATGCAAATCTCAAACACTCTGCTCACTGTCCAACTGTAAGATACACACATATTTACAGAATAGTGTGTAGGTAGAATTTTGGCACTACTCTCTCCACTAAATACACAAGTGCTTTTTTTGCACCAAAAACTAAAACAACAAAGGAAAAAGCCTCTATCTCATGTTTAAATCTCTATTCATGCTTTACCTTTAAAATCACCACCAGCATAAGAAAACCTTTGTTGTTACCGACTAAGCCAGGGGTGTCAAACTCAATTACATATGGGGCCAAAATCTAAAACACAGGTTAAGTCGTGGGCCAAATTTTTTATTAATATACTTAATCTTAGTAGAAGTATAGATCTTTCCTCACCCTGAGACACCATTCCAGCGATCCACTTGGTTACCTCATACATGTTACCATACTTGATCCCAACTTTATTCAAATAGTCAATCTAGGCATAGGCAGAATGCTCTTTTGTTTGGAGGAACCCAAAAGCTCGGCCCCAGACCCCACCCCCATAAAGCACAGTTACTTACCGTAACAGGTGTTATCCAGGGACAGCAGGCAGATATTCTTGACTGATGGGTGACGGCACCGACGGAGCCCCGGTACGGACAATTTTAGAGTGATTGCACTCTAAGAACTTGGAAAGTTCTGGTAGGCCGCACCGCGCACGCGCGAGTGCCTTCCCGCCCGACAGAGGCGCGCGGTCCCCAGTTATGATAAGCCAGCTAAGAAGCCAACCCGGGGAGGAGGGAGGGACGCAAGAATATCTGCCTGCTGTCCCTGGATAACACCTGTTACGGTAAGTAACTGTGCTTTATCCCAGGACAAGCAGGCAGCATATTCTTGACTGATGGGTGACCTCCAAGCTAACAAAAAGAGGGATGGAGGGAAGGTTGGCCATTAGGAAAACAAATTTTGCAAAACAGATTGGCCGAAGTGTCCATCCCGTCTGGAAAAAACATCCAGACAATAATGAGATGTAAAAGTATGAACTGAGGACCAAGTAGCAGCCTTGCAGATTTCCTCAATAGGAGTGGAACGGAGGAAAGCTACAGATGCTGCCATAGCTCGGACTCTATGGGCCGTGACAGAACCTTCCAGTGTCAGTCCGGTCTGAGCATAACAGAATGAAATGCACGCTGCCAGCCAATTAGACAACGTACGCTTAGAAACAGGACGTCCCAATTTATTCGGATCAAAGGACAGAAAGAGTTGAGGGAATGATCTGTGGGGCTTAGTACGGTTTAAATAGTAAGCCAGAGCCCTCTTACAGTCCAAAGTATGCAGAGCCTGCTCTCCAGAATGCGAGTGAGGTTTCGGAAAGAAGACAGGCAGAACAATGGATTGGTTGAGATGGAATTCAGAGACAATCTTAGGGAGAAACTTTGGATGTGTACGCAGAACCACCTTGTCATGATGGAAGATTGTAAAAGGTGGATCCGCAACTAGTGCATGTAACTCACTGACCCTCCTGGCAGAGGTAAGAGCAATAAGGAAAAGTACCAAGTGAGGAACTTGAAAGAAGCGGTAGCCAAGGGTTCAAATGGAGGCTTCATTAAAGCGGAAAGAACCACATTGAGATCCCAGATAACAGGAGGGGCTTTAAGAGGTGGTTTCACATTAAAAAGACCCCGCATGAACCTGGACACTAAGGGATGAGCTGAGAGGAGTTTTCCATGGACTGGCTCATGAAAAGCCGCAATAGCACTGAGGTGGACTCTGATTGAAGTGGACTTGAGGCCAGAGTCGGACAACGAAAGGAGATAATCCAACAAGGTCTCCACTGCAAGGGAAGTGGGATCATGATGATGAAGAAGACACCAGGAAGAAAAACGTGTCCACTTCTGATGGTAACATTGTAGAGTGGCCGGTTTCCTGGAGGCATCCAGAATTGAACGAACAGGCTGAGACAAAAGCGAATCACTCGAAGTCAGCCCGAGAGATACTAAGCTGTCAGGTGCAGAGACTGGAGGTTGGGATGTAGAAGGGTTTCCTGATGCTGTGTAAGCAGAGAAGGAAATAGTGGAAGAAGAAAAGGTTCCCTGGAATTGAGTTGAAGTAGAAGGGAGAACCAATGTTGCCTGGGCCATCTCGGAGCAATCAGAATCATGGTGGCTCGTTCCTTCTTGAGTTTGAACAAGGTCCTCAACATGAGAGGCAGAGGAGGGAAAGCATACAGGAACAGATTTGACCAATCGAGGAGAAACGCATCCGCTGCCAGACGGTGAGGCGAGTATAGTCTTGAGCAGAATAGGGGCAGC
Organism: Geotrypetes seraphini; assembly: GCF_902459505.1. NCBI lineage: Eukaryota > Metazoa > Chordata > Amphibia > Gymnophiona > Dermophiidae > Geotrypetes > Geotrypetes seraphini. The sequence goes on from NC_047084.1 coordinate 487,498,710, forward strand.
TGGTGATTGTGAGGAGCTGCAAAGAGGTCTATCTGAGGAGTGCCCCATTGAGCGAAAATGGATTGTAGAGTTACAGGATCGAGTGTCCACTCGTGAGGCTGGAGAATTCTGCTGAGCTTGTCCGCTAAAGAATTCTTTTCTCCCTGAATGTAAATCGCTTTCAGGAATAGATGATGATTTATGGCCCAAGTCCAGATTTTCTGGGCTTCCTGGCACAAGAGGCGAGAGCCCGTTCCACCCTGCTTGTTGATGTAGTACATCGCAACTTGATTGTCTGTGCACAGCAGAAGAACTTGAGGGAAGAGAAGATGTTGGAAAGCCTTGAGGGCATAAAACATCGCTCTGAGTTCCAGGAAATTGATGTGATGCTTCTTTTCTTGGGCTGTCCAAAGGCCTTGAGTTTGGAACTCGTTCAAATGAGCTCCCCAAGCATAAGGGGAGGCATCGGTTGTGATGACTAGTTGATGAGGAGGTAGATGGAACAGCAGACCTCTGGATAGATTTGAGGATACCAACCACCATTGTAGAGACTGACGAAGAGATGATGTCACAGATATGTGACGTGAGCAAGGATCCGTCGCTTGGGACCACTGGGTAGCAAGGGTCCATTGAGGTGTGCGCAGGTGAAGACGTGCCAGAGGGGTGACATGAACTGTTGAAGCCATGTGTCCCAATAGTATCATCATTTGCTTGGCAGAGATGGAACTTTGAGGAAGAACCTGTTGACACAAAACTTGAAGAGTGTGGAGACGGTTGGACGGGAGGAATGCTCTCATGAGGATCGTGTCTAGCACCGCTCCAATGAATTGAAGTCTCTGAGTGGGGATGAGATGAGATTTGGGAAAATTGACCTCGAACCCCAGAATCTGTAAGAACAAGATGGTTTGATTGGTGGCCAGTAGCACTGTTTGAGGAGAACTGGCCTTTATCAACCAATCGTCCAGGTAAGGGAAAACTTGAAGATGATGTGAACGAAGGAAAGCAGCCACCACAATCAGACATTTGGTGAACACTCTTGGAGATGAAGCAAGTCCGAAGGGGAGAACTTTGTATTGGTAATGACAGTGATTGATCATGAAGCGGAGATACTGTCTGGAGGCTAGATGGATGGGAATATGAGTGTAAGCCTCCTTGAGGTCGAGGGAGCATAGCCATTCGCCCTGATTGAGAAGAGGATAAAGAGTTGCTAAGGAAAGCATCTTGAATTTCTCCTTGACCAAGCATTTGTTGAGATCTCGAAGATCTAAAATGGGCCTGAGATCTCCTGTTTTCTTTGGAACTAGAAAGTAACGGGAGTAAAATCCCTGTCCTTTCTGGTCTAGAGGAACTTCTTCTATGGCGTTTAGAAGAAGGAGGGATTGAACCTCTTGAATCAGGAGAGAGGATTGATGAGTGTTCAAAGCAGACTCTTTTGGCAGACTTTGATCGGGATAAGTCTGGAAGTTGAGAGAGTAGCCGTGGCGGATGATGTTGAGGACCCATTGGTCGGATGTAATGATCTCCCAACGGCTGAGATAATAGGTCAGGCGCCCTCCTATCGGTTGAGGAAGATGGGCAGATGGTGGAATATTGGCTATGCTCAGGAGAAACACGTCAAAAGGGTTGGGTAGACTTTTGAGGTGGTGGAGGTTTTTGTTGCTGTTGCGCCTGCCTCGGAGGTTGACGTTGTTGTTGTTGTCGCTGACGTCTAGGTTGTTGAGTAGCCTGAGGTAAGGGGCGAGCAGCATAACGGCGTTGGTAGGCCGATTGTTGTCGGAAAGGCCTAGTAGGTGGAGTCTTCTTTTTATTCTTTAGGAGAGTATCCCAACGTGTCTCATGTGCTGATAGTTTTTGTGTGGTGGAATCCATGGAATCACCAAACAGCTCATCCCCTAAGAGAGGTGCATTTGCTAGACGGTCTTGGTGGTTTACCTCTAGTTCTGAGACCCTGAGCCATGCCTACCTGCGCATAGCCACTGACATAGCCGTGGCTCTAGAAGTCAATTCGAAAGTATCATAAATTGATCTTACTAGAAACTTTCTCAACTGGAGAAGAGAGGAAGTACAGGCCTGAAAATTAGGTTTTTTTGAGATCAGGAAGATATTTCTCAAAAGTGGAGATTGTTTGGATCAAATGCTTCAAATAAAATGAGAAATGAAAAGCATAGTTTCCTGATCTGTTGGCTAGCATGGCGTTTTGATATAACCGCTTACCAAATTTGTCCATTGATTTGCCCTCTCTGCCAGGAGGGACTGAGGCATACACATTAGCTCCCGCTGATTTCTTTAAAGTGGATTCCACTAAAAGAGATTCATGCGGGAGTTGGGGTTTATCAAACCCAGGAATAGGAATCACCCTGTATAAAGAGTCCAGTTTACGAGGGGCTCCTGGGACAGTCAGGGGAGTCTCTAGGTTTTTATAAAACGTTTCTCTCAATATATCATAGAGAGGAAGTTTAAGAAATTCCCTTGGAGGCTGGTCAAAGTCCAAAGCATCAAGAAATGCCTTAGATTTCTTTGACTCAGCCTCCAAGGGAATAGACAAGGATTCACACATTTCCTTTAAGAAAGATGGAAAAGATGTGGAATCTGGGTGAGAAGAGGGATTGGTAACAAGGCGTTCCTCCTCATCAGAAGAGCATTCACCTTCGGATAGAAAGGGCTCTTCAGAATCACCCCATAAATCAGGATCCCTAACCTGAGAGCCATGGTGTCGAGACTCTGGTGTGGAGGGTTCCAGGTGTCGGGTTTTATGGGTGGACTTGCCCGACCTCATGGATACGGTACCAGGCGATGCAACCTGTTGTGCTGGTACCGAGGTTTGTACCGCCTGGTGGTGAGATGTAGGCTCTGGAGCTAAAATCGGCATCGAAGTCGATGAGGTGGTAAGAACCGGTACCGACAAAGTGGATGCCGATAAAAGAGGGCGTTCCACTATCGGTACCGGTGGCTCCGACCGTACCGGAACTGGAAGGTTCTGGGGCAAAAGAGCAGGCAGTAGCTGTTGGAGTTGCTCTCTCAGCTGTACCTGCAGAATGGCGGCAATACGCTCGTCCAGCGAAGGCACCGGTACCGCCTTTTTCTTCTGCGGTACCTTGGGTGCCGCTCGACACTCCGACGAAGAACCCGATGTCGAGGGGCTAACTTCAATCGGAGCGGAGCGCTTCCGTGGGCGCCTCGAGGTCGGCAGGATTGGACTCACTGCAGTGGAGACCGGAGGACGCTCCAGCGGGGAAGGCTTCTTAGCCGGCTTACCTGCTGGATGCGACGCCGGCGCGGTGTCGATGAAGTCGGTGCCGATTGAGATGGAATCGATGTCGGTGCCGGTACGGTGGAATCGGACATCTCGGCACCGAAGAGTAACCGCTGCTGGATTTGGCGGTTTTTAAGTGTTCTTTTTTTCAAAGTTGCACAGCGGGTGCAAGTGGACGCTTGATGGTCGGGACCAAGACACTGCAGACACCAGTTATGCGGGTCTGTCAGTGAGATTGGCTGAGCGCACCGCTGGCACTTTTTAAACCCGGGCTGAGGGGGCATGAAAGTGAAGACAGCCTCTGCCAAATCGAAGGCCGAGGCTTCAATTGTGGCAACAGGCCCCGCCGGGGCGAAACGAAAAATGAAAAGAAAAACAATTAAGTTAGTCTTTTTTTTTTTTTTTTTTTTAAGAAAAGAAATAAAGAAACCTTTATTTAAGCAAAGGTTTACGCGAGCGGGAAGATCGAAAAAATTTTCTTCAACAGCCGTTGAGGAAACGCGTCTTCTTAGCTCCGCGGAAACTAAGAAACTGGGGACCGCGCGCCTCTGTCGGGCAGGAAGGCACTCGCGCGTGCGCGGTGCGGCCTACCAGAACTTTCCAAGTTCTTAGAGTGCAATCACTCTAAAATTGTCCGTACCGGGGCTCCGTCGGTGCCGTCACCCATCAGTCAAGAATATGCTGCCTGCTTGTCCTGGGATAATAGTACTAATTATAATATTTTTTCCATTTCATTTTTCATATTTCACACATATGGCTCAGAGAATTCCTATAAGCAATGGAGCAGTTAGTGCTCCGGGAGGGGGGGGGGTGGGGTTGGGGGGTGTTAGGCGTTTCTACACATCTTCAATTAGGACACTTAACCTAAACACCATTTATAGAATCTGGCCAAATTAATCACTGTAAACATTTTGAGCTCTTCGAGCACATAAATCTCAAGTAGGAAAGAAATGGACCACTGGTCACATCTTATGCAATTTATTCTAAACCTTCTATTTAATAAAGCCATTATATTAGAAATAAAGAACTATGCAGACCTTCATAATTCAGTTTCTTCAGTTCTGCAACTAGTTTCTCTTTCTCTTTTTGCACAGCTTCAAACATCTCTTTATCTTTTTTGTAGCCATTGTCCATCTTTTTCACCTCAGCTTGTTTGGCCTTTAATTCTTTTTCAGCATGGCTTAATTTCATCTGTGCCTGAAAGGAGGAAGCCAGTTAAAGCAAAATAAAATGCCTTTGTACTATGTTACAATATTTTATTGCAAAAGAAAGACATTGCATTTGACCACCAGCAAGTGTGCAGAAAAAACACACAAAAAAAACCACAAAACCACACAGCAGTTTTGCATTTTATGTCTTTTTATGATGCAACACATGAGGCTGGCTTTAGTAATAAAATTTTGTGCATAGTCCACTATATTCAAAAGGTTTATATAAAAATTCCACATTAACTAGCTGCTACAATGTGAGCTTAAACAAAGAGCTTAGAAACATGCAACTTCGAAACAGATGCACACAAAAAAATATTTGTGAGAACTGTTTTCACAAAATTATTGTGTGTGTTTAAAAGGATGCAGATCCTCACTCACTCATGGGGGCAATTAAAAGCATTTCCTTACTCACAGTCTCAAAGTTAACCCCCCCCCCAACAAAAAAAATCCTGAAGATAGCCAAACTAAAACTCCAAAAACTGAGAAAAAAATAGAATTTTGGAGAGGGGAGCCTTCCAGGCAACTTTTTTTTTTTTTTTTTTTCCATTATATTTTTATTTTCAAATTTTACAAAAAGTGTACATAATAATAAAATACAGTTGATAAATGCATGGTATCACTTTTATATCTAACACAATGTATGTCTGGATTTGATTTTCCCCTTCACCCTCCCCCCACCCTTTTATTGCTTTAATATAATATTTTCAAATTTTATAAAAGTATACAACATATTAGAATATAATTGATAATTATTCAATAACATATTTATATCTAATACAATATATTCTGGATAAATTTTATTCATTTTCCCTCCCCCCACCCTTCTATTATTTTTTAATCATATGTTACATTTTGTATCATATATTATAATTTATTATATATAATTTGTTTTCCTTACCCCCCCTATATGTGTGTCATAAAAAAAAAAATCTCTAAAAGAAGAAAAGAAGAAAAAGTATTCCATTATTTAATCATTACAGTATTTTGTCAATGGCCCCCATATTTTTATAAATTTATTATATGTCCCCTTTTGTATTGCTATTGTTCTTTCCATTTTAAAAATATGGCATATTGTATTCCACCAAAATGTGTAATTTAGGTTGTTGTAATTTTTCCAATTGTTAGTTATATGTTGAATGGCAACCCCTGTCATAATTAATAAAAGCTTATTATTTTCTGGTGAAATTTGACTTTTTTTTCTCATCATTGTTCCAAATAAAATTGTATCATATGATATTGCAATATGATTTTCCATTAATTTATTAATTTGTGGCCAAATTGAATTCCAAAAAATTTTAATATAAGGACAATGATATAATAAATGATCTAATGTCCCTGGTTCTAGATTACAGTGCCAGCATCTATTAGACTTAGAACTGTCTAGTTTTTGTAAACGAGTAGGGGTCCAAAAAGCTCTATGTAATAAAAAGAACCATGTTTGTCTCATAGACGCTGACACTGTACATCCCATTCTCCAAGACCAGATTAGTGGCCATTGAGATGCATTAATTTGATGTCCAATCTCAATGCTCCAAATGTCTCTTAGACCATTTTTTGGTTTTTTATTCAAATATCCAGATATTAATTTATACCACAATGCGGCTTGATGTCCTAGGAAGTCTGCTTTAAAGCATAAGAACTTTAAACTATATTGATTGTTTAATGATTTCCATTCAGGGAACCCAACCTGAATGGCCTGCTTCAATTGCAACCATTTAAAACTTTGTGTTTTATTAAGACCAAATCTATGTTGCAATTGTGAAAAATCCAGCAGTTTACCTTCTGAAATAATATCATCTAGAGATCTAATTCCTGCAATAATCCAGTTCTTCCAAAGGATTTGAGCTCCGCCAATTTTGATCTTGGAGTTTATCCATATGGATTGATTAGTTGATTTATATATTGGGATGGGTGTTAATTTATCAATAAATCTCAATGTTTTCCAAGTATCCATTATTATTTTATTTTCTTTGTATCTTTTAGGTATATTAATACTTGGTAAATGAACTAAATTTAGGGGAAACATAAGGCGCCATTCCAAATATAACCAATCTGGTGCATTATCTATAAGTTCTGGGAGGATCCAATACATACCCTGACGTAGAATATAGGCTTGATGGTACCTATAGAAATTTGGAAAATTTACCCCTCCCTCCTTAATTGATTTTTGTAAGGTTACTAAAGCTATTCTAGGTGTTTTACCAAGCCAAAGAAATTTTGTTAAAATTCTATTAAGCTTTTTATAAAAGGACCCCTGAAAATAAATAGGTATCATACTCATTTGGTAGCAAACCACAGGCAACATCATCATTTTAATAGTTTGAACTCTGCCCCACCAAGATATATGTAATGGGTTCCATTGTTCACATAACTCCATTACTTTTTTTAATACATATTTTTCATTTTCTTTTACAGTATCTTCAATTGTTTTTTTAACTTGAATGCCTAGATATTTAAATCCTTCTTCTTTCCATATGAATGGAAAAATATCAAATAATCCTTTTACACAGTAAACATTCAAGGGTATAATTTCAGATTTATTCCAATTAATTTTATAACCTGAAAATTTGCCAAACTTATCAATTAATTCCAATAAAGAAGATAAGGTAGACTCTGGATTTCTCAAATAAAGCAAAATATCATCAGCATAAGCCGAAATTTTATATTCCATATCTGAATATGGAATTCCTTGTATCTCCCTCGTTTGCTGTATTGCTAACAATAAGGGTTCTAATACAACATCAAATAACAAAGGAGATAAAGGACAACCTTGTCTAACTCCCCTCTGCAATTGAAAACCATCAGATATCTTATTATTAATATTTAATCTTGCAATCGGGAAGCTATACAATGTTTTTACCATTTGTATAAATCCAGAACCTATACCAAACCATTCTAAAGCCTGATACATAAAATTCCATTCTACCCTATCAAATGCTTTCTCAGCATCTAATGAAACTGTAAAAGCCGGTTCATCCATTTTTTTTGACAAGTTTAGCATGTGAAATAATAGTCTAGAGTTATTGGAGGAATGTCTTTTAGCAACGAAACCCGTTTGATGCATATCTATAATATGTGGGAGAGCTTTGGCTAATCTCAAAGCCAAAATTTTCGCCAAAAGTTTATTATCAACGTTTATCAAAGATATAGGCCTGTAGTTTGAAACCAAAGTAGGATCTTTATTTGGCTTAGGCAAAACAATTATTATTGATTCAGCCATAGTACCTTTTATATTACCTTTTATAAGTTGTGTCTGATATAATTTTAATAAATGTGGGGAGAGGATATTTTGAAATGTTTTATAAAATTCTACTGTGTAACCATCACCACCTGGAGCGGATCCAACTCTAAGAGATCTCAATGCTGTTTCTAATTCTTTTAATGATATAGGTTCTTCTAAACTTCGTTTTATATGATCAGGAATCTTAGGTCCATTTATTAAATCTAAAAATTTTTTTCCATCTTTTTGTTTCTCCAAATAAGGTTCGGAAGAATATAGATCCTTATAAAAATTTAAAAATTGTTTTAATATTATATTTGTTTGATTTGTTATTATACCATTATCATCTTTTATTCCATTAATATTAGTTCTCCTTTTTTTTGCCTTAAGATAATTTGCTAATAATTTTCCCGCCTTATTAGAATTTCCATAATACACCGTTTGTTTGGAAAACAAATCTTTTCTTATCATTTTTGAAGTTAATTCATTATATTTACCTTTTACTTTCAAAAGAGCTTGTAAAACTTCATATTCCCATTTACTTATCAATTTAGCTTCTAATATTTTTATTTCTTTTTCTAATTCCATATATTGTTTTTTAATTTGTTTCCTAATAAAAGCTGAATATGATATGATATTACCCCTCATAGTTGCTTTAAATGCATCCCATACATTCTCTATAGATGTATCTTCCACTAAATTTATTTGAAAAAATTCATTAATTTGTGTTTTAAAATTTTCCAAAAATTTGTCATCCACAAGCAATGCATTATCAAATCTCCAAAGAGGTCTATTATTTTCTAATTGATCTAATTGTAATTCTATCCATATTCCCGCATGATCCGAAATGATAATAGGATCAATGGAGGCTTTAATCACTTGTTGCACTTTATTTGTTGAAACAAAAATATAATCTATTCTTGAAAATGATTTATGAACCTGTGAACAAAATGAATACTCCTGATCATTAAAATGAAGAATACGCCATATATCTTTCAAATCACATGAACTAACTAAATTATCTAGACCTAAAGATTTAATATTTTTACCTGGTTTTTTATCCAATAATGGATCCATTACAGCATTAAAATCTCCAGCCACCACTAAATTAGAGGCAGCCAGTGGTAATAACATATTTTGTAGCTTTTTGAAAAATTCTGATTGATTCGAATTAGGGGCATATATATTAAATAACGTCAGGGTATCATTTCCCATACCTATATCGATATGTATCCATCTTCCATGTGGATCTGAATTTTTTACCTTTATATTGGCCATACATTTTTTATTTATAAGGATTGCAACCCCTGCTTTTTTACCCACTGCTGGAGCAAAAAAACATTCTTTTATCCATCCACCTGATAATTTCTGTGATTCCTTCATATTAAGATGGGTCTCTTGCAGACAGTAAATATCTGCATTTTGTTTTTTTAAAAATGTTAATATTTTTTTCCTTTTAATTACGTGATTCAGGCCATTGACATTAATAGAATATATTTTAAAAGACATTATATATTTTAATACTTTTCATTATCTTATTCTTCCTCTCCTCTTTCATATTTAATATCCAAAAAATTTTCTTCACGACACACATATTTAACCCTAATGTATCTCCCTTAATTATTCTAATAAATATTCTCCTTATCCCTCCCTTTCCCACCCAATACATTGGCTGCTTAAGGATACACATTGGAACTGTAATCCCAACATTCTCCCCATTCTAGGCAATCAATATTCAATTGTTTAAACAAATTTCCCTTCTATCTATCTATATTGATCTTTTATATTTATTTAATCATTTTCCATAACATTTTATTAATGTATCATTTTCCATTTAACAATATGTTAATTTGTATTTCCTTAGTATTATGATTTCAACATATAATTATTTTAAACATATATGCAGTGTATTATTTAATAATTTTCCTATATTCTGTTCTTTCTTTCATATAATTATTATTGTCTTTTCTTTGTATTGTTTTCCTCCATTTCTTCAAATATTTCGATATGTTATATTTTTTAATTTTTCATAGAATCTTCAAAACCATCTTAATATATTATATTAATATATCATAGGTTCTGGTTTAGAGAGAAAATCTTTTAGTTTTTCGGGATCCTCAAAATATAAGGACTTGTCTCCAGATGACACTCTCATTTTCGCCGGGTAGTATAGACCATATTTAAATCCTTTTTCTTTGAGTAGAGGTCTCATGTCTAGTAGTCTTTTTCTTTTAGTTGCTGTGTTTTTGGCGAAGTCTGGTAAAAACCATAATCTTGATCCTTTATAATTTAAGTTTTTATCTTTTTTTGCAGCATTTAGTATCTCTATTGCTTGTTGGTATCTCAACATTTTGAAAATGATTGGTCTTGGTCTGTTTTTATTTTCTAAATTTTTAATTGGGATTCTATGCGCCCTTTCAATTTCAATTGGTTGTTTCAAGTCTAATTGTAGAATTTTTGGAATTAAATTTTCAAGGAAAAGGATAGTATTTTTTCCCTCTAAATTTTCTTGTATTCCAAAGAGTTTGATGTTCTTTCTTCTTCCTCTATTCTCGTAATCCTCCAGTTGATCTTTTAATTTATTTAATTCCAGGCTGTCGTTTTTACATCTTTTTGATTCACATTCTATATTTTCCATTTTTGATTCTAGTTCAGTTGTTCTTTTGTTGTTAACTTCCATTTGTCTATGTATATTTAAAATTTCTTCTTTCATTTCAGACATATTAGTTATAGTTTCTTTAAGCATTTGTTTGATTTGTTTTAATTCTTCCATGACTTCAGCTTTGCTTAATATGTCTGGTTCATCAATAGGAAGTGGTATCTTGCTTGGTGTTATTTGATCTTGTTTTTGTCTTTTTGCAGATGTACCAACCTCATTTTTGTTTTGTCTGGTGCTTGCCATACTGTTGTTTTTAATCCCTTTTCTTCCAAATTTAAGTTTTATCTTTTAAAGTAGAAATTTTCTTTTCCTTTTTTGCCTTTTTTCCTTTTCCTTTTCTCTTTCTCAGTTATCTGTCTCAATCTTATATACTCCTTTTTTAGTGTCTTTATCTCTTTAATATTGGTAAAAAGGTTCTTTGAAGTAAGTGTCAGTTATTTGTTTCCAGTTCTCTGGCGTCTCTCAACTGCCTCGATGTCTTGCCGCTTCAGCTTTTTTCCAAAAGTTCCGTTAATCCCTTCCTCTGTCTCCTCTCATACAAGCCCAATCGCAGCTTTGTAAGAGAAAAGCAATTTCAATTCAGTTTTTTGTTTATTTAGTAAGTTTGTATTCTTTCTCTGTCTTCAGCGTTTCAGTGTTCAATCACTGAGAGAAAACTCCGGTATTCCTTTCACTCAGTTTTCTTCAATCAATCCCCTCTTTCAGCGTCGTCACCGAAGGGCTTTCACATATATTGTCAGCTCTTTTTCCCTCTAGCTCCGTTCAGCTTTACTCTCTCCCAATATCTATTCGTTTTAGCACGGAGGGAAAAAATTTTTTATCAGCCTTTTTCAGCGCTGGCAGGAGAAGGCTGTATCAAACTGTCACAGTTCCACAATCAACCGTCAGCAGCCTCACATCAAAATCGGCTTCCTTTTCAACAGTTATTCAGCGCACAGAGAAATAACAACACTTTTTATATTTCAAGCTTCTCTTTCAATATCTTACCCAGGCTTGGCAGTTTATAATATCAGGCTGATGTTCCCTACGCCGAGTTTACTTCAAATATGCCCCGTTGCTCTGGCTATCTAACTTCCTGTCATGAAAGAACTCAGCATAAAGAGAAATAAACCCTCTTTCTTTACTTTCCTCCTTCAGACTATTGTTTGATTATCAGGCAGTATACTTTTTATCAATCTTCTTTTTTTTCAATACTTCAATTTATTAATTGATCTCTCAGGGCTTCACTGGCTGTAAAGGGCAATTTCAAACTGTCACAGCTCAGGAATTCAATCAACAGCAGGCTTCACACTAGAATCAGTCTTTCTCTTACTTTCCTTCTCTTTTTGGTCAGTTTAAATTTCTAATATTCCTTCTCTATCCCGTGCCGATCCAATTTTCTTTATTCAATGATCTGTCCGGCAAAAAGGACAATACTGATCTCTCTCATTCACCACCCGTAGGGCTCTGAGTCAGCGCCGGCAGGAGAAATCAAATCACCACACAAATCAACTGACAGCAGCCTCACAATTAGATCAGTTCTTTTCTTTTTAACTTTTTGTCAGTTTTAATCGCTCCAGCAAACCTCCTCTTCAGTCTCCTAATATTTCAGTGAGGAGAAAATTTGCCGATTTTTGCCCTCAGAGTCTCTGTTCAGCGCGGGCAAGAGAAGTTTGTTTCAAACCGTCACAGCTATATCTTTTAAATTTCTCTCGCTGCAAGACTCTCTCTCTCAGTGCCCATAAATTTTATATACGTTGGCCATTTTAAGTTTTTATCTATCTTCACTCTCTGCTTTGCCTTTTCAGTAAAGATAAAAGCCGGTAAAATTACCTTCCCCTCAGCTTTTTTTTGATGTCGGCGATTTGATGTCGGCACTCTAACTTTTCAGCTGTTATTCTTTCAATCTTCAACTTCAGGCTTTAGAGGGTAACATCATCATTATTAATAATTATTTTTTTTTTGAAATCTTCAAGAAGGGAATAATATTTTTTCTTCAGTTGCCTAGATATAGAGGAGCTTAGCGATCACATTTCCATTCGTGTTCGCGTTAAGCCACGCCCCCCTTCCAGGCAACTTTAAAAACTGGCAAAAATCCAGTTTACAGACCCCCCCCCTTCTGATTTTCCCATAGACTATAACAGTCTGTATTCACTGTCACCTGCTGTGCTACAAAGGCATCTCAGCCTGCTTCAGCTCCTGTGTCAAGCTGGAACTTGAAGGATATTGCCTCAAACAAAAATCAGCTTCCCTTGTTAAAATCTTCTGGTTGCCAGTTGGAGCGAGATCAGACTGGACCTCTATCCTCACCGAACTGCGCACGCTAAGGGGGGAGGCGAAACGCAGCCAGCACCCCAAAAGCCCCACAAAAGGACCACAGCCAGTGCCAAATCAGCGTGCGCTCAACCTCCTGAAAAAATCTGGGGGATAAGCTAGCTTTGAGGGGGGAACAGTCCTCGAGCTCCAACAATGTTAAGCAAGATAACAGGTACCACAGAGGGATTAGCCTGTCGGCTGCAGACCCCAAGTCTGCTTCTTACCCCAGAAATACTGGGAACTCTGAACACTGACATCCTCCAAATCTGAAGAAAAGCCCAGAAAATAAAAAAGTTTTAAATAGAGCAGATCAGACACACACCTTACTGCAAGCTTGCAGAAAGAAAAACTGAAGAGGGCAGCACGCTTCATTGAGGAAGAAGGAATTGAAACTGTGATTGACACCTTCTGAAAAGCATGCGGGTTTGGATTCTCTACCCACTTGTCCAGAATGACACATCTATTGTACTATAAATTTCTTTCGATTATGCTCATCTCTAAGCTCTCTTACTAAACTTCTTCCTATGATCTTTCATTCCAGAGCCTCCTTCTGTTGAAAGAGGTCTGTCTCCTATGATTTGGGCCTTAGAAATAGTTAAATTTTATTATATCTTCCCTAACCAACCTTTCCTCTGGGGTATACATGGTTACGTCTGTGCCCAAAGATTTTAAATACAGTTGACTGTTAGTGCCATCCTCTGAACTGACACCATCTTGAGCCTTATAATACATATCTCCAAGGTGTCCTTTGGATGAGATCAAGTAGGACCCGGCAGGAAGACCCATCGCTGATCCAAGTCTAAATCATTTTCTTTAAAGGAAACCCATACTTTGATAGAAAAAATGCCAGCCTATCCAATTTTATTTTTTTATATTTGTTCCGTGTGATAGAACATGAAGTTTAGTACTTTAGTTTAGGAGAGCAAGCGAGTATAAAAATAATTTATCGACATAGCTATGGGAGACTTAGGGCTCCTTTTACAAAGGTGCGTTAGGGCCTTAATGCGCAGAATAGTGTGCGCTAAATTGCCACGCGTGCTAGACCTTAATGCCAGCATTGAACTGGCATTAGTTCTAGAAGCGTAGTGTGGTTTTAGCGTGCACTAAAAATGCTAGCGCACCTTAGTAAAAGGAGCCCTTAGCTACTGCTGTTCAGTACCTGCTTTGCTTCGGTTTCAGCTTTACTAATATCGTTCTTGCAAGTCATCATCTGTCCAGCAAGAGTAGCTTCTTCTCCATCTTCATTGCTGGAAAGGCCAGCGGACACGGCATTGAAGTGCTGCTGGGCAGCGGCCAGGGCATCGATATCCTTCTGACCTGCTTCTTGCAGGGAACTCAGACTGTCTGTTATATTCTTCACCTCTTTCTCCTTTGCTGCCAGTGTTTTAGAATCCTTAAGAGACAATAACATAATCCGCTATTTATCTTCATACAGCTGAACCCTGAATCCTCCGTGAGGCACTTATCTACATGTGAAACTTGGTTGAACACAACTTTAAAATCATAAATGATTCCCTATAATCTATTTTCATTATACATGACAAAATCAAAGATTATAGATGACAAAATCATTAGCTTATTATAGATATCAATTTCATTGTTATGGCAACCACTGCGGTCAGTTTCTGGCACGAGCTGTGCGTCAATTGAGGGGACCTTCCAACATATTGCAATTATGAACATCAGATGGTAGGATTGTATGGGCAGACAGAGAAATTAAGCTGCGAGTGGCTATGTATGCATGCGACAGATATGTGGAAAAATACTCAAAAAGGTCCACTATATGGAAAAAGTATTTCATATTAATGAGGGAAACTACAGTACTTAATTCACCTGACCTGTTAATACTGATGTACTTTGTTTGCTTTTACTATACATCAGGGCTTGATAAAACACAGGGCCAGGTCACCATGGCAACTAAAGAAAAATCCAACCTGGCTCTTCGGGTTTGCAGGATGAGTTGTGTTGAAAAAAAAAAAAAAAAAAAAAGTCTCCCAAGTCAACAGCTAAACTAAATTAAACTAAACCTTAATCTTATATACCACATCCTCTCTATAAAGACAGAGCTCTCTACTGCCCCTCCTCCTCTGTAGGTCTAACAGGCCTCTATCTCCCTCCCTGGGTGCAAACCTCTATCTCCCTCCCACCATCTTTCCCCCTTTCCTTCTGACTTGTTTCACCAGCTGCAGCAGCGATAAATACATGGTGTCTGCAGCCAGCCCTGGAACCTTTCCTCTGCCGCTACCCACCCCTAAGCAAATGGGAAGTTGCATCATTAGGGGGCGAGCTATGGCAGAGGAAAGGTTCTAGGGTTGGCTGCAGACACTATGTATTTATCGCTGCTGCAGCTAGCAAAATAGACAGGTCTGAAGCGCCAGGGGAGAGGGTAGGTAGATGCGGAAGAAGTGCTTGGACCTGTGGAAGTGAGGGAGGTGGAGGCCTGTCAGATCTGTGGGCCCACCCACTTCCCGCTCAGACCCACCCAGCAGCTCTGCATCCTCGACAATGTTGATATGTGGGGAAAGGGGAGCAAGCTGAGCATCTTCCTCCCTTCACAAATTTTTTTTATCAAATAGCTGCCAGTTGAGATTCTCACATGATGCCTATGGCTGCATCCAGGCAAAAAGAAGGAAGTTGAATCAGTGGGGACAGTACGTGGCAGAAGGAAGGCTTCCAGGTTAGCCACGAGCAATGTGAGGAAATTGCTACTGGCAACCATTTGACAAATATTTGTGAGGGACAATGATCAGACTGGCAGAGAATGCATGAAGTGTGGGGAAGAGAAGGAAAGAGATGCTGCAAATGAGGGAGGTGAGAGAGGGAGCATTGCTGGACATGGTGTGGGAGAAGAGAGAGAAGAATAATTGCTGGACATGGGGTGAGAGCAGAGGAGGGGCAAGTCAGGAGAGATACTGGACTGGCAGGGGAATGGTTAAGATAAAATGTGGAACTACAACAGGGGGAAAGGGACTCCTATGAGGAGGGGGCAGGAGGCATGCTGGACTTGCAGGAGGAAAGGGCAAAGGAGAAATGTAAAGTTACCCAGACAAAAAGAAAGAAAAATGTGGGAGATGGAGAGAAGAGATGCTAGATTCACAGAGGTAGGGACACATGCTTCAATGGGTATTGAGGGGGGGAAGACACTGGTCACTGGGTGGAGAGAAGATAGATACCTGATGATTAGGAAAGATTCTGGGCCATGCTAGGTGGGGAGGGTAGAGAAAAGAAGATGAACACACAGAAGGGAGATAGCTGGCATGGAGGAAGTAAAGGGACATGGACAGATGGGTAATGCTGGACAGGGAGAGAATAATAGAAGGGAAATGTTGGAAACAAGGGGGAGCATAGGATCAGGGAGACGGGCGATATTGCACATGAGAGAGGTGATGCTGAATGAATAGGGGCAGGGATACAGAATGGAGATGTTGGGCAGGGGAGGAAGATGGTAAACATGAGGGCAGAATAAAGATAGATGGACATGGAGAAAGAAGCAATATTATATGAACAGAAGATCCTGACAAGAAAGTTAAGAGAAAACAGAGGAAAGTAGAAAACAGAGATGCAGAGATAAAACCAACAAAAAAAAAAAATTAAAATGACCAGACAACAAAGGTAGAAAAATTATTTTATTTCCTATTTTCAGCCCAAATTTAGGAGCTCATCTTTTTTTTTTTGAATAACAGGCCCAAGGTAACCCATATGATAAGTTAAACTAGGGCACCCGATATAATTCTGCCCCCACTACAGAACAACATGCCTTAGAAAGGAGTTAAAACAAAGGTATTCCCTAAACCAGAGGTCATCAAAATTTGTTAAGTGCACAGGGGGGGAATTGTTTAACTTATTTCTTTTTTTCTTTTTTTAAATCTTTATTCATTTTCAAAAATTACAACAAGTGTACAACAATCATTCATAAATAACTTAATTAATCACTTGACATTCTTATTTGTAATATTCCAAATAGATAATTATATAAGAAACCCACCCCTCCCACCTATATACTAATAAAGCGAAATGAGTTATTACTGCTTACCTCCTCCATGCTTTTTACCATCTCTTTGCGTTTATTTTCTTCACCTTTCAAATTCTGCTTTTTAAGATCAAGAGTACTCTGTGCTTTGGTGTCTACTCTCTGGACCTCTGCAAGAGCCTCTTCTAATGAACGAAGAACTCCTCCAACTTCCTGCAAGAAAGTGACAGGTGGCCTAAGAAATGTTTGCACCATCTTCATTTCAGTCTGATATAAAGATCCAAAGGGCAAGGACATACAGCATCACAATAAACCAATTCTAGAAGTACATTTGAGAATGTAGGGCCATGATAAACTGAGTGGCTCAAAGTATTTGTATGTTTATTTGAGATGTAACTTAGTGGCCAGAGCAGCAAGCTGAAAACTAGGAAAGTCAGGGTTCAAATTGCACATCTCTCACTGGTGGTATTCCTTGTGATCTTGGACAATCCCTTCATTCCTCACTGCCTCAGGTACAAGCTTGAAAGTTCTCCAGAGACAGGAGAGACACCAAAGTCACCTGAAGGTAACTTTTCATTGCTAGTTCAAGGCAAGATGTGAGCTAAACTAAAACATGTTTACAAATTACAGCTCATGCTAAAGCATAGTCCCTTGCCCATATTTAAACATAGTTTCAGGATTAGGCAGGTTATATGGAAAGTTAAGAGATTAAAATAAACAAAATCTGACTAATTGAGACTGCAGATGTATAGCCACGGGTGGGCCAGGGTCTACCCACTTTTGCCAGAGACCCACCCAGAGATGGTGCACCCACAATCCAGCATCTCTCACTGCCTTTCCTTCTGCAGGTCCAGGATCCTTGCCTCTTCGTTCTTTTCCCCCTCCCCCCCAGTGCTTACACGTTTATGTTTTCAGACTGTGGCAGAGGGAAGGTCCCAGAATGCCTTTTTGAACTGCTGCCAGGCAGCCTGAAAATGTAAGCTATAAAAGAGTGTGTGGTGGCAACAGCTGCAGAACAAGTAGGCAACGATCCTAGACCTGCAGGATGGAAGACAGCAAAAAATGCTCAAATGTGGGTGGCTGGACTCAGGAAGGGATAGAGGTGCCAGATGTGTGAAAAGGAGGGGGGCTGGAGGGAAGGGAAAGAGATGCTGGACCTGTGGGAGGAAAACTACACCATGTTCAACTTCTGGCAGGCTTAGGGCTCTCTTTGGCCACATGTCTAAGGGCAACTGCTCTAGTTGTACCCCCCTAACAAATCACTGGCACGTTCTATCTTTACATTTTGCACAGTGTAAGAGAACATGCATCTTTTTCTATTTCGCCGGTGTTGTACTACATGCATGGCCTGTCTTTTGGGGATTTCAATTTATGTTTGTGTGTATGGCTTGTGGTCATTTATTCAGTATTTTGCATTTGTGTTCTCTATGTATGACTGAGGTATTCTATTAGCATGAATTTTCTATGTAGTATTCTGTAGTAATTTGGCTTGTTCAGTTTTCTCGATTATATTGATATTTTAGGGCGCCACTGTAATATTTAGGGCCCTAAAATATCAGTTAATGCTGGCATGACAGATTTGCTCAAGGTTCTGAGTGACTTTGTTTTCTAGATTTTTAATTTGCTTTACAATATGCCTGTTAGAGATAATACTAGAGACAAAAATTTTTGTATGGTGAGCATCGGAGCATTTACCTCACCAGCCTGCAGTAGAAACCTGTACCGCAGCTTTATAAAAGAAGCCCTTAGCGATTTGTTAAAACAATCTGACCAAAGATGCCTAAACTTTTGCACCAACTATTGTTTGGTTGCAAGTGTTACAATTTATTCATTTTAGCCTTTCTGTGGGAGAATCCAGTTTCATAAGAAAAAAAAAAAAGTTAAGGCAATCTCTGTACTTGAATACAAATCCTCCTTCTTACCTGATCCTTTTTCTTTTCCAGTTCTGCTATTTCTCCATTGAGCTCCTTCACCTTTCTTTCGTTTTCGACCATCGTTTCCTGAAGTTTCAAAATGTTGTTCTGCATTTCCTGGAGTTCTTCAGCTGAACGTACCTTTGTCTCCTCAGCACAGACAAACTGATATGCAATATATAAACGGCTCAGGTGTTCTATCTCTCGCATTATCTTCTGGTACTCCAAATAGGAAGATCGCTCCTAGTAAACATCATCATTTATAAAAAGCAAACAATTATTATAGCCCCCCTGCAAGGTCAATCTCTTTGCTCCTTTCCCTTCTAAGATATATTTATATAGGGATTGTTTCCTCATTCTTCCATCACTTTTCTTATTACATCCTTCTAAAGATGCAACTTATTCCATACAGCTAAATAAGGTGAAAATTTTGTCTTACCTGTTATTTTCTTTTCCTTTCCTTGAATCCTGTTAGACCAGCTTAAGTCATGCTGCCTGCAGATGGAGCCACAGAACACTGCTTTCCCAGTGACATCACCACAAATATAAAGTGTGAAACAGCCCTGGAACTTGCTAGTATTCTATTGACTAAACTGATCCCAAAAACACCTGAACAAAAAAATACAAAACCCATAAAGAGAACCAGCCCCCCTCCCCCCACCAAGAAAAAGAAAAAATTCAGTTTTAAAAGAACAGTTGGATAATGAGTAAGGCTTCCAATTCTAGAGGTTTATCAGGTGGAAGTTATGAGCTTTATTTTTGAAGCAATTAAGTGCTTTTCCAGAATCAAAAAAACAGAGGTTCAGTGCTGTATTTGCAACATGTGTTAAAAAAACCCCCAGCAGTCATAAATGTCTTTTAGGTGAATTCCATTTAATGACCCAAAAACCCTTTTCTGTTGCTAGCACAAAAGGAGTGCTGGAACATTGCCTCCTATTCCAAGGCTTTTTCATTTTCTCATGAGGCTCTCATGAGGGACTTTCTCAGAAGCTTTCTGAAAATCTAGATACACTAGATATACACAAGCTTTGCCTCATCAGAAAGGGTGAAAGCAAGTTGTTCTCAGTGCTCTAGCTCTGAAAGCAGAGTCCCACTGAACTGTACATACAGTTGGTGGTGCAAAGAGAACGAAAGGAACAAAAAGAGAAAGACAAGAAGCATACACAAGTCCAATAAAAATAGGAATGGAAAGCCAACAAAACCTGGGATCAGTGTCCAGATACAGAAAGTTCATTGCAGCATACCAATTAGACCCAATATGGTCTGTGTTTCGGCTCAGGAACATCTGCCTCAGGGGTTACAATAATTTCTCATATACTGTCAAATTTGAAATTAAAATGACAGTGTCTATCAAAGTGCTCAATTATGACATACATATTATACAATATCATCACAGCATGGGTAATAGCTATGAGAAATTAAGAATGCCTGCTTCAGGAGTCATGAGACAAAACATGGACAGTGTAGGGTCTAATTGGTACGATACAATAAGAACTTTCAGTATTTGGACTCTCATCCTAAGTTATGTTGGTTTTCCAACCCTGCTTTTTTATCATCAATAAATTTTTATTGAATTTTTTAAACTCCCCCAGTAGCAAAAATGAGTCACATCAAACAAAGCAACGAACAACGGAAAAGTGATTCTTCCACATGATAAGAAATCCCCCTCCCCCCTTACACCACAAGACCTGGGTACAAAGAGCTAAGACAATATACTACCCAATTACAAATATAAGCAACAGCCATCGAGCACCCAAGAGTAACACTAACTCACAGTTCCTCCCTTCCCTGCTCCTAGTATCACATTGAGATGAATCATAAGAATTGCTGCTGCTAGGTCAGACCAGTGGTCCATCATGCCCAGCAGTCCGCTTCCTTGGTGGCCCTTAGGTCAAAAATCATTGCCCTGAGACTAGCCTTCCCTGTGTACATTCCGGTACAGCAGGAACTTGTCTAACTTTGTCTTGAATCCCTGGAGGGTGTTTTCCCCTATAACAGCCTCTGGAAGAGCGTTCCAGTTTTCTACCACTTTCTGGGTGAAAACTGGAACTCTTCCTTACGTTTGTACAGAATCTATCCCCTTTTAACTTTAGAGAGTGCCTTCTCGTTCTCTCTACCTTGAAGAGGATGAACAACCTGTCTCTATCTACCAAGTCTATTCCCTTCATTATCTTGAATATTTCGATCATGTCCCCTCTCAGTCTCCTCTTTTCGCCTGGGCCAATCCAGAGCCACTAGAACCACAAGGCATGGATGGCGAACTATGCGGAGAAGAACTCTGCCCATTAATGGCCACGGAGGGAACACATACAACAGCCCCTCCGTTGGCCATGGTTGAACCAGAGCATCCAATCCCTTGGCTTGACTGTCTCTGCGACGACTGAAGAAGTGGGGTGTTTTGGCATTGACATCTGTGATCATCATGGCCATGAGGGGCTGACCCCAAGACTGCACTATCAACTGAAAGGCCACATAGCTTAGACACCACTCTCTGGGATCTAGCACGTGACGACTGAGGAAGTCCGCTTGAACATTCTCCACTCCAACTATGTGGGAGGCCGAAATGTCCTGAAGATGAGACTCTGCCCAAACCATGAGCAGAGTCGCCTCCTATGCCACCAAAGGGCTCCTGGTGCCCCACTGATGATTGACATAGGCCACCACCGTGGCATTGTCCAAAAGAACCCTGACAGAATTGTCCAGCAGAAAGGACTGGAAGGCTAACAAAGCCAGACTGATAGCTCTGGTCTAAGACATTTATCGACCAGGAAGCCTCCTCCGTGGACTAGGTGCCCTGAGCTGAGTGACCTAGACACTGAGCTCCCCAACCAAGAGGACTGGTATCCGTGAGCTACACCGTCCACTGCAGCTGGTCCAGACTCGCCCCTTGTACAAGATGGGAGGTCTGAAGCCACCAATGAAGACTGCAATGAGCCTGAACAGGATGATCTAGACTGTGCCTCTGAGGCGACCACCTCCAAAGAAGAGCGCCAACCAAGATGGGCACTGGCAAGGAGTCATTGGGCAGGACGGGTGGCAGGGGATCTGGCGGGGGCGCTACCCGCACCCTGGCGGGCCCCACAAAAAGATTGCATGCGCTGGAAGAACCTGCCTCTAGAGAGCCCAGCAGACTGAAAAGAGGCAGTCCCTCGACCAGGTCGGAAGTGGCAGAAATCATGCCCATGATCAGCACCACCTCAAGTCAGCGGCCTAGGCCTATACTCAGGGAAACGAGGCACTTTAGAATCAGTTAAAGTCTGAACCAACTTGTCCAAGTCCTCACCAAACAAGAAAGACCACTTAAAGGGAAACTGTCAACTTAGCTTTGGATGCCGTATCCACCAACCAAGTGCGAAGCCACAGGGTACGGCATGCTGCCACTCCAAAAGCCAACGATTTGGCAGAAGCTCGCAAGAGGTCATACATGGCATCTGAAAGATAAGAAGCACCCAATTCAATCTTTGCCACTTCGCGCTTTAGCAAGTCCTAATCCTCAGATTTACTATCAAGCACATGCTCGGCCCAGTGAAAACACGTTCGAGCCACCTGCCCACCACATATCGCTGCCTGGAACGCCAGAGCTGTCACATCAAAATTCTGTTTAAGGATGGACTCCGAGGGTCCTGCTAAAGACAGACAATGGAGTATCTAGTCTTCTGGGACACGAAGTATCTCTGTCCCCTCCAGATTCCAGTGCGCCACTGTGTCCAGCGTTCAAATGGGTTGCCCCGGTGGCGAGTCCAGGGGCAGAAGTCGCAGAGCTGGACTCAAGCCTGGAGGAAGGAGTGCCTGAGGAAGTGAACGCTGAGCAAATTACATCTGGAGCTGTGGTGATTTCTCCACCACCTACAACACTCTAGAGATCATTTGGCAGGCCTTGCAAAGGATGGCTGGTTTACTGATTAAATCAATTCAAGAGGTACTTAATCTCTCAGAAAAAGTTGATAATCTTGCTAAAAATGTTGGAAAAATTCAACAAGATTCCACTGAACAAAATATACAGGTTAAATCTGAGATAAAAAGATTTAAAAGAAGTAACAACAACTTTGATAAAACATAAGAACTTTATACATCAGGCCTGGAACTTTAACAGGAGGCTCAATATTAGAGTACTGAATTTTCCTAAATCATTAGCCATAAGCCCAATTGAATATTTCACAAAATATCCGATTGAAATTCTTAAATTTTCTCAACAAGTTATTCCTCCTCTTAAGATATATTACATTCCAACTCCTATTTCTAAGGCTACTGATGAAGGAAATATAGTGCAAGGTGAAAAAACAAATGACATAAGATTTATCCGCTATATTAGAAGATTCCTTTCTGAAGTAAAGGAAAGGGCAACATTACTAGTTTCCTTTGTATTTGAGCAGGATTTGTAAAGGAATTTTTATCTATGCGTGAAGATGTTAAAAAGATTGGGGCTAACTATTTATTAGCATACCCCTGTAAATGTTTAATTCGATATCTGGGGATTACGGTAAGTATACCATTTTTGTACCTTCAAAATTGAGAGCCTTTCTAGACCTTAAGAAGATCTCTAACAATTAATAGAACTGGAATAAATAGAATGTATGGGTTTGGATAGCATAGTCTGCTTTCTTATATAAAGGTTTTCTTTTCCTTCTTTTGAATCCTCTCCATGGGTCTATGGATGCCCCTTGCTTAATTGTGGTCTAAGAAAAGAAAAAATACTTTGACCTCGGAAATGTTTCTTTTTGTAATCTAGTTTATTTGTTTTCTGTATTGCTGTAACAAGTGTTTTACTTGTATGTTATTGCAAATCATATTAAAAAAAAAAGGAGGGACTCCAACTTACACTTCTCAGGGTCCTTCAAGGCTGCATCGCCCTCAACAGGCACGGTATGCCTCTTAAGAGATGGCCAAGACCACCGTGTCCACCACCAGCGACTTCAGAGTGTCCCCTTCAGGAATGAGATACAGGCGGGCCATGGAGCGCACAAAATGAAAAGTCGCTTCCGGCACCTGCCACTATGCGAGCACAATGTCCCGAATATTCTGATGCATAGGAAAAGAGTGGGAAGCAGAGCGAATCCCCTTAAGCAAGGGGTTCACCGTACGCGGGGGTACCGACACCGTGTCCTCAAGGTTCAAAACCAAGGAGACCTGAAGAATTAGCTCAGGAAGCTCGTCCCGCTGAAAAATGCGCACCATAGATGCATCTTTGCCAGCAAAGGGGGGGGGGGGAGTGCTTGAACCCCCCCGCTGGCGGAATCTGGCCTCCCAAGAGGATCTTGGCAATCTCCTCAAAGGTCCAGGTCCTTCATCAATAACATCTTGCTCCTCTGGGCAAAAATCCTCATCCCAAGAGACCCTCGGGCGATTGGGTAAGAGAGGAGTTGAGGAGGCAAAACCGACATTGTATGGGGTCACACCGGGGAAGACGTCAAGGGAAAACCTCCCCCCCCATTGCGACCCCAGGAGTGGACACGGAACCTCCAACCGCCAGCACATAAGCTTTACAAAGTGCTAACATGAATTCAGGGGGAAAGACCCCCGGCAGCCCCAAGGGACTCCCTGCCATACCTTGGCCCCTGTATTTCCAGAACAGGAGGAAGGTCACCTGAGGTAACTGAAATGAAGGAGGAGGTTCCTGCCGAAATTGGACCTGAAACCGCCAAAATCGGAGCTCCTGTCTGAACAGCCTGGGACTTTCCTGACGCTGAAGCCGAGGAATCAACTGACGCGAAAAGGTGATCTCCAGCCGTCCGGCGGCAAGGGAATCCTTTTCTTCCTGACCGGTGGCGGCTGGGGAACCCTCTGCGTGGGCGTCGGGGAAGCCTGAGGTTCCCCATGATCTGAAGCCAGCTCGCGAAGTACCTGCGGTGGGGTGCACTGGCTGCCGGCATCCACTGTCGACGAGGCTACCCCACTGCTCTGACCTGCATAACGCTTGCACAGGCCGGCCGCGAGTACCTCGCGACTGGAGCACAATGAGCACTTTTTCCCTTTAAAAAGTGCTCATTGTGCCGAAAAGTGCCCTAGCTACAAGGAAAAGTACCGGTTAGTTGAGAAAACACAGAAGAAAGGCAGTGTTAAAGGGAAATGAACCCTTTAGACCGGCACACCTCAGAATTTTTTTTTTAGTTAGAACAGACTCTCAAAGCTGGAGGGCTGACCAACCAGGGGGTCTGGCCGCTGGCTGAGGCACCTTTACAAAAATGGGGAGGTGGAGGAAAGTGGGGGGGAGGGACCCTGAACGAGACCTGCCCAGTTTAACACCCCCGAGGTCGGAGTGATCCCCAAACATGACCCGGCCAAGCTCTATCTGGCACAAAAGGGGAACCCAGGAGTCCAAAAACAAAATTCTAACAGTACTAAGAGGGGAGACAAATTAGCCTTACCATCTGCTACGGAGCCTAAGACTGACTGGATTGCTAGTGGGTAGTCTATCCCGATATACAAGTTTGTTCTCAGTCTCCACCTGCTGATAGCAGTGAGGCATATAACCCATTTGTAAGGACTATACCGGTCTACCAGGCGCTAAAGAAACAAATGTTTTCCTGAAATCTGCACACACTAAGATTATACACACTTTGCCTGACTCAACCGATCAATCAACTGTCTAGGTTGGGACGGATGAGAACATCCTCGGGACAGTGTTCAACCTAAACAGAAAAGCCTGGAACTGGAAATACTGGCCCAGTAAAACAAACCTGAAAAAAATAAAAGATTCAAATATGTGAGATGCTGTCCCTTCCTCACCACTACAATGACTGCCCATAAGATTTTCACGTTTAACAAAAGAAATTGGAACCGAGTCCAGGGAAGGTTGAATACCTGAAATATGCTACTCAAAAAGCACACTATGAGCCACCTGAGGTCAAGAAGTTAAAATCTGCTTTTCTTTTTAGGGTTATGGTCAGAAATCATTGCCTCCAAATGAACCAGCACAGACTATTCTGTAGATTTAACATGGAATGGCACAGGTACAAGATAAAAAAAGGAGTCTGAAACTGAAGGAGTAATTTCAGGGCATAGCACTATAGAACTATGACCAAGCCCTTATGGTCTGAAGTGATCTGTGTTTAATCACAAGGTAGACCGGAATTGCCTCACCCAGACCTATACATGGGTCTGCAAACTTTTATTAGGAGGAATAACTCTTCCATCTTCTCAGTTTCTCTGAAGTAGGCACCCTTCACTGAAGCTCCAAAGTTGCCATTCCCACCAAGACTTCCGATACCCAAACTTACCCTCCTATTCTTCAGCTGCTCTATCTTCTGGAGACAGAATACTAGCAAGCTCCCCCCCTGCTCTATATAGGTTGATGCAAAGTCAGAAATGATTTTTATCTCTGTCTTCATCTGCTGGCAGGGGAAAATACATGAGTTTTGACTGGTTTGGCAGAATGAAATGGAAAATGCACCAGCCATAAAACCTAAAAATATGTCCCAATAAATATAAAGTTTTAATATGGAGTGCTTACCTCTTTCAATTTTTCTAAAGTTGGCGTGATTTCTTCTTCTAAAATCTGAGAAAAACATATTTTAAATTAATAACAAAACAAAAAAGAAAAGAAAAGAATGTAGTTTAGAATTCCATATATTTACCATTTGGATTTCTTTTAGCTTGGCCTCTTTTTTCTCTATGGTTTTCTGAGCAGCAAGTTTTTTGCACTCATACATCCTGGTGCCAGCTGCTTCCTCAATCATTGCTAAAATCTGAAATAACAGTTATTAAAGCATAAAATATTCAAAGATCAGATACCATTTTCTAAGTCACTTGGTGCTTGATTGGTAGTCATATCATTCAGTACATACTAATATGGTTCTTTAAACTGTGTACAGTAGTAAATGCTTAGAACGGTTATCTAGTTCCATTTATTCACAGGGAGCTTCTCTATACTGCCCTGCTAATATGCCTTAGGCCTGCTCTGGAAGAGAACCTTTAAGGGACAAAGGACAATTCATCCTTCAGACCTGTGCAAGACTGGCAGTTCTGCTGTGACTGCCAAAAAGGTATCTCACTTTTAATAAGACTGAGGTGTTTATTTCTAGGGTAGAATAGACTGTATTGCCCGGTATATTAACATAACCTATGCATTCAGATCTGGTCTGGAGGGATGAAAAAGGAAATGGAAATTAAATAGTAAAAACCACCTGATCCAATCAAGTCTGCTGCAGGAATAGGACCCTAGCAGTACAGTACCACCAAGCCCCCATAATCCCATGACTTGCCGACTTCAGGCTTGTCAAAGAATTTCCTGCTGCACAGATCTGACAAAGAGCACATTTTGCCAATGTCATTGTACATAAGATGCCTGTGTAAACACCAATATGTCAATATTCTCTCATCCATATCTTCATTTACTGGAAGGGGAGTATAACCCAGGTGCCTGGATTGATCTGGCTAATATGAAAATGATTTTTTTTCTTCACTAAATGCAAAATTAAAAACTGTGAAATTTTTTGCCCACCATTTGTTGCACTGCCTGCTTGCCCTCTGGTCTTGGGGATGCTCTTATTAGCCACTTGTCCAGATACATCCTCTTAGTTGAGAGCAACCGACTCCCTACTCCCAGCTAGTTATCCCAAATCATCCAAGAGAGTAGCTGAGCCTTGGGACAGTAAAGTCATGGAGATCAACTTCCATTCTGCCAATCCTGCTCCGATTGGTCTCAGCCAGTTTGCTCCACGGCTGAGACACATCTATGAGAGGAAACTCTCCCTGGTCTGATGCTGGCACGCCCATAGGCAGCGCAGTGCTTCCTGGGCCCGTCAAATAAGCTTTTCACAAGAAATTCACAAACTCTGGGTAAATCCCTGAACAGGTAGCCCCAAGGACCCCTGCAAGCCTCCATCTGGGGTTTCTTGGCCCCAGCCATATCCACGTGCTTGCATTTCACGCTTTTGCTGCTTGTGGCTTCCGAGCAGGAGTTTTTCCCTGTTGTGCGAATCCTCTGGGGTTCCTCAGTCCTGGAGGACTCACAGGAGGCTGAACCCGAAGCTCCTGCCCCTTCATCACATGGCCATTAAAAATGCACAATACTGGCAACTGGCATGATACAGGGTCAGACTGGCCTGAAGAGTCCATCTCAGCTGATCCTTAGGCAAAATCAGAAGTTTTGAAACAGATGGAGGCTTAAAAAAGAAAAAAAAAATCATTTAAAACCCAAGATGGCCAACACCAGAAACACCCCGTGGGGGCTTCTCTGATATTTAAACAATTCAGGGAAAGGGGTTTTGGAGGTGGGGGAACCAAACCCTTAAATTTGAATTTTAGACCCCTCTCCTCCCCAAATTTCCCCATGGGAAGTAATGGGCTATACTCACTGTGGTTTCTGCTGTGCCTGTCTTTGTCAGCTTTGCTGCAACCTGCCTGAAGGAAAGGATTTTTCTGCCTAAAATTCCTACTGGACACTATCCTCCACAAAAGATCTTAAGGCTGCCAGTTGGAATGGACACCGACTGTGTACTTCACCCCCAGGGAAATGATAAAACACAACAGAGGGAAATTAACACGCAGCTGGCTCCCTGATATAATACCCAAAATGTTGTTAATAATAACTTTAATAATAATAACTTTATTCTTATATACCGCCACAATCTTGCGACTTCTAGGCGGTTCACAATGAAGAAAAGCTGTACAGACAGTGAATTACAGAGTATAGCATTGAACATCTAGTGATAGTACAAGGAGAGTTACAGGGTCAGTGAATTACACGGTTTCACAATGAGTAACATTATACAATCGGCGGAAATTGAGAGCATAAGTAGGAAAAGAAAAAGGAGATTGCGCGGTCAATGAGTTACAAGGTGCAAGACTGAATAGATGATAAAGATAACATAAGAATGTTGATGAGAAATAATTTGTTATCTTGGTACATTAACGAAGGACGGGCACCAGTGGGAAAACTGGTAACAATTAAAGGTAGAATTTTGGCAGATGAGGGTGGACGGGCTCCTTAGGATGGGAGGAGGCTCTGATTTTAGGGGGGAAGTCTGGTTAGGTTATGAATTTCTTAAACAAGGTGGTTTTTAGTTCTTTCCTAAAGACACTATATGATTCTCTGGTGGGGTCCGACAACCTGAGCTCAAGCTTCAGAAAAATTAGAAGGTGAACAGGCCCCCATGATAACGGACCCCGAGCCTCGATGGATCCTGCAATTTTGTGGCTTTAATATGATCTTTAACTTATAATGCCCCTCCTTTTCTTCCTACTCTGTCTTTCCTGAACAGATTATAGCCTGGTATAACTATACTCAGTCATGTGTCTCATAAGAACTGCCATCTCCGGATCAGACCTTCAGTCCACCAAGTCCGGCAATCCACACACGCGGAGGCCCAGCCATGTGTACACCTGGCGTAATTTTAGTCACCCATATCCCTCAATGCCTCTCGTAAGGTGATGTGCATCTAGTTTGCATTTGAATCCTAGAACGGTGGATTCCACAACAACCTCCTCCGGGAGAGCATTCCAGGCGTCCACCACCTGCTGCGCGAAGCAGAACTTCCTGATATCTGTCCTGGACTTGTCCCCCCTCAGCTTCAGTCCATGTCCTCTTGTCCGTGTCACATTGAACATTGTAAATAATTTTTTTTTCCTGCTCTATTTTGTCGATTCTTTTCAGTATTTTGAAAGTCTCGATCGTATCCCCTCACAGTCTCCTTTTCTCAAGGGAGAACAATCCCAGTCTCTTAAGTCGTTCCTCGTATTCCAAGTTCTTTATACCTTTTATTAGCTTTGTTGCTCGTTTCTGCACCCTCTCAAGCAGTTTTATGTCCTTTTTTAAGTTGGGAGACCAATGTTGGACACAATATTCCAAGTGTGGTCTGACTATTGCTCTGTAAAGCGGCATTATAACTTTCTCCGATCTACTTGTGATTCCTTTCTTTATCATGCCTAACATTTTATTCGCTTTCTGTGAACCACATCTCTGCGATTGCCACTAAATCCACAAAGTAATAGATCTACTCTTTGGCATGCTACTATATACTTGTGACCTGACCTGGTCATTGTCAGACTGCTGGTCTTGGACATTATGTACGATGTATCTTTTGTTCTTATAGTTAACACTAAAATGTCTCATATTGTAGTTGTGTAGCAAGGGAATTGGGTTTGCGTTCCTTCTCTACTGGGCTAGTCAAGAAAAAGAAGAGACTGTTATGGTTAGTGTGGTGGTCCATTTTGGATAATGAGCAGCACAACCATCAGGTCCATGATGTAAAAGAGATGACAAGAGTCTTTTGCCATCTTTGTATTCAACTCACCTCTGGAGGTTTCATATTAAGCACTTTAGTAATTCGACCCTAAAAATAAAAGAAGGAAGTACAATGATCACAAGATATTCCTCAAATGCTAAGAAGTACAGAGTACAGTTTCAGGCTATGCAAAATATCAAGACAGTATTATAATAAATATGGAAAAATTATGTTCTTACCTGTTAATTTTCTTTCCCTTAGACGCAGCAGATGAATCCAGAGACCAATGGGATAGCTCACATCTACCAGCAGGCGGAGATAGAGAAACTGATTAACAGGTGGTCCTATTGGCTGGCACTCCTCCTGTCTCATCAGTATAGCTCCTTGCCCAAGCACACGTAACCAGCAGATGAATCCAGAGGAAGGGGCTCTGGATTCATCTGCTGCGTCTAAGGGAAAGAAAATTAACAGGTAAGAACATAATTTTTCCTTCCCTAGCAACAGCAACAGATGAATCCAGAGACCAATGGGATGTAGCAAAGCAATCCTCAATCTGGGTGGGAAGCAAACGCCGTCTCCGCAACAACCGAAGCACAAAACGCCCCTACCGCATGCGCCCCCACATCCAAGCAGAAATGGGGAGAGAAAGCACGCTCGGAAAACCAATTAGCCGCAAGACAAATCTCCTCCAAGGAAAAAAAAAAACAAACTTCTGGGCCGAGCCCAAGAAGTAGCCATCGCTCCAGCGGAATGGTCATGAAGTTCTTTCGCCAACCGCTTCCCTGCCAGCAAGCAAGCATAAAGAATGTCCTCCTGGACCCATTGAGCGATGGAGGCTTCGGACGCCACCAAACGTTTGAGGCGTCCCTTGAAAAATGCAAAAAGGAGATATAAACAACTAAAAGTCGTAAGAAACCGAGCTCACAGAGAACGCTACGTACATATCAAAAAATGCAGTGAATAAAAGCACTGCTCCCAATTTCCCCTCCCAGGAAGAAGGAAGGAAAAGCAAGCATGACATAAAAGAAAGGATGACACCCCCCTAGAAAGAAATAATGGTACCATCCGAACTGATACCCCATATTTTGGAAATCAGAAATAGGAATCCCCGTTGAACAAGGCCTGCAACATAGAAAACTGCAGAGCTGAAGCCATGGCCACAAGAAACCCCATGTTCAACGGCACAGCCCTTTAGAGTCCCAAAAGACAAGGATGAAATGAAGCCTTCGGTACTGAGAAGAAGTACTTGAAGATTGTACTCCAAACCGGGCTTTCTAAGAGGCACATGAATATACCGCACTCTGTTTAGGACCTGAACTACATGAAGCTGAGAAGTAAGCGAAGAGCAATATACCTAGCCCATGTAACAAGCTAAGAATGGACACTAGAAGCTGAAGGGAATTGAACGCTAAGCCCTCGGCAATACACCTGTGCCAAAAAGGAACTCTGGAGTGGTTCAAACGTTAAGAAGCACCCAAGAAAGGAAAAACCTCCAAAAGGAAGCAGAAGCCACAGGAGAAGACTTCCGTAGCACCTGGATAAGAGAAGAAACAACCTGCTTCGCATAATCCTTACACG
Organism: Geotrypetes seraphini; assembly: GCF_902459505.1. Taxonomy (NCBI): domain Eukaryota; kingdom Metazoa; phylum Chordata; class Amphibia; order Gymnophiona; family Dermophiidae; genus Geotrypetes; species Geotrypetes seraphini. The sequence continues at coordinate 487,529,953 of NC_047084.1, forward strand.
TCAGCCAAGATTTTTCAAAAAACTAGGTCGTAATACTAAAGTAGTACAAATATCCATGTTGAACGGACCCTAGGCGAGCAAAGCCAGAGATACCAGGAAACGTCTTAGTCCGGCTGTTGAAAGACTCATCAAATCCGCAAAGTAAGGATGGCGCCGCCAATCCAGAGATTCTACAAATACTGTGCCCGGAAAGCGAGCTCGAGGTGGCAAATCCAAGCCATCGGAAAACACTGAAAAAGAGAAGGCAGAAGCGAGAAAGGAGCCATGCAGCTACCCCCTCTAACTCCCACTCCCTGGGCCCGCCGAAGAAGCTAGGAAGCTTAGAACAGCGCTGTACACTGTAACATACAAGAAATGGGCCATGCTCAGATTCCGCGGAGAGAAAGTCTATCCAAACTCTTATCCTGATCCATAAAAGGATCTGCCAATAGAAGACGAAGATGAGAGTCCACCCATTGAAGCAGAACAACTTCACCTGCCAATGAGTGCAACACTTACTGCCCAAGCAGTAGAGAAATACCCCCATCCTAATACTGACCAAAAGGACCCTCAGTGGCAATCTGGAAGAATGATCTGAAGCTCCAGAAAGGTAGCCTGACCCTGCTCAAGAGCAGAAGAATGAACAAGTACTGAGTCGCCTCTGAAGACCAGACTCCAGGAGCTGAGGATGGAAGTCACGGAGCCCCCCAACCCGACAGCCCGGGATGGTCGGTGATCATGAGATAGTCCAGCAAAAACCGAGGCGTGCCTTGAAAAGAGAAATCGCGCGGAGCCACCAAATCATACAGAGTGATGCAGGAGGAGCATACCAAATAATTGGTGCCCTGAGATACCGGGAACCACCGGAACAAAAGCGACTGCTGTAGCGTAAGAAGGGGAAAGCAAGCCGAAGTCCCCAGTGGAGTCAGCAATATGGATCCCAGAAACTGTACAGAATCCCATACTCTTGGTCATGGTAAGCGAAGAAGAATACCAATCTGAGACCGAGACCCCACGCCCAAGTCTCCGGAAAGAAACACATGTCTCTCCTATATGAATAAAAACATCACCCCGATATACCTATAAATAGTACAGGAGAAAAGAGTGCTGTGCGCAAAGATGCACGTGTAAAGAACTGAGGAAAAGATATCACCCTTTTCATGTCAGTCAAATGGCCCGACTGGAAGTCGTCCGAATCAAGCAGGCAGTCAAGAAGAAATTAGATGAATCGCCTGGTAGCGCCAAAACGGTACCACCGCCCACATCACCTAAAACGTTCGTGAAGCCTTGGGTAGGCAAAATGGCATGTGCCAAAACCGAAAGCGCCACTCCAAGAGAGGCAGGCAAACCAAGTGCCGATTCGGAGTCCATAGAGAAAATGTAAATATACTCCCAGGTTGTCTGCAGAAATGTGTAACCCCGAGAAACTAATTCAGCAGAATGGGATCCAGCCTGCCCAATGCCCCCTATCTCGGGCACCATGCGGTAAGTGGAACAACGTCCCTTAGTTCCCGAAGAACTACAAGAACCGTCCTGAGGACCAGTAACACTGAAAAGGGAAACACAAAACATAGAGACTCCAAGAACGAACTGGAAAACCTGAGGAGAATGCAAAGATGCAAGCATCCTGAAAAATCTTCACAGCCCTCTGACCTGACATTATAGTGTCTTCTCCCTCATGAGAAAGTCTGAAGAGTCATTATAAGACGTCAAGATCCCCTCAGAATGAAGTGCAGAAGGTCAGGGAATGGCAGAATAAGACTGTAGGATCTGCAAGAAGATTCTCCTAGGAAAAATCAAGGTTCACAATGTAAAGAGGAATATACTGGAACCATGAAAACAGTACTAACCCCATGCAACATGAGCGAAATACGTATGTCCTTTAAAGTGAATACGTACTAGACTCAATCAAGATGCTGCATCTACCGCCCCGTGGAAAACCACAGCATCCTTACAGGTATCAGACAAAGCTCACATCGTTAATGAGAGCTTCAGGGATGAGGCTAACAGCCACATAGTGCGTGAACCTCCATGGGTTTGATAGAATAGGTAACTGGCTCCTGGTTAAAAGGAGCTGTACAGCCTTTTCTGTCTGGTTGGGGGGCCCGTCTAGCATGTGCCATGAGAAAATGGTGACAGGAGAAACCAGCGTGATAAGCATGGAAATCTGAAGTCCAGGCCCCCTCAGAAATAGAGAAAGAGAGTCCTGACCGCAGGAATATGCGCAGTGTCATTATGCCCATAGAGACAGCCCGAACTTGGAAACTGCTTGTACTACCTTTAGGCATAAATATCCTGTGCCACTACTAGACACATGCAGCTCAGCACAGAGGCCCAAACAAGGACAGTTACCAATAGACAAAGGCTCAATCTGCAGGGACCCCAAGAGAGACAATGAGATACCTGTGTGAAATACAGGGCACTATCTTACTGCTGATCTCACTGTGCCGTGAGTTGCCGTATGTCGCCCCAGTCTGGAGACAAACCGAGACTGGGTGACCTAGCACAGGTCAGAGTCTCTCTGGTAAACCCCTTGAATGCTAACCCCAGAGTCCGATTAAACAAGCAGCTTCCTTCAAGGGAGTACAGCAGGAACACAGACATAGACATATAAAGCTGCCCAAGCTTGTCCCAAAGCTGGTGAAACACATACAACTTGTCTGAACCGGAAAGAAGAGAAGCCCCGGCATACCCTGACCAAAGTCAGCTGGAAACAAACTACCGGAACGCTGCAGCTCTCCCGCCATCGCCGGAGACCCATGCGCACGCCTGATTCTCGCTGACACGTGGCCGCTGCATCAACGCTCCTAGAAACATAGTTGGATTTGAGCCCCGCAAAATTTACCCTGGCACGGCTTGCATAGAAAGAAAATCAGACTCGGGGAATAACCAGAAAAACGGCCCACAGCACCGGAAAAAACATATCCCATCTCATGTGCGCTGCTATAAACCGGCACCTGCACAATCAGCTGCACATGGCCGTGACAAACACTGATGAAAGAGAGCCTCAGAATAAACAGGACTACTGCTGCACTGAAACCCAACAATGAGAACAAGTACAAGCATGAAATCGCATCGCTACTGCTGCGCTGTAACCAACAAGGAAACAAAGCGCGTGCATGCAAAGGGCGGGAAGTCCCGGCTCCCTCCATGGATTTCTAGTCATAAAACTTAGCCTCAATAAAATATCCATACCTTAAATGTATGATGACCGAACCCACAGTACTAAGACTCCCAAACAGAACCTGAAGTTCAAACAACTGTAAAAGCCAGACATACTCACAGCTTGTTGTTAGGGCCGGCTGAAGCCAGTTTGCAGCAAAAGCATGGCAGAATGTAACAACCGTGGTCTCTTTTTTTTTTTTTTTTACAGAGAAGGGAAAGAAGAAAAAAACTGAGACCCAGTCAGACCCTCTAGCAATGGAGGGAGGGTGAGGCAGGGACAAGGGGGGGCCCAAGTGTAACCTCTAAAGCCGGCACCGTTCAGCCGGACACCCCTGTCTCACTGAAGAGAAAAATCTCAACAAGAGAAATAGCACTGCCAGCTCACTGAAGAGAAAATCTCAACAAGAGAAACAGAATGGCAGTCTCACTGAAGAGAAACCTCAACAGGAGAAAATAAAGTTCCAGCCACAGCCAGAATTCAGGAGCTAGTTGAATAGCGACCTTTTCCTGCTGGGAGATAGAGATTACTGATGAGACAGGAGGAGTGCCAGCCAATAGGACCACCTGTTAATCAGTTTCTCTATCTCCGCCTGCTGGTAGATGTGAGCTATCCCATTGGTCTCTGGATTCATCTGCTGCTGTTGCTAGGGAAACATAAATTTATTTACAGTAGAAGGAGAAATTAGAAATTTAGCAGGTAAGACCTTTCTTTTAGTCCCTACAGACCGGCACAGAAATGGATGGGTTTACGTTCCTCTGCCAGCAGGTAGAGACCGAAACATTGACTTTTGGCTACAGTATAAGCGGGCTGTACTGTCCCTATTACATTCAATCTTAATGAATAGCCAAGCAGAAAAAGAACCAGGCTGAAAACAATAACATCCCAACTTCACACTTACATGGAGAAGACAAAGGAAAACACTGTTGGAGACTGATTAGAACAGGAATTTTTCAGAAAATGCTAACTAAACCAGTCGAACCAATTGCTGCTGCTCTTTAAACTCCCCAACCAACCAACAACAACAAATCCTGCAGAAAACCCCCAAACTCTTTGTGAAAAACACCTTAACAAAATGACAGGGCGGGAGTCTGTGCCAGTCTGGAGGAACTAAAAGAAAGAAAATTAATAGGTAAGGACCTAATTTCTCTTTCTAAAGCGTCCCTCCAGACCAGCACAGAAACGGATGGGACGTACCAAAGCAGTACCCATCATGGGTGAGACCCCCAAAGGGCCGCCACAAGCACATGCTCACCCAACACCGCATCCTGACACGCTTGAATGTCCACACAGTAATGTCAAACAAAAGTATAGAGAAAAGACCAAACTGCAGCTTTACAGATATCCACCGGAGGCACAAGAGAAGATTCAGCCCAAGAAGCTGCTTGACCCCAAGTAGAATGAGCCTTGAGAAATTCAGGAACAGGCTTTTTTTTGGAGAAGGTAAGCCGAAGCGATAGCCTCCCTCCTTGATTCAGCATGCAATGGTAGCCTTGGAAGTACAGTCCCCCTTACGAGGACCTGCTAAGAGAGCAAAAAGACAATCTGATTTATGGAACTCCTTGGTCTGCTGAACATAAGAGCGAAGGACCCTACAGACATCCAACTTGCACAACTGCCTTTGTTCCAAAGAGCCCTCCCGACTACCCAAGACCGGGAGGACCATGGACTGGTTGATATGAAATGGTGAAACCTTCGGAAGAAAGGAGGGAATTGGCTGCAGCACAACCCGCTCCCTAGAGAACTCCAGGAAAGGAGGCCTACACGAAAAGGCCTACAGTTCTGAAACGCATCTCGTGGAAGTAATGGCCATGAAAAAAACCACCTTAAGAATAAGGTCCTTCAACGTACAGGTGCCGAGTATCTCAAACGGAGGATGAACGAATACAGAGAGAACTAAATTGAGATCCCAGGCAGGAACCAATGGCCGCACTGGAGGCCGCAGCAATTTCACAGCTCTCAAAAACCGAATCACATCTGAATAACAGGCCAAACACTTACCATACAAGAGACTGCGAAAGGAACACAAAGCGGCAAACTGCACCCAAAGGGAAGACAAGGCAAGGCCTCGCTCCAGGCCAACCTGCAGAAACTCCAGAAAGTGAGGCAAAGCAGCTTGAAGAGGAATCATGCCATGTACAGAATGCCAGTCCTCAAAAAGACGCCAAACATGGACATAAGCCTGAGAGGTGGAAATTCTCCGAGACCCAAAGAGAGTGGAGATCACCTTATCCGAATATCCCTTCTTCCTTAGGCTAGCCCTTTCAAGAGCCAAGCCATAAGACAAAAGAGACCTCGAGTCAAAAGATTGGGAGAGAGGGTCAGTGGGAGAGAATCTGTCACTAGCATATGAACCAAATCCGCATACCACAGGTGCCTGGGACAATCCGGAGCGATCAGGATCACTCGGCCCGCATGCCGGGAAATACGAAGAAGAGCTCTGCCCACCAGAGGCCATGGAGGAAAGACATACAGCAGGCCGTTCGAAGGCCAAGCATCAAGCCTTTTGGCCTGGCAAACCCTGTGCCGACTGAAGAACCTCAGCACTTTGGCGCCCACACTCGTGGCCATGAGGTTCATGATTAGCTGACCCTAAACCTGAACAATGCACTTGAAGGCTTCAAGCCGAAGACATCACCCACCAGGATCCAGTGCATGATGACTTAGAAAATTTGCCTGGCCAGGTGTACAGTTGAGGCTCCTCTATTACAGAAAACCTAGGGAGGTGGAGGAAATGGGGGGGGAGGAAAGAGACTTGACCCTTTAGAGTGCGGCAACCCTGAGGTCGGAAGGACCCCCAAGAGGGTCCCCCAAGCTCTGTCCGGACAACAAAAGGGACAAGAAAAAATTCCCTAACCAGATCCAACAGGCCCAAAGAAACCTCTGCACAGACTGCACCTGCTGGAGACTGAAAAAAGACTGAGTCAGTGTCCCAGTCTCCATCTGCTGGTAGAGGAGCGTAAACCTATTTGTTTCTGTGCCGGTCTGGAAGGACGCTAAAGAATCCCAGTTTATCGGCATTCAACTAACTGGCACTCTTAACCAACCAGCAAAAATATCCCCCCCTACCGAGACCACCTTCAACTGCTACCCAACACTTCAACCCCCCCTCCAAGGCTACTGTTGCTGCTACCTAATACACTGTTCTTCAACCGCCAGTCCACAGGAAATTTCTGCCCATCCATGCAGGGCCGGCGAGATTGACTAACTTCAATTTCCTGCAGGGCCGGCAAGATCGACGAGTTATTTTCATCTGGTCCACGCTGGGCCGGAGAGATCATGGGAAGCCTCTGACAGTGGCTTTCTCCCCTCTCTGCAGCTCTCTTTTACTTCCCAGCGCAGCGATTCACGAAGGCAGCCTTAGGGCTTTTGCTTAGTCACGGCTGCCTCTGATGATGCAACTTCCTCTTTCCTCAGAGGCGGCGCGACCCAACAAAGGACCCAAGGCTGCCTTCCTGAATCGCTGCGCTGGGAAGTAAAAGAGAGCTGCAGAGAGGGGAGAAAGCCACTGTCGGAGGCTCCCCATGATCGCTCCGGCCCAGCGCAGACCAGATGAAAATAACTCGTTGATCTTGCCTGTCCTGCAGGAAATTGAAGTTAGTCAATCTCGCCGGCCCTGCGTGGATGAGAAGTAAGGAGAGCTGCTGGGAGGGGAGAAAGCCACTATTGGAGTCTGGGAAGCTGCTGGGCAAGGGAAAAAAAAAAGGGACAGCTGCTACTGGAGAGGGAGAAGGAGAGATGCTGCTGGGAGGGGAGGAAGGGAAGAGAGTTACTGCTGGACAGGAGGAAGAGGGAAGGGAGAAGGAAAAAAGGAAGGAAACAGCTGGAAGGGAGATTAGAGGAGGGGAAGGGGAGAGACGGGCATGAGAAAGTAGAGAGATTGATGATGGGAAGGGGTCAGCAGAAAAATAAGCAGATAGGGATAACGATGGTAGATCTGGTGTAGAAGAGATAAAAATGAAGAGAGTAGTGAGAGAGGGGGCGCAGGCTGGATGGAAAGGGGAGAGGGGCATAGAAAGAAGACAGATACCATATGGAAGGGGGAGAGGACAGACAGTGGATGGAAGAGGCAGATGCTGGATTGAAGAGACAGAGAGGGCAGACACTGGAAGGAAGAGAGTGAAAAGAACATGAAAGCAGAAACCAGAGTCGACAAAAAAGTAGAAAAAAAATTTTATTTCTATTTTGTGATTAGAATATATCAGATTTGAAATATATATCCTGCTAGAGCTGGTGTTAGACATAACTGGGAACTGCAAAGCCCAGGCAGTGCTTCTTTAGCTTCCAGCTGGCTTAGGGCACTTTCTGACCAGGGGGCAGTTGCCCGAGTTGCACTCCCCTAAAACTATTCCTGTCATGTGTGACTGCAGTATTCTGTTAGCATGATATTTCTGTGTAGCATTCTGTAATAATTTGGCTTGTTAAGTTTTCTTGATAGTAGAGGGGATATATAAGAAGGAGAGGGGAGACAGGGGTTTTGTTGATCCTTGCTCTGTATTATTTATATTTATAAAATGACAATTGTACAGAATATTGTTTCTTTTTATACTTTAATAAAATACATTCAATATAAAATCATAACTGAGGCTTTTGTGGATGGGATCAGATGATTTGCGGGGACCGAGCTTGTGGAGATGGGGAGGAAACGGGGTTTTTTAATTTTAGTCCTAGTAGTTTGCCGGTCCACAAAATAATTCTTTTATTTTTGCTGGTCCACGGGTGTAAAAAGGTTGAAAAACACTGACCTAATACTCCAAACCCCCCACCCCTGAGGCTACCAACGCTGTTCTCCTCCCCCCACTGACTGCGTGCCAGTGCTAAAACAGCTTGCCACTAAAGTTCTAAGCTGGGCTGCTGTAGGACCTTGAATATCTGCGCATGCTCAAGGCCTTCCAGCTCCTGCCCTCTCTGAGAACCTTGGAGAGGGCAAGAGCCGGAAGGTCTTGAGCATGCACAGGTACATTAGATAGATTGTGAGTCCACCAGGACAGACAGGGAAAAATGCTTGAGTACCTGAATAAAATTCATGTAAACCATTCTTGAGTTCCCTTGGGAGAAATGTATAGAAAATAGAATAAATAAATATTTTTAAAAGTAACTCTCAAGCAACCAGAAACTACACTTATCCAGCATCCACCAATCTCCATGGGTGCCAGATAACTGTGAGTCTACTGTATGTAGATATAAAAAATTAAACATATATTTAGATATCACAGCAAGAGAAACTAGCTGGAAACTGGCAAATAGAAACATGACGACAGATAAAGGCCAAATGGCCCATCTAGTCAGCCCATCTGCAGTAACCAATATCTCTTTCTCTCTGAGATCCCATGTGCCTATCCCAGGTCTTCTTGAATTCAGACACAATCTCTTTTTCCACCACCTCTTCCGGGAAACTGTTCCATGCATCTACCACCCTTTCCATAGAAAAGTATTTTCTCAGATTACTCCGGAGCCTATCACCTCTTAGCGTCATCTTATGCCCTCTCATTGCAGAATTTCCTTTCAAATGAAAGAGGCTTGACTCATGCACATTTATATTACATAGGTATTTAAACATCTCTATCATATCTCCCCTCTCCTGCCTTTCCTCCAAATGATGCAGAAATATTATATTAGCTTAATTCCACAAAAGACTTTGGAAAACACACAAATTTTATTTTTTACATTCACTGAAGTCTGAAACACAAGATGATATCTTTTATGAATGCTAGTACTCAGAAAATCCAACAAACATTAAATTGTAAAAAAAAATAAATAAAAAAAAAATAAAAATGAGGGTGGGTATGCCTTCATAGAGTGACAATCAATCAATAAAATGAAGCCCTTAACTGAAAACCAGATTTTATTTATACCCCATGCACATGGACTTTGTTTAAAAGGATGATGAATTAGCCCCTAATGCAACACTTTCAAATTTGGTTTGGTTTCACCATGACTATCAGACTGCCTTGATTTTTTTTTTTTTACATTTTTATTATTTTATTTAGTTACAATAGTGTAATACATTTAATTGATAATAACAAAATATTACAAAGAATATACTATCTCAAACAATAATATTATAGAATCATAGCTATACCCAACCCCCTCCCATCAATTATTAATATTGACAATTAATATCCATATTTTCAATACCTTTCCCTACCCTACCCTACCCCCCATCCCTTCCCATTTCATTACACATCTGGGACAGACTGCCTTGATTTGATGAATCAGTATGAAAGAAGCCAAGGATCAAAATTAGTCATGTCTGACTGGTCAAGTACAGTGTTTTCATCAGTAAACTCAAATTTGAAAGCAGAGATTCAAGCTCTGAAAAATGAAATATGTATGGAGGGGGATTTATGTGTTCACTGAATCTTTCAATGTGCAGAAATTCAGCAAACAGGCCTCTAATGTCATAGCAACAAGGAAACTGTCTGTACATTATATTCACTCCTCCTGCTGCCAAGTTTATTTATCAGTTGCTTAAACAGTTATCATAGTAAATAATGACAGAAGAGACTATCCAGCTCATCCAGTCTGCCCTGAAAGATTAGTAGTTCTAGGAGTAAAACTGGGATGCCTCGACAGGTTATGCTGGTAAAACCAATAGGCAGTTGGATTTGGCTGGCACGCTGCACAGTCTGAAACTAACTGGAAGTCCTAGGTAAAACACAGGCACTTATACAATTAGTCCTGCTAAAACTAAACTAAAACTTAGCTTTGTATACCGGGTCTTCAACCAAAGTGGAGCCCAATTCGGTTCACAGAAACTAAAAAAAATACAAAGTAAAAGAATATAACAGAAGGCTATGCAGGGGAATCAAGATGACCCTATTTTTAAAAGGCTCTCTTAAGTCTATCTGAAGTGGAACAGTAGCCTAGTAGAGCAGCAGGCTAAGAACTAAGAAAGCCAGGGTTGAAATTCGATTTCTACTCTTTGTGATCCAGACCAAGTCACTTAACCCTTTTCGCCTCAAGTACAAAAACATAGGGGTCCTTTTACAAAGCTGGTAATCACTAATGCATGCTTACTGCAGCAGCAAAAAAAACAAAAAAAAAAAACCCCCAGTGTTTATGTTCTCTCAGGGTTTCCACAGCTGGCATTGTGCTTGTTGTATGTTTCTAGGTCTTGCTGCATCTTGTCAAGTAGAAACTGACATATCAGTCATCATGCTTTGGCTTTCTTCAGGGTATGCTGCGAGTCCTGCACTTTGCAACCCGTTCTGAGCTTGTTGGGGAGGATGGGATATAAACAAAATAAATAAATAGTGGATCCACTGACCTAATTGAGAGAAACCCTGAGAACACATATAACCCAGCTTCACGGTATTCGTTATGCAGGCAAACTGGGAAAATCCCTTCTCTTCAGAATCACAGGTCTTTGGAACGACCTTACTACCCCGCTGCGGAACCTGTGCTCCCAATTATTCCGTAAGCAACTGAAAACTTGGTTTTTCACTAAAATGTAATTCTATTCCCCCTTACTCTTCTCTTCTATATATAAGTTCATGTAAACCTTTTTTTTTCCTTCTCTTCCTATATTTTAAGTTCTTGTAAACCGTGCCGAGCTCCACATCCATGGAGATGATGCAGTATAAAAACTTAAGGTTTAGTTTAGTTCACGAGGAGAGCATCTTTAAACTTACCAGAGACTTTTCTTTTTTTTAAAAAAAACAACAAACAATTTTTCCTTTCCATGAAAAAAAGAGAAACCAACTGACTTTCCCATCAAAATTCAAATTGGTGACAAATGGACTGCCCTGTTCTCAATCAGGTCAGTGGATCCAATATTTACAAAGACAAACTGCAGACCTCATAGCATACCCTGAAGAAAGCCACAGCATGATGGCTGAAACGTTGGTTTCTACCTGACAAGACACAGCGAGACCCAGAAACCTGCAACAAGCACAATGCCATCTGCGGAAGCCCTGAGAGAACATATAACCCAGCTTCATGGGAAGAGCAACTTTAAACTCACCAAAAACGTTTCCATTCTGTGGGGGGAAAAAAAACAAAAAACAGACCAACTGACTTTCCAATCAAAATTCAAATTTGTGACCAACTGACTGTCCTGCTCTCTATTCAGGTCAGTGGACCCACTATTTACAAAGACTAATGGTAGACCTCACAGCATATCCTGAAGAAAGCCTCAGTATGATGGCTAAAATGTCAGTTTCTACCTGACAAGACACAGCGAGACCTAGAAACCTGCAACAAGCATTTCATTTCCTTTTTTGCGATTGTAATTATATCCATACACTGGTACAATTCAGAACATGCATACCGTACCTGCATGATGAGGAAATGTGGATTATTGACATTCAGCCCTACAGAGCAGAATAGGTCTTGAACTCTGATATTGTTTGCATTAACACCATTGATTAAGTATTTGTTCCTTCCACCTATAACCACCTGTAATCAAGAAGGGAAATAGTGATTAACAAAATGCAAGCTTTTCATAAAAGGGAAATGTTATGTTATTTACGATATATACTATATGTTAAAAGGTGCTATAGGGACTGAATGTTTTCCAAATCCCCTTTGAGCATTTTTGCAACATATTTTCCTCAATACAAAAACTAAATAAATGCATGCAAAAATTGTAAAATTCTACAAACTGAATGTTTCTCAGGATAGCTGAGTACCACAAGCCAATATAAACAAGGATAGATTAACCTGTCTGGTAACAGTGATTTCATCATGGGTCTCAAATCCTAGTGGGCTGTTTTTTTTTGTCAAAGTTATCAAAGACGATGGATACAGTAGCTTTTGTAATTCCAGCCTGGCCATTTTTGTACACCAGATCTTGCAAGTTGGAAGCTCGCACCTAAAACAAGAACACAATGAAAAAAAAAAAATCATATTTGTGTTTTAAAGGTTTTCATTTTGCTTTCTTATATAGCTTCTAATTTTACTCCTAATTGATCTTATATTACACTTCTCCCTCTGTATTCACGGTTTCAGCATTTGAGGTTTCAATTATTCACGGTTTTTAGCTTGCTGGCTCCTCCCCCCACAAAAAAATTACATCAGTTTGCATAGAGAAATCACTGATTCCATGCATTTACAGAGAAAAATCACTGATTCCCAGCACTTTCTTCACCGTGTTTTGCCTCTCCTTCAGGAACAGGCCAGGTCTCCCACCATGTTATTTGCGGTTTCACCATATTCACCATGGTTTTTAACAGAAAACAGCGAATAACATATGAAAAAGTTATTAGAGGTTTTTCTGTATTTGCGGTTCTGTTAACCCCCTATCAAAGCGAATACTGAAGGAGAAGTGTACTACTTATATAGTGCTGAAAGGCATACGTAGTGCTATACATTTTGACATTTATAGACGGTCCCTGCTTGGAAGAGCTTATAATCTAACTTGGACAGAAAGACATGACATATAGGGTTGGGGATGCAGAACCCAAGGTGAGAGGAATTAGCAGTCGAAAGCACTCTCAAAGAGGTGGACTTTTAACTAGGCCTTGAACTAAGTTTTAAGTTAGGCGCATCGTTAAGCACAGTTCTGTAATTGGCACCTAAGTGCGATTGACCTCTGATAGGCACCTAACTTGAGGTAACAATTACAGAATCCAACCCAAAGTTTACACACTCCCTTATAGAAAAGTGCAAGTGCCAATTAAAGCACAAGTAATTGCACATGTTCATTTATAGAAAACTGCTCTGCCAAATGATTTTTGAATGTTTGCTATTCTAGTTTGGTACTTAGTTCTGGAATATACATTTGGCACTCCAGACAAATTGTAACGTGTACACATACAACATCATCCAGATCACAATACATCTCTCTATGCCTAGAGGTTGATACAGAAAGCTACTGCAAGCATAACCTCACACCCGAGCATGGGTGTTAACACTGAGCATGGGTGTTAACTCAAACTAAAGATGTGGACACAAACACACACTATTAAAATGAATGTTCATGAGAGTATTAAGTGTTCTGCTTCAATGCACCTTGGCTTTTGAGGTGCATTCAAAAGAAATTTTTCTCCAGGGCAGCACAGAAAGGTTTGTTGAGAGGATTTTATGCCCTTTTTGTAATTTACAATGGCTAATTTTTTTATTTTTATCCAGCCGAACCAGTATATGCAACCTTGAATCACAGATGGGAGGAAATAGCAATAGTGTGCATGCGTCTGAAAGTGCCAGCACACACCTACAGCTGTTGTCCTGGACATAAATATTAGCATTGAAAAATATTTCACTTGCAGGAAAATTTCTGCAAGGCTAATATTTATGTACAGAGCAGCTGCAGATGTCTGAAGAAAATGAAGTGTCAGCATACATGTGCACAAGAAGCTGCACTGTGTGGGCATGTCCAACATGCATCCCCTGATTGGATCTAGTTGGCAACCCTGTTTCAAACAATGGAGCTGATCCAATCCTGGTTTTACCCCATTACATGCCAAGGACTTGTAATTTTGCTTTGTTTAGGAAATGTATTGCGGAAAAGTCCCTGCTTGCAGTGGGGGTAAACTCAGCACTAGATCAACCCCATTGCTTGAAACCAGTTGGCAAAGTGCACAAATTCTGTGCACATAAAATTTGCATAGAATTAGCTTAACGCATAGCTCACAGTAGAAACCATACACATGGTTTTCTACATCAACCCCTTGATGCACTTAAGCAGAGATGCCAAAGGGTGAACCAGCCCAAAGAGAGATTTACTACCCAAGGAGTGAGATTTTTCAGGGCATAGATCTAGAATGATTTAAATGTAGTACAGCTTTGACAAATAGTCAGTGTGAAATGACATTGGCTTGTCTTTGGAGCCAAATTTGCATGACACCAGAGCTGAAAACTGTCTTCCACCTAGTAGTTAAAAGTATGTACTATTGATTTCAGACCACAGTAGCAGGGAAACAGTAGCAGAAAAGTAGGCTCCGATTGTGGATCATTTGATTTATGAGTACACTACTTCTTAATGCTTTCCTCGTGCAAGTAGTAATCGAGATCAATGCACTGGTACTGAAGCTCCGATGAGTGGGAGAAAAGGCTCAAAGAGTGCGAGAAAGCTTTCAAATACCGTATTTTCTCGCATATAACGCGCGCGTTATACGTAGTTTTTACATACCGCGCATACCCTTGCGCGTTGTACAAAATTCTTTTTAGTTTCCCCTCCCCCCCCGACGCCCGATTCATCACCCGGAAGGAGCGCTCGCACTCCCACCCCGAAGGAGCGCTCGCACCCCCACCCCGAAGGACCGCTCGCACCCCCACCCCGAAGGAGAAAGGGCGGGACTGCCTGAAGAGGAAGCAGCGCAGCACAGGGCTCTGAGAAGGGGCAGGACCGCCGGCAGAGGAAGCAGCTGGGCTGGCATCCGGAAACAAGGTAGACAGCTTCTCCATGGGGGAGGGGGGGGGCTGTGGGGGTGCGAGCGGTCCTTCGGGTGGGTGAATCGGACGTCGGGGGGGGGGGGCATCAGGCTTTCAGGGTAGGGACAGGACTTCAAGGGGGAAAGGAGAGTCGGGGCGGGCGAAAAGAGAGTCGAAGTCTCCAGAGGAGAGTCGGGGCGGGCGAAAGGAGAGTCGGGCAGCATGCGCGGTATACGGGTGTGCGCGGTATATAAAAATTTCTGTACATAAATTTGTGTTTTTCACGCGCTATACCCATGTGCGCATTTTACACGGGTGCGCGTTATCTATGTGAAAATACGGTAATTATTTGTGTGACCAACTCCTACAAAATGAGACTCGGCATTTCTGCTTATGGATAAACATTTTCGTGGCAATTAGAATGTCCTCCTGTATCTATACTTCAACTTGATCACAGCTTTTATTATTATTAAAAAAATATTTGAATAATTATAAATAATTGTAAAGTACTCAGACGATATAACCCTTGATTTAGTGATGACACCAAACTGTGGTTATAGTAGGGACCTGACCCAACCAATAAAAAACTCCTAAAAGTTAATAATGACCACTTATCTGAAATCGCTGAAAAGTTGGGTACTCCGTAACCACAGCAGTGATAAAGTGCCAGTGCTGAATTGTGCTCAAAAGTGCTTCAGTGTAAACTAAGGGGTCCTTTTATCAAGGCACGATAGGGGTTTAACGCGCAGAATACCGCAAGTTAAACCGCCTGCTGCGCTAGTCGCTAACACCTCCATGATGAGGCATTAGTTTTTTGAATTGCCGCAGGGGTTAGCGTGTGATTAAATGTCCGACGCGCTAAACCCCGCTAGCGCACCTCGATAAAAGGAGCCCTAAATCTCCACTTTTGAGCACAATTCAGCACTGGCACTTTATCACTGCTGTGGTTACGGAGTACCCAACTTTTCAGCGATTTCAGATAAGTGGTCATTATTAACTTTTAGGAGTTTTATTGGTTGGGTCAGGGACTGTAAAGGCAATGATGGCCCCTACTAGAACCACAGTTTGGTGTCATCACTAAATCAAGGGTTATATGGTTTGAGCACTTTACAATTATTTATAATTATTCAAATATTTATTTAATAATAATAAAAGCTGTGATCAAGTTGAAGTGATTTGATATATTCATCACAGATTACATTGTAAATCTCCCTAGTTTGGTGAAGACTACTGTATCTACAAACATTTTTTGTTTATGATTTCTTTACTGCACGGCATGTATCTTTTACAGGAGCTTTAGAAAAATGTAGGTTAAACTCGGCACACAGCCCTAACCCTTGGCTTATTACATCAACCAACCAAAACAAAGAAACCCTACCCACAAAAAAAGTTTAAAAAAATGATAAACTGCAAAAAATGTGGGGTGGAATTGTTATTAATAAAAAAAATCACCTTTTGTTCATTATTATAGAAGAAGGAGGTGATTATAAAGACACCCGCCGAGTAGACCAACTTTTTGCTGCTCTCACTCACCACTGATAAATTGATTAATGTGGATATGGAAAAACAATGAGAAGGTTCAGTTTTACCTCCTTCTTTTACAACAATGAACAAGAGGTGATTTTTGATTAATAACAATTCCACCCCTACATTTTTGCAGTTTATTATATCAACCCCATAAAAAGACAATAAAGGGGTACCAGAGTGATCAAATTCCAAGCTTATTAGAAATTTGATGAATAGCTTATACATAAATTACTAAGCGAATTACAATAAAATCCAAAATATGCATACATTAAAATACAAGATATGCATACAATATATAAATTAAAAAAAAAATAACAACTCAGAGAAGGGGAATGAAGGGATAAAGGTACAATATTAATAATTTTGAAAAGAGGGAGACAATAAAGGGAAAAAACATTAGGAGGGGTATCTTTTTTTTATTTTTGATAAAGAGTCTACTGCACTGTAACTATTCCAATCAGAGTGTAAAAGCATCTTTAAACAAGAAGGTTTTTAGATTATTTTTAAAACGGCTAATCTCTTTTTCGTCTCTTATATGTTGGGGTAGAGAATTCCAGACTTGGGGGGCTACTATTGAAAATATATCATGTCGTCTAGTGCCGATCACTTTTAAAGAAGGGACTGCCAGGATACCTTGGGTCGAAGAACGAAGGGGGCGAGAAGAGTTATATGGAATAAGTATCCTGTTAATAAATTGATGAGTTCCCCCCCCCCCCCACTCCCCCAAGCACTGAGCCGCGTACACAGCGGTATACCTGCGACAGGTTGGAGATACCCAGCAGGAAGCAGATAGAGTCCAGGATGTTAGACTTGCCACTACCATTCAAGCCAGTGATAGCATTGAAGAGCGGATCGAAGCCGTGAATCTCGGTGCGCTGCGCGTAGGACTTGAAGCCATCCAGGACAACAGACTTGATATACATTGCTTTCAACCGCTGAGCCTCCGCCCGAGAAAGGGCCACCGACGCGCGAGAAACAGGAAACGGACCTGCACGCCCAAAACTGCCAAACCGAAACCACCGCGCAGAACTATTCCGGCCACTGCTCTCCCCTTCTTCCCCCAAAACTTTAAATTTTGGCGCCCCCCGGCCGCTAAACCGTTTGCTGATGTGGGGTCCGGAACTGCCTGACTGCCTAAGCGACGGGCAACCTCAGCATTTTCGCGCGGTCGAAAAGGAACGGATCCGGAAACCTCCCCCTGAAGTCCGTTTTAGGAATTTTAGGGAACAGCTTAAACGGGGAGGTAAAGTTTTCTTGAGTTGTTGGAATCGGGCACTTTCGAAGACACTCTCGGACGCTGAGGGGGGTCCTAGCGGAAGGGGCGGGACTCATACAGTTCGGGGACCTGCGGGAGGCGTTTCGCTTTTCTCTGCTCGTGGTAGCTACAGCCTGGGTTTGAGGTAACAGTGAAACTCGTTTCCTACCCGATCACCAACAGGAATGCTCGTTATTGTCTGTTCGCTTAGGTTCTTAAAGCGGGAGTGTGAAGCAGCAAACAATTTGCACGACTCCAGGCTTGTGGTTTGATATTTCTGCGGTAGTGTCAAGTTCGCCTGCCTTTGCTTCCAAACCTTAGCAGGTTCATCCCCGATTTACCTGTCACACCATTTTGTATTTCCACACGTAATGCCCATCCGTTTGCTTTTCCCTCCCTGAAGGGCTGTATCTACAAGAGATTCCTTGATAGAACACTGTCATTCCAAGCTGGCAAATGGAATAAATGTCTAACCACCCTCATTTCCCAATTCACCCTCCTACTAATCCTTCAGGAAATCAATTAAAACCTACCTCTTTGATAAATTTCTCTGACCCCCTTCCTGCATCTCTGAAACACTTATTGTACTTCTGACATATTTCCAGCTATACCTAACCATTCTCGGCCCATTAATGTAATTGAAATATTTTACTATTGTAATTGACAATATATTTCTGTGACATCGCTGTCTTTGTACAGTCTCTTCCTCTGTAAACAGCTCTGAACTGCTTCTGGTATTGCGGTATACAAAAATAAAGTTATTATTATTTCGGTTCGCTCGTCTGCCTGCTATTCTCCCATTTTCCTTCGGTTAAGCCCAGGTAACTGGAATCGGGGAGAGTTGCACACACATAGGTGTCAGTTTTATTTGATCAGGGAGCTGTTGCCCTTTAAATGTTGTATAGTGTCGGTTTAAGGGTAGGGATGCTGACCAGACGTTTTTTAAATCTTTAAGAGGTGGAGATCGCGTGTTCTTAGATAAGAATTAATGTAGAACATCTCCGGAGACAAGCAGGGGATATGCAGGCAGGCACACTTGTTAGTAAAGTCCTCTAACAGTCTATGTGTCGGTGCTCTCCTTTAGCTATAGTAAGATTTTTGCTTACTGAACATGTGCAGGTGTCCTTCACCTGGAGCCCCTCCCCTCATCCTGTCAGTTTTGTTGTTTTTCTTTAACCGCTCCTGTATACTTAGTCATAGCTCTCCTCTCTATCTCCTCAGAGAAAAAAAAAGGAAAGAGAAAAAGAAAGCCAAAAGGCTTTCTAGCCATTAGGGTATTATTTCTTTCTATTCATTTAATTTAAAAAGAAGAGAGAGTGAAGAAAGCCTCTCACAGAAAAAAAATTCAACGTACAATATATACGGTTTTAAAAACCGCTTAAATACTGTGGGCTTTAAGACCACAAAAACATCTTTTTCCTTCGAGGCTAATGCCATGGACAGCGGCTCTCTCTCCCTTCACACCAGAACTGTAACGAAGGTGTTGAGGCTGCCAACTTCGCCACTTGCTTCCTCCCCCCAGGGCCCTGTCTTGGTGCCGCCGGCAGAGGAGAAAATAACGGCAGTTGTGGAAGGACGTAAAAAGGAGCCTATCCAGAGGGGTGATACTCCCTCTCCACCAGCAGCAACTTTAGCAGCACGTCCTTCACAGAAAGACACAGGGACGTCGCTGTTAACAGTGGATGTTTCTGGGAAGGCTCTCGGGGGCTCAGTTTTGGCCTTACACTCCTCTCCCAGCTCCATACTGAAAGTTTTGGCTGCAACTTTGAAAACCACATCAAAATTAGCAAAAACCCATGCTAAGACTAAACAGAGCATGGATTGGGGTCCCTGTTCCCCTATCTGTTCATCTCCAGCACAGGAAGATTCTCCTAAAGATTGGTCAGATCATGATGATGGCCTTGTATCAAACCTTGACCAGTCTTCTTTATCTCTTTTGTAGTCAGTCCCAACAGAGAAGTTTTCTTATCCTAAGTTCTTACAAAAGGTTTCTACTCTTCTGAATCTTCATCAGGCGGCTACTGTTCCCACAGGCAGTAAAAATTTTCAAGCTATCCTTCAGTCCTGTAAAACTCCTTCAAAGGAAATCATTTCATTACCAGTGCATCAGATATTACAAGACCTACAACTAGCTATCTGGCAAAAACCCCTATCAGTCTCCACAACTTCTAAGAAACTTGAATTAAAATAACAAGGTGAAAGAGGCACCTGTCATGACCTGCTTCAGCTCCCTCACCATTCCATGGTCTCGGAGTCGGCTATTAAGAAATCAAAAGCATCAAAATTTCCTGCTAATGCTCCCCCAGGAAAAGACTGTCGTTGCCTGGATTCCACTGGCCGCAAGATATATCAAGGCGCTATGCTTTCTTCTAGGTTTATGGCTCATCAGCTTCAAATCCTGCATTTTCAACATTCAGTCGCTTGACACTTCTCCTGGGGCCATTCCAAATCCTCATGTAGCTCTTCAGGAGTCTACTTACTACTTAATTAAAACCAACTATGATGCCTATGATATGATGACCAGAATTGCAGCAGTGGCTATAGCTGCCCGACGCACAGCATGGCTTAAAGCAGTGTTCTTCAACCTTTTGACACCTATGGACCGGTGGAAATAAAATAATTATTTTGTGGACTAGCACTGGTCCGCGAACTGGCAGTTGAAGAACACTGGGCTAAGTCGTGCCCATCTCCACCCAATCTCTGCCCCAGACCCCACCCCCATAATAGTACTAATTGTAACACCATTTTTCCATTCATTTTTCATATATGCACACACACACACACACACACAATATAATTGTATTAACAACACATAATGGTTAACCACAAAATTAAAATACACAAAGCACACTATGCTTTTCAGCATTCATTCCTACCAGAAAACAGATAACCCCATGCAAATGCAGGACCAAAAACTAAAAGTACTAATATTTACAAACAAACCCTAAGATGCAAGACTCTGCAAGCAGTACAATCCCAGAGGAAAAGAAACAAATGCATTTCTTCCTGAACAGACAGCAGATGTAAATCAATCACTAAACAAAAAAAATAAAAGCATTCCCCCTACCATTGTTGTCTCTCCCTCCATGCTGTGCCTTGCCTTCTGGCCTGCTCCACGGTGCGATCAACATGGCGTCTTCGGGCTGACTCCCTGAGTGCTGCATTGCACAAAGCTGTGGGCAGTGACTCTTCACGTGCGTCCTGCGCTTCATCTGGAAGCCTTCCCTCTGACATTGTGACGTCAGAGAGAAGGCTTCCGGTTAAGGCGCAGGATGCACGTAGGAGCCTTTTCCCACAGCTTTGTGCACTGCAGCACTCAGGGAGCTGGTCCAAAGACGCTGCATTGATCGCACCGTGGATCGGTGGCTGCAGAACACTGTCTTGGGCCTGATGGAGGTGCCGATCCTGTGGACCGGCAGAAAATTTCTGCGGACCGGTCCATGGACCGGCAATCACTTTGCTACCGTTCTTTCCACCTCCTTACTCTGCAGCAGAAGAGTCCCTTCATAACATTAGATTGCAAAAGAGCACTTCTTTTTTATTTCAAGGGAACTTCTCAATTCTACAGATCCAGCCAGCTATTCATTTCCTTACAATCCAGGTACCCGTGGCTAACCAGCAACTAAAAGAGTTTGGATTACACTCTGCATCCACTTTTGTTACAGAAGAGCTCATACAGCCTCCTAGTTCAGGGGTAGGCAATTCTGGTCCTCGAGAGCCAGAGCCAGGTCAGGTTTTCAGGATATCCACAATAAATATGCATGAGATAGATTTGCATCTCAAGGAGGCAGTGCATGCAGATCCATCTCATACATATTCATTGTGGCTATCCTGAAAACCTGACCTGGCTCTGGCTCTCAAGGACTGGAATTGCCTACCCCTGCCCTAGTTCAATTTGGACACATACACTACGAGCTACAGCTGCTTCAATTGCAAACTTGAAATCGATCCCAATTCAAGATATCTGTAGAGCAGCATCCTGGTCTTCAGTGCATACGTTTACAAAGCACTATTGTTTAGACCAGGGGTGTCAAAGTCCCTCCTCGAGGGCTGCAGTCCAGTTGGGTTTTCAGGATTTCCCCCAATGAATATGCATGAGATCTATTAGCATACATTGAAAGCAGTGCATGCAAATAGATCTCATGCTTGTATATCCCCTGCTTGTTTCCAAAGAAAGCAAAGTTGCTTACCTGTAACACAGGGATCTCAAAGTCCCTCCTTGGCCGCAATCCAGTCGGGTTTTTAGGATTTCCCCATAGATTTCATGCATATTCATTGGGGAAATCCTAAAAACCCGACTGGATTACGGCCCTCAAGGAGGGACTTTGAAACCCCTGCTGTAACAGGTGTTCTCCATAGACAGCAGGGTAGGGTTACCATATGGCTCCAAAAAAAGGACGGATTGAGACATCCGGGTTTTACTTCCATTGCTTTCAATGGAAGTAAAGCTGAATGTCTCAATCCGTCCTCCTTTTTCTAGAGCCATATGGTAACCCTACAGCAGGGGAATGCAGCCACACTTGCCCTCCCACTGTCCCCTCATCTCAACTTGTTATATTGCTAGAGACAAATGTGACAGGATGAGGGGAGGGGCTCCAGGTGTAAGGCATCCTGCACATGCTTAGTAAGCTAAAAGCTTACTTTAGCTAGGGGATAGCACCAACACACAGGCTCAGTTAGAGAACTTCACCAACAAGTGTGGCTGCATTCCCCTGCTGTCTACAGAGAACACCTATTATAGGTAAGCAACTTTGCTTTCTGGTTGTTTATATTACTCATAACAATCCCAAAATTATGTTTTGCAAAAAGTGACACTACTTTAAAAAAAAAAAAAAAGGCTTTACATTCTTCTATACTAGTGTTTCCCAACATACAGTATTTTGCACTCGTAGGAGGGGGAGGGGGGTTGCTTCATAAGAAGCTTTTGTCTTTCTCAGCTATGATCTTGGCATTTTCTGCATAAAGGGTTCTGCCTCAGGAGCTAAAAGCATCTCTAAAAAGGAAAGTTTTAAAATTTTGGATTTAAATTTGTCCAGGGAGGATTCTAGTCTAATACTATTTGTTCTGCCTTCTTCCTCTGGAATTCCCTTTCTGCTTTAATTCATGCTGAATCTTCTTACCCTAGATTTAGACTTGCCTTTAAGACTCATCTTTTCTCTCGGGCCTTTCAGGACGTGCAGGTATAGTGTTGCTTGATGGTGCTGCCTGATTCACCGATTTGAATTGATTTGTTTTCTAAAAAAAAGTCAGACTCGCTGATTCAGTGAGTCCTGAGTCTCCTAACATTCATCCAGGTCTCCTAAAGCAGCGGTGGCCAGTGGGCAAAGGCAGCATGGTGAACAGACTGCTCCTGGCCTTGCTCACTAGGGCCTTCCCTCTGCCGTGTCACTGATGGCATATCTGATGATGTGGCAGAGGAAAGCCCTGGCAGGGCAGGCTGCGAGCAGCCTGTTCACTGTGTTGTCTCTGCCAGCCAGCCACCGCTGCTGCTACTTTAGGAGGCCCGGGGGAGGAGGGCGTTCGGGAGGTCCTGCACAATGGAATAGGAGGG
Organism: Geotrypetes seraphini; assembly: GCF_902459505.1. NCBI lineage: Eukaryota > Metazoa > Chordata > Amphibia > Gymnophiona > Dermophiidae > Geotrypetes > Geotrypetes seraphini. Next base: position 487,552,744 of record NC_047084.1, read on the forward strand.
ATGGAAAGCTGCTATACAAGGGAATAGGTATGGAAGGCTGCTGCACAGGGATGAGGAGAGGAAAAATTGTTGGACATGGAGTGGAGGAGAGGAAGGGAGAGATGCAACAGAGGTAGAAGGGGTTAGAGGGAGAAATCCTGCATATGGTAGAGGGGAGGGAGACATGCATGGAGAAGAAAGAGAGAAAAATGTTGGACATAGGGTGGAGGACAGGGAAATATGGTGCTTGGGGAGAGAGAAAGAAATGTTGCACATGATAATGGAAGGGAGAGATGTAGCATGGAGGGGAAGAGAGGTATGACCCAGGGTACAAGGCAGGGAGAGAGATGGTAGACAGTGGGAAAGAAACAGAAATGTTGGATATGGCAGTAGAAGGGAAGGGATGCTTCAACAAGAACTTTATTGCACTAAAACAAACAGCAGATTCAACATGGCCTGTGTTTCGTCACCTTAGTGCCTTCCTCAGGAGTCAAACTATTGATATATTCTGTTGTTTGGAGAATGACATTTCATATAATGGCACACAAAAAGAGCCCAAACACCACAATATCAATCCACAGTCACTTAATTAATGAAATGAGTAAAGAGTCTTATGTTCAAATGAATCAAGCTAACAGGAAGCATAACACTCAATATGAATGGATTGAGTGTTATGCTTTCTTTTAGCTTGATTCATTTGGACATAAAACTCTTGACTCATTTCATTATTTAAGTGACTGTGGATTGATATTGCAGTGTTGGGGTTTTTTGTGTACCTTTGTATGAAGTGTCATTCTCCAAACAGTTTGACTCCTGAGGAAGACACTAAGGTTTTGGAACATAGACCGTGTTGAGTCTGAGGTTTATTTTAGTGCAATAAAACTCTGTTGAAGCATCTCTTTCATCTCTACTTTATTCGTAGAGGTGTTTCTCTGGGTTATTTTTGTTTGCTTTGAGTGGAAGGGAAGATTTATGAATGGTGAGCACAGAGAAATAAGAAAACATCAAATGGGCAGGAGAGCCTGGTGAGCGAGTTAACTTAAACCACAGCCTGGGACCAACATGATTTGACTAATAAAATGACCAAACAACAAAAGGTAGAAAAAATAATTTTACATAGTAACATAGTAGATGATGGCAGATAAAGATCCGAATGGTCCATCCAGTCTGCCCAACTTGATTCAATTTAGATTTTTTTAATTTTTCCTTCTTAGCTATTTCTGGGCAAGAATCCAAAGCTCTACCCGGTGCTTGGGTTCTAACTGCCAAAATCTCCATCTAAACCGACTTCAGCCCATCTACACCCTCCCAGCCATTAAAGCCCTCCCCAGCCCATCCTCTCCTAAACGGCCATATACAGACAGACACAGACCGTGCAAGTCTGCCCAGTACTGGCCTTAGTTCAATATTTAATATTTTCTGATTCTAGATCCTCTGTGTTCATCCCACGCTTCTTTGAACTCTGTCAGCGTTTTCCTCTTCACCACCTCTCTTGGGAGTGCATTCTAGGCATCCACCACCCTCTCCGTAAAGTAGAATTTCCTAACATTGCTCTTGAATCTACCACCCCTCAACCTCAAATTATGTCCTCTGGTTTTTACCATTTTCCTTTCTCTGGAAAACATTTTGTTCTACATTAATACCCTTCAAGTATTTGAATGTCTGAATCATATCTCCCCTGTCCCTCCTTTACTCTAGGGCAGTGGTCTCAAACTCAAAGCCTTTGCAGGGTCACATTTTGGATTTGTAGGTACTTGGAGGGCCTCAGAAAAAAAAAATAGTTAATGTCTTATTAAAGAAATGACAATTTTGCATGAGGTAAAACTCTTTATAGTTTATAAAACTTTCCTTTTTGCTAAGTCTTAATAATAATATTGTCATTTTTAACTAAAGAGATGTATGATCAAGAAACTGTTTTATTTTACTTTTGTAAACATACTGAGGGCCTCAAAATAGTACCTGGCGTGCCATATGTGGTCCCCGGGCCACGAGTTTGAGACCACTGTTCTAGGGTATACATATTCAGGGCTTCTCTTTTGTGATTACAATGTCAGATTTCAAATGTGTATTCTGCCAGAACTAGTGTTAGACAATGAACATGAGTCTGGACATGATAAAGAGAGGAAAAGCCTTTTTTGTTTTGTTTACACCACAGCATTGATGTGGGGTTGGAGAGGGCAAAGGGCTTGTGGGTGGGTGAAGAGGCTACAAAATAAACCCACCAGGCAGTTTGAAAAAAAAACCATCCGATTGGGTGAGAAAAGTGAATCGAATTGAATTGAAAAATCAATTCAATAGGCTAAATCGAATTGAAAATTTTTTCCCTGAATCGGACAACAGGAGTGCTTGAATGAGCAGCAGCATTTACCCCCTCTTCTATTAAAATGCTTTTTAGCACAGAGAGCTGCACTGAATGGCCCGCGCTGCTCCTGACACTCATAGGAACTAGTGCAGTGCTAATGCAGTTTAACAGAAGAGGCCCTTAGTCTGCGATTTCATACTTTGCCTTTGCTTTGCTATTCTTTTCTATTTTTATTTGTAGTTCTTTTCCTTTTTAAAAATCAGTTTTTCTTTTAATTGTAAACTGCTTTGATTGTCTTTGAAAGGTGGTATATCAGGTATTCAATAAACAAGCAATTACATGTTTAATACAGTGTACCCTAGATGTGCTGATGGATAGCGAGGTACAGAGGGATGGAAGAATCCTGGATCTCATTGATGATGCCTGGAGAGAAGATAAATTGCCATATGAGGATGTAACAATACCATTGGTGAGCAATGATTTGTTAATACACAAGCTATAATATTCAGCCTAAGAAATTTGAAATTAAACAGATAAACCTCGTAGCTGTAGCATGAGAAATAACTTTCAGTGGTCCAATCGGATGTTAATGGAAGATCACAGTAATTGTGAAATTTGTTCATGCTACAGATATAATATTGCCAAAGCAAAAGACTTGTGGAGAGTTGATGTCCAAGATGAAGGCTTTATTGAAACAACTTAATAATCCACATAAAAAATGTCTAGGACCTAGGACCTGATACACTGGAAACATTTAGACCCAAAACGGTCCGTGTTTTGACACTATTGTCTTCCTCGGGTGTCCCTATAGGTCCTTTGAAAAGGCTTGTGGATTAAGTACTAAAAACAAAAGCAGACTTCTACGCTGATGAGATGTACTCGAAAGCGGGAGTACATCTTATCAGCGTAGAGGTCTGCTGTTTGTTTTTATTACTTAATCCACGAGCTTATTCATAGGACCTATAGGGACCCCTGAGAAAGATAATAGTGTCGAAACACGGACCGTATTGGGTCCAAATGTTTCCAGTGTATCAGGTCCTAGGTCCTAGACATTTATTATGTGGATTATTAAGTTGTTTCAATAAAGCCTTCATCTTGGACATCAACTCTCCACAAGTCTTTTGCTTTGGTTGGTTTTTCTTTTGTGAAGGAACTAGAGTCAACTCTCTTGTTTGACAGATGTAATGTTGTACTTTTGTGTTTCCAGAATGAACTTCCAGAACCAGAGCAAGACAATGGTGGAACAACAGAATCTGTGAAAGAGCAAGAGATGAAGTGGACAGACTTAGCTTTGCAGTACCTGCATGAGAACATTCCTACAACAGGAAACTAGATAAAGCACCTTACAGATCATTTGCAATGTCATCCTTTTCCCCTGAATCTTTGATTGTGAGAGAAAGAATGACATTTTAGACGTGTGATAGACTAACTGTAATATAAAGACCTGCAGAGTACACACTTAAAATCCAAGTTCTGTATGGTATAATGTACAAGAAGTTACTTAATTTTCCTGTGCTTGAACCATGACTATAAAACAGTGGGATAGTAACATTGTATCCCATTGAGATTATCCTACATAGGTTTATGTCTTTCCTATATTTCCTTAGATGAAGGTTAAGAGGTGGATTATAAATGTAATAAAATGGAGTAATGTGATGAAAATGGAGTAATGTGATGTGCTGAGCAGTGGCAGACGTCTTTTGCCTCTGCTTGTGGCTCCCTGACACTGTTTCTAATTTTAATTGTGTTCCAGGGGACTATCTTCCTTGCTTTTGCAAGACATTGTTTCTGTGTGGTTATATAGACAGATTTGTGTTTTAAACCTCTGAATGCAAAAATACAGAGAAAAGACCACGATCGAGGGAAGGGCCCTGAGGCCAAAATGGCAGATCCTTTACCTGACCACGTTTTACAGCTTTCGGCAGGTAATTTTGAAACACTAAAATCAGCAGTGGTGGCAGCACTCGATCCATGCCTAGCTCAATTGTCCAGTCAGCTCTTTAATTTGGAAACTCTACTTTTGGATACCACTCACAGAACCGGCAAGTTGGAGCAGTGGGTTTCAGGAGTCGCAGACACTTCCACGCTGACTTTGGAGCTGGAGGAGCTGTGGGGCCTTGTACAAAAGCAGGCAGATAAATTAGAAGAGCTGGAAAATAAATCGCGCAGGGACAACTTGCGATTCCTGGGGATACTGAAATTAGTTTCTGATTCAACTCTGCTTTCTGCATTTGAAACTTGGTTGTTGAAAGAGTTTCTATCCTCTAGTACGGTGGGGCCTGTTCGTTTAGAGTGGGCCCACCGCTTGCGACAGTGGAATAGGGACTCCACCAAGCCGCGTGTGATCGTGGCTAAGTTGCACAACTCTGTCCTTAAGGTGATTTTGTGCCTTTATCGGGCTTAGAGGGACTCTTTATGGTATGATGATTGCCCAGTATATACTTTCCAGGACTTTTCGGCAGCTTTAACCAAACAACATAGAAAATTTACCCTGCTCTGTGCCAAGCTTCAGGAAAAGCGCTATCAATTTATGCTTACTTATCCAACAGTATTGAGGATCCATCACAAGGGGCACTAGGATTTTGTGAACACTCTGGACTCTGCTGATTATTTTACCTGATCTAATTTTGTTACAGTCGGTATTGGATTGTCCGCTATTATGCATCTTGTTCTCTGGACTGTTTATGAATTGCACTCATTTTTCTATTGTTAAAGCTGAGTCTTGTTTTGTTCTTCAGTACTTGCTCTACTTGTTTGGTTTTGGCTCAATATAAATCATTTGAACATAAATGTAATAAAATTAAATTAAATATCTCCTCTTATCCAGGTAATTTCTTAGTCCATCCTTCCCCCTTCTTGTTTCTTTATATCCTTGAATTATAAATATTCTAAACAATAAAAGGTTGAATTTGTAACAGTGTGAAGCTCTGTGCCTGCGGGCTAGGCAGCAGGTCTTAATAAAGATGGGTGTACTTTTTCTGTGCATTTGCTTTTTGCAAATATATACCCAGGCACATTTTTTTTAAGGATTCTGTTTCATAGGTGGAAAATTTGCACGTGGAAGTAACTGTATAAAATTACTCCTGTGGAAAGTCCAAAGAGGTATCTAGATGTCAATGCGCTTTTCTAAAATAGGATCCCAGAAGCAGCCCCAGTAATTCACAAGTTTACACTGCAACTACATGCCCAGGAATGCTAATATGCATGCATATGTATGATTTTATAAAAGCCCTTTTTTCACATGTAAAACATGATCTGCACACACAAAAATCTTTATAAAATTCCTCTCCTATAAGCTGTTTTATTGTAATGAAATTGGGAGGGAGTGTTCTTTTGTAAGTGGGATGCATCTCCTTCCCTTCTGTAATGAGTGAGCAATAAGTAGGACTAAATTTATGATTCTTTAAAAGTATTTTCTTAAGCGTCTCTCCAGACCGGCACAGCTCAATGATGGATAATAGCTCACCATGACCAGCAGGTGGAGACTGAGACAAACTTTTGGCTGTTCAGCCCCAAATACACTCAGTCTGCTCTCAGTCTCCAGAAGATGGAGGTGGTAAGCATGTACAGTCTTTTCTGTTTAAGTGTAGGGCTGTTGGAATTTGTGTCTCTGTTGCCAGACTGAGATTGGGGGGGGGGTCCTTTTCAGGAGTCCGTCTGACCTTGGGGGGAGGAGGGGTCACATTCGATGGGTGGAGTCCCTCCCCTCATTTCCTTCACCTCACCAAAATTTTTTCTGTAAAGGTACTGCAGCTGTAAGCATTTCCACTGATAAACCAGCAAGGCATATGGCTTAGAGCAGTGGTTCCCAACCCTATCCTGGAGGACCACCAGCCAGTCAGGTTTTTGAGATAGCCCTAATAAATATACATGGGGCAGATTTGCATGTCTGTTACCTCCATTATATGCAAATCTGTCTCATGCATATTTATTAGGGCTATCCTGAAAACTCGACTGGCTGGTGGTCCTCCAGGACAGGGTTGGGAACCACTGGCTTAGAGAGCCAGTGGGTGTGTTCTAGTAGTTATTAAAAAATAAAAAGAATCCTGAGGCGGTGCCGGTCTGAAGGGAAGCCTTCAATTGCATTTAATTTAATTTAATTGTTAACCAGAACTTTTTCTTTTAGCCAGGCCCGTATTGTGCAATGAGCAATTTTAAAGGGAAAAAGTGCTTATTGTGCTGTACTCCAGATGCGAGATCGATGCGGCTGGTCTGTGTTCGTGGTATGCTGGCTGCTGCGAAGGGGAAGCCTCGTCGGCTTCGGGTGCTGGCGAGCAGGGTTCCCCTTTGCAAGTGCATCGGCAGCAGGGAGGCCTGGGCTTACACAGGGATTTCCCCAACGGTCAGGGAAATAAGGTTTCCCTTACTGCTGATAATACTGGGGATTCCTTTTCCGCAGCTGCCGGCTTGCCTGCTTTAGTGGCTGGGGAGGTTCAGGCCTCTTTACCGCTACAGGCCTCAGTGGAGTTTTTCGGTGTGTTTTGCACTTGTTTTGGCAGGAAACTCCTTCATTTTGTTTGCAACCTCAGCCAGGGGAACTCCTGACTTCTCTCGATCTGCCAGAGACCTACCTGCATGTTCTGATTTGCACCTCACATCAGAGGTTCCTTCGCTTTCGCTCTTGGGATGGCACTATCAGTTTTGTGCTTTTCCTTTTGGTCTGGCCACGGCTCCTCAGATGCTCAACAAAATTATGGTGGTGGCCTTGCGCAAAGAGGGCATTCTGGTTCATCCCTATCTGGATGACTAATTGATTCGAGTAATGTGTTTTCAGGAGAGTTCCCAGGTTACAGCTTGGGTTGTGGACTTTCTGCGGTCACTGGGATGGGTGGTCAATCTGTCCAAGAGCCGGTTGACTGTCTTGATGCCTGGAGTACCTCGAGGTTCTTTTCGACACTGGCTTAGGGAAAGTCTGTCTTCCAGAGGCCGAGTGAACAAGTTGCAGTCGCAGATTCGCCTTCTGATGGCTTCCCGGTGTCCTTGGGTGCAGGATTTTCTCCAGGTCTTGGGGTTGATTATGGCTTCCCTGGACATGGTTTGGTGGGCTCTAGCTTACATGCAGCCACTTCAGTGTGCTCCTCTTCAGTGGTGGTTGCCTCGTTTGCACAATCTGGACTTTCCTGTTCCTCTTCGGGGGTTGGTTAATCGCAGTCTCCAGTGGTAGCTACAGTCTTCCAATCTGGTGCAGGATGTGAGTCTGGATCAGTCCGAGTAGACAGTGCTCAAGGATGCCAGTCTCCTCGGCTGGGAAACTCAGTGTCTTGGTCGCTCGGCTCAGGATAGTTGGTCTCCAGAGGAGGCGTCTTGGTCGATCAGTGTTCTGGAGACCAGAGCCGTCCAGTTGGCGTTGCTGATATTCTAGCCATTGCTGATGGACAAGTTGGTTCGGGTTCTCTCAGACAACGCCAAGGCGGTGACTTACGTCAATCATCAGGGAGGAAACAGGAGTCTGGTGGCACAGGAGACTGCTCTGCTTATGGCCTGGGCAGAGACTCATTTGGATATCTCGGCTTCCCACATAGAGGGAGTGGAGAATGTCCAGGCGGACTTCCTCAATCGTCACGTGCTAGATTCCAAAGAATGGTGTCTCAGTCTTGCAGCCTTCGAGTTGATAGTGCAGGCTTGGGGTCAGCTGATCATGGACGTGAGGGCCACGAATGTCAATGCTAAAGCGTCACGGTTCTTCAGTCACCGCAGGGATATTCAGGCCGAGGGTCTGGATGCTCTGGTGCAGCCTTGGTCATCAGGGGGCCTCTTGTACGTGTTTCCTCTGTGGCCGATGGTGGGCAGAGGAGTCCTTTGCATTGCTCGGCACCCCGGCTGCATGATCCTGGTGACTCTGAACTGGCCCAAGCGCTCATGGTACGCAAATCTGGTTTGTCATCTTGTGGCAGATCCTCTTCCACTGCCCCTCTTGCCCTACCTTCTGATTCAGGACCCCATTCCAATGTTCGATCTGGGCCCTTTTGTCTTACAGCTTGGCTCTTAAAATGGAATGCCTAGGTAAGAAAGGTTATTCAGATAAAGTGACCCGGAGAGTGGTGTCTCGGTCCCTCAGCCTTTGAGTTGATAGTGCAGGCTTGGGGGTCAGCTGGTCATGCACCCAAGACTTTCCACTTCTCGGCTTTTGGTTTTGACCTGGGATCTCAATCTGGTCCTGTCCGTGCACTCTCCCTTTGAGCCTCTGGGTTCTTGCTTGTTGAAGGACCTTACTCTTAAGGCGGTCTTCCTGGTGGCCATTACTTCTGTGAGATGTGTTTTCTGAGCTGCAGGCTTTCTCTTGTAGGCCTCCCTGGAGTTTTCTAAGGAGCTCGTAGTGTTGCGGCTTGTTCCTTCCTTTCTGTCGAAGGTGGTTTTTCCTTTTCATGTCAACCAGTCCGTGGTCCTCCTGGTCTTGGGTAGTTGGGAGGGCTCTTGAGAGCAGAGACAGTTGTGCAAGTTGAATGTCTGCTGTTCTTATGTTCTTATGGGTCCTTTGCTCTTATGTTCGATGGACCCAGGTGTTCTGGAACTCGGATCATCTTTTTGTCCTCTTAGCAGGTTCTCGTAAGAGGACGGTGCTTCCAATTCCACCATTGTGCGCTGGATCAAGGAGACTATTGCTTCAGCGTATCTGAGAATTAGAAGTCCTTGAGCATGCGCAGATGCATGCTCAAGGCAGGAAGCCGGAAGCTGGAAGATCTAGGCACACGAACTGTGCCTGCGCTAGACGGGAGGGGGGGGGGGGCGGTTCGGGCGTGGGGGGGTGCCGGTTGGAGCGAGGGGGCCTTTGCGAGCGGGGGGGAGCGATGCCGGTTATCGGGGGGTGGGAACGTATCAAAGCGAGTTTCCATTATTTTCTGTGGGGAAACTCGCTTTGATAAACGAGCATTTAGGATTACGAGCATGCTCCTGGAACGGATTATGCTCGTAATCCAAGGTACCACTGTATTTACATTGGTGTGATTATCAGGCCTTCACAGACAGAAGAAATGGACAGAGATTTTCTATTTGGAAAATCTGGTAACTCTAGACTTACTGCCTGTTAAAACCTGATGTAAATGCTGGCAATCAAGTTGGGTGCAGTTAGGCAGTGTTCTGTGCAACTTTTCAGAATGCCCCCAGCACATCCACGGCTATTCTCCCTTTTGAGATACATGCCATGGGAGTTGGACACTGTGCATTATAGAATACTGCCCAGCCAGATGCATGGGCAATTTTTAATGAGTGCCAATTAACATCAATTATTTATCACCTTTTCATGAATAGATTCACCCAAAGCAATTTCCAATACATTTGAATAGCATTCAGGCACTCAAGTACTTTTTTCCTATCTGTCCTGGCAGGCTCACAATCTAACTGTGGTAGCTGGGGCAATGGAGGGATTAGGCTCATGGTCACAGGAAACAGGCTGGGATTGAATTCACAACCTTAGGGTCAGTGATATAGCGAGGTAGCTTTTTGCCCAGGGCAGTGGTTCCTGGCATCGCTGCACTGTGTACTCCCAATCTACCCCACCATACTGTGTGCCCCATGCCCCCATGTACCTCTTGAAATGTTCAGCGGCGCAAGCAGCATCTTCCACCTGTTGCTCATGCCGAACTTGGCTCCCTTCTGATGTCACGTCCTGGTCCTGTGACCAGGAAGTGATGTCGGAAGGGAGCTGAGGCTGGCATGAGCAGCAAGTGGAAGATGCTGCTTGCGCTGGTGACCATTTAAAGAGGTATGCAAGGGGGGCAGAGAGGAAAAGCTGTGGTGCCCCCCTGCAAAGACGGTGGGGTGGTCTGCCTCCTGCCCCATTACTACGCCACTGCTCAGTGTGCTGAGGTGGCAGCTCTAGCCACTAGGCCACTCCCTACCTCCCTTGATGGTTCAGAGCTCACTATCCAATTAATTGTTGCGCACATCTCTGAAGTGTGCCCAAAGTTGAGTGCCATATATAAAATCTATGGGTATCTGATTAATATGGAATTAGAACATGGAAAATTGGCTATTTTCTGGTAGTGGTAAAAATTGCCTTAGTGCTCAGAAACAATATTTTTACTGTAGCTTGGTAAAAGGACCCCTTAGTGTCTTGATTACAAAGAAAGAAAAAATATGCTGGAAAAGAGGAAACAGGGTTATCTAATATAATAAAACCCTAAGCACGCATGCGCACTCCTACCTGCGTGATCCGTGATCTGTAGGTCCGTGGCAGGTAGGAGTGCACATGCGCACTTAGGGTTCTATTAGCCTGGGAGGAAATAGACAACGGCCCCACACTTGCTGACCCCAAGGTAATGTTCTGCGGTCTGGCCGGCTCCCTTACACTCCAAGGCTGAAATTATTTTTAAGTTCAAAGCTGCCGTGGCTGCTCCTCTCACGAGCTGCACCTGCTTCGGAGAAGGCTTCTGACGCAGGTGGGGATCGTGAGAGGAGCCGCCGCGGCAGCTTTAAACTTAAAAATAACTCCGGCAAAGAACTATGGGAGCCGTTTTAGCTGCGTTTTTGTTGGGGGAAGGAATTCTGCTGCGGCTGCTGCACAGGGAAGTTGGGGAGGGGAAGGGAGGGAAATGCTGCTGCACAGGGAAGTGAGATAGGGGAGGGAAATGCTGCTGCATAAGGAAATGGAGGGGGAGGGAATGCTGCTGCTGCACAGGAACGTGGAAGGGGAGGGAAATACCACTGCTGCTGCTGCACAGAGAAGTGGAGGGGGAGGGAAATATTGCTGCTGCTGCTGCACAGGGAAGTGGTGGGGGAGGGAAATGCTGCTGCACAGGGAAATGGAGGGGGAGGGAATGCTGCTGAACAGGAAGTGGGAGGAGGGAAATGATGCTGTACAGGGAACTGGGGTGGGGAGGGTAATGCTGCTGCACAGGGAAATGGAGGGGGAGGGAATGCTGCTGTTGCTGCAGCTGCTGCACAGGGAAGTGGGGGGAAGGGAAATGCTGCTGCTACACAGGGAAGTGGGGTGGGGGAGGGAAATGCTGCACAGGAAAATGGAGGGGGAGGGAATGCAGCTGCTGCACAGGGAAGTGGGGTGGGGGGAAATGCTGCTGCACAGGGAAATGGAGGGAGATGGAATGCTGCTGCTGCAGCTGCTGCACAGGGAAGTGGGGGGGAAGGGAAATGCTACTACACAGGGAAGTGGGGTGGGGAGGGAATGCTGCTGAGGCTGCTGCACAGGGAAGTGTGGGGGAGGGAAATGCTGCTGCTGCATAGGGGGCAGGGAGAGAAACAGATAGAAAGAAAGACAGCGGGAGGTAGAGAGACAGAAAGAAAGACAGACAGACATATATTCTAGCATCCGTTAATGTAACGGGCTTAAAGACTAGTATTAGAATAAAGCATTGTAGTTTAGAATTATATTTAGGTGTTAAATTTTTGCTCTAAATCAAATGAATATACTGTACATAGGACAATAAACTAAAGTTGGCATACTATAGATGTAAGGACATTAAAAAATAAAAACAAAACAATAAAAAATGAAGGTAGCATACCCCTGGAATATGAAAACTGAAAAGATATGAAGTTTGAATATTGTAGAAAGGTAACAAATGTAGCATCCAGCTGAAGTTAAAATAAATGCTAAATGTATTTCATATTTATGACCACTAGGTGGTAGTAGTATATTTCATAAAACATTATACACTACAGCAGGGGTGCCCACACTTTTTGGGCTTGCGAGCTACTTTTAAAATGACCAAGTCAAAATGATCTACCAACAATAAAATTAAAAAAAAACACAAAGCACACTGTACGTAGAGAAAATGTTAATTATTTATATTCCGGGGTTTTTTCAAAGAGTTCAAGGCAGATGACTTTATGCAATGTCACCTCAATAACAACTATACAAAAACAGACAAATATATCCCTCCCTTTTTACTAAACTGCGATAGCGGTTTTTAGCGCAAGGAGCTGCGCTGAATGCCTTGTGCTGCTCTCGATGCTCATAGACTCCCTGCGCTAAAAACCGCAATTGCAGTTTAGTAAAAGGGGGCCATAGTGCAAAATATAGACAGCAGATATAAATTCTCAAAACGGACACATTTTGATCACTAAATTGAAAATAAAATAATTTTTCCTACCTTTGTTGTCTGGTGATTTCATGAGTCTCTGGTTGCACTTTCTTCTTCTGACTGTGCATCCAATATTTCTTCCTTTCTTTCATCCTCCTGTATGCTTCCTCTCCTCCATACCTCATCCCCTCTCCCAACTTTTTCTTCCTCTCTCCATGCCCCCTCCCCTTTCTGTCTGTCTGTCTGTCTGTCTTTCTTTCTTTCTCCCTGCCCCCTTTCTTTCTTTCTCTCTCCATGCTCCCTTTCTTTCTGCCTTTCTCCCTTTCTTTCTGCCAGAAAGAAAGGGAGCATGGAGAGAGAAAGAAAGAAAGGGGGCAGGGAGAAAGAAAGAAAGACAGACAGACAGAAAGGGGAGGGGGCATGGAGAGAGGAAGAAAAAGTTGGGAGAGGGGATGAGGTATGGAGGAGAGGAAGCATACAGGAGGATGAAAGAAAGGAAGAAATATTGGATGCACAGTCAGAAGAAGAAAGTGCAACCAGAGACTCATGAAATCACCAGACAACAAAGGTAGGAAAAATTATTTTATTTTCAATTTAGTGATCAAAATGTGTCCGTTTTGAGAATTTATATCTGCTGTCTATATTTTGCACTATGGCCCCCTTTTACTAAACTGCAATAGCGGTTTTTAGCGCAGGGAGTCTATGAGCCCATTCTCTCTCCATGCCCCCTTTTTCTTTCTGCCTGCTTTTCTCTCTCCATTACCCCTTTCTTTCTGTCCCTCTTTCTTCTGATTCCCTTCTTTCTTTATTCTCCCTGTCCCCCCTTTCTTTGTGTCTCCCTGCCTGCCCCCTTTCTTTTTTTGTCTTTCTTTCTCCCTCTCCTCCCCCAAGCCACCACTGCCGCAGTTGGGGAACAGGCCCCCCAGCCACTGTCACAGAGTACAGCTCTCCCTGCTTCCCGACGCCATAAAGAGGACGCATGAGCGCCGGGCCGAGCAATCCTCCCCATCTGACATCAATTCTAACATCAGAGAGGAAGTCCAGGGCCAGCCAGGCAGTGATTGGTGCTATAAGCGACCAGTGCTGTACGCAGTACTCCAGGTGAGGGTGCACCATGGCCCGCTACAGCGGCATGATAACCTTCTCTGATCTGTTCGTGATCTCCTTTATCATTCCTAGCATTCTGTTCACCCTTTTTGCCGACGTCGCACATTGCGTGGACGGCTTCATTGACTTGTCGATCAGAACTCCCAAGTCCCTTTCCTGGGAGGTCTCTCCAAGTATCGCCCCGGACATCCTGTATTTGTGCATGAGATTTTTGTTACCGACATGCATCACTTTACACTTGTCCACGTTGAACCTCATCTGCCATGTCGATGCCCATTCCTCGAGCCTGATTATGTCACATTGCAGATCTTCGCAGTCCCCCTGCATCTTCACTACTCTGAATAACTTCGTATCATCCGCAAATTTAATCACCTCGCTCGTTGTACCTATGTGCAGATCATTTATAAAGATGTTGAAGATCATGGGTCCAAGCACCGAGCCCTGCGGTACTCCACTGGTGACGCTCTTCCAGTCCAAGTATTGTCTATTTATCTCCACTCTCTGTTTCCTATGCTCCAGTCAGTTTTTAATCCACGTGAGTATTTCACCCTCGATTTCATGGCTTGCAATTTTCCAAAGTAGTCGTTCATGCGGAACCTTGTCAAACGCCTTCTGAAAGTCCAGATATACAATGTCGACTGGGTCGCCCTTGTTTATCTGCCTGTTCACTCCCTCGAAGAAGTGCAGCAAGTTTGTCAGACAAGACCTGCTTTTGCTGAAACCATGCTGGCTGGTCCTCATCAGACCGTGTCCATCAAGGTGATCAATGATGCAGTCCTTTATCAGTGCCTCTACCGTCTTTCCCAGTACAAAGGTCAGACTCATCGGTCTGTAGTTTCCCGGGTCTCCCCTCAATCTTTTTTTGAAGATCGGCATAACATTCGCCAGCTTCCAGTCCTCCGGAATCTTTCCCATTTTGATCGACAGATTGGCTATTAGTTGAAGCAGTTCAGCTATGGTCCCTTTCAGTTCCTTGATGACCCTCAGATAGATGCCATCCGGTCCTGGGGATTTATTGCTCTTGAGCCTATCAATCTGCCTGTATACCTCTTCTAAACTGACCATTAACTCTGTCAGTTTCCCGTTTTCACTTCCAGCATATAGTATATTTTTGAAACTTTTCATGGTACCGTAGTCCTATCATTAAGTATCAATCTGCTGATTTTGAGTTTACCTCATCTATATAATAAAACCGTAGGCGGCGCATGCGCAGTCTTATCAGCGTGCTTCCATGATCCGTATGTCCGTGGCCGCCAAGACTGCAGCATGCCCCGCGCTTACTACGGCCCCACGCGCAGCTCAGTTCGGCACGGCGGTTTCCCCAGATAGGGGAAGCCGAAAAACTCAATCCCGCCTCATGGTCCTGCCGCCGCTCACGAATTCCTCCCCCCCCCCCCAATCCTCCTGCAACAGCCGCTACCGCTCCTGTTCAAAGCGGCCTGCTGAGGTTCGCGGCCGCTGTAACGAACCTCGCAGGCCGCTCTCCACATGGTAGCACGTTCCCTCTGACGCAATCGCGTCAGAGGGAACATGCTACCGAGTTGGAGAGCGGCCTGCGAGGTTCGTTACAGCGGCCGCGAACCTCAGCAGGCCGCTTTGAACAGGAGCGGTTGCGGGGGGGGGGGGAGTTTTAACAGGAGGAGTCGCCGAAAAAAACCTTCAGCCGCAGCAGGCCAGCACACGGGAAGGGAAGGGGGAGGGGCCGAACGGAGCAAGGCAGCTCAAGGTAAGAAGGGAATGGGGGGTGGGGGGAAAATGTTTCTACTACTCAGCAGGGACCTGGAGGGGAAGGGAAAACCGCTGCTGCTTCTGCAAAGGAAAGTGGTGGTAGGGGAGAGAAGGGAATGGGGGGTGGGTGGGGGAAAATGCTGCTACTACTTCTCAGAGATCTGGAGGGGAAGGGAAATATCACAGCTGCTTCTGCAAAATAAAGTGGGGGGGAGAGAAGGGAATGGGGGGTGGGGGAAAATGCTGCTACTGCTTCAGCAAGGACCTGGAGGGAAAGAGAAATACCGCTGCTGCTTCTGCAAAGGAAAGTGGGGGGGGGGGAGGGAAGGGAATGGGGGGGGGGTGGGGGGAAATGCTGCTACTACTTCACAGGGATCTGGAGGGGAAGGGAAATAGCACTGCTGCTTCTGCAAAGGAAAGTGGGGGGGAGGGAGACACAGAAAGAAATACAGACAGACAAAGGAGGCTAGGGAGAGAGACAGACAGAAATAAAGACAGACAGGGGACCAGAGAGACACAGAAATAAAGACAGACAGGCAAAGGGTGCCAGGGAGAGAGAGAAAAAAATTGCAGGAGGGAGAAAGACAGAAAGAAAGGAAGAAAGAAACAGGAGCAGGGAGAGAGACATAAAGAAAGAAAGACAGACAGCCATATATTCTAGCACCCGTTAATGTAACGGGCTTAAACACTAGTTCATTATATTTATGTTTATATATTGATCTTTTTACTATTGTTACAATGCTGTTAACAAAATTGTAAGCTGTATGTTGAATTGTACGTTCTGTCGCCTTGGGTGAATCTCTTTATAAAGGCAGTTTAAAAAATCCTAATAAATATATAAATCTCAAATAAACCCTCTCCTTGTGTGTCCTTATACCATTCAGTGATCACTAGATGCCAAGTGATCACCCACTGTAATAATCTGACACATTTTCCCCATTTGTAAGCACCAGATCGAGTACAGCTCCATCCTGCGTGGGTTCCATTAGCAACTACTGGAAAAGCAATTAATGTCTGTCAGCAATCAATGTCACTTGCCCTTTCACTGTCATACTGCAGGGATAATTGAAAGTTTTACGAGACTGCCTGGACAGAACTTACCGTATTTTTCGCTTTATAAGACGCACTTATTTCCCCCCCCAAAAGTGGGTGGAAATAAGGGTGTGTCTTATAGAGCGAATACTAACTAACCCCCCTCCCCTACCTTAATTTCTCCGGCAGTCTGGCAGTCCAGCGGTCCAGCGCTGTAGGGCAGGAGCTTTCAGCCTCCTACCCTTTCATCCTGATTTCTCCCAGCTGCAGGCAGAGTTGGAGGGGAAAGAAGGCAGGCACGAGTTTTTCGCTTCTTGCCTTGCCGCTCCGTGAATGGCGGTCCAGCCCTACAGCCTCCTGTCCTCTCTTTTCTCCCCCCGAATGGCACCAGCAGTGGCAGAGTGGCAAGCAGGCAGGTGCAAATTTTTCACTTCCTGCCTTGTCCCACACCACTCTGTGAATGGCTGTCCCAGTTCTCACATGGGTGAGGGGCCCTGCCTGCCTCGGTTTGGGGGGCCCTGTCAGGGGGGTGGGGGGCCCTGCCTGCATGCTTTCCTGTCCTGCCACTAGGCCTGCCTCTTCTACCCTGTCCCCTGACCTGGCCTGCCCTGTGCCCTGTCCAGGCCTACCACTAGACCAGAGGGGGGACAGGGTACAGAGCCTGGCAGGGAGGGGGTTGGGTGTAGAGCCTGGAAGGGAGAATTTGGTTCAGAATGGGTTTTTTCTTGTTTTCCTCTGAATCTTGAGTGCGTCTTATGGTCAGGTGCGTCTTATGGAGCGAAAAATACGGTATACATTGTGACTTAGGTGATCTAAAAACAGATCTAGATGCCTCGAAGGTATCCAAAGTGACCAGATAACCACTGCAGACACAAAGTACTGACTCCCACACACTCCCCCAGTGATCACTACCCCCCTTCTCCACACACACACACCGCCATAAAAATCAAAATAAAAGCATACATACCTGCTTCCAGAACATCAGCACCTGGTATAGGAAAGCCTAGTAGAACTGCATAAAGATGGCTTAAGTGGTCTTGGGGGTGAACCATATAGTGAACCATATAGAGGAGGACCTAGGTCCATAAGCCACTCTTAATCACTGCATTCAAGGTGAAACATTTTCCCCCCTAAAAACCCTTTTGAACTGTCATATAGGTGGCACCTGCAGCCATAAGGGCTATTGGGGTTATAGGCAGGTGGGTATAGTAGGTTTTGGGGAGTTCACCATGACCTGCAAGGGAGTTGTGGTGAGATGTTTATGTGGTACCCTTTTTGTGATGTCCACAGCACTGCCCTGTAAGCTGCCCCACTACTCTGTTGCCATGTCTGGGTGTCCAATCCATTACTTTGCTGGCCTCTCCCACATCCAAAAGGTCTTGTTCTAGGCGTTTGGGACATGGACAATTTTTTGGATGAGAATGAGTATAAAGATAAACATACTAGTGGTCTGGACGATCAAATGGCCGGATGTAGAAGTAGATGATTTTTGGAAAAAAAATAAAATTTGACCATATTTTTCAAGAATGGACTTTGGACGCTGCCGACTTTGGGTGACTAGCACCTTAAGCCCAAAACAGACTTATATGTTTGTTTTGATTATGCCCCTCTTTGTGTATGAGACTATCTGTTGCCATGCATAGGGAAAGATTAAGACATTGGCAAACTAGGAACATACCTAAGGTCCAAAGTTTAGGGGAACCCTATTAGATGTACTAAGCACTCAGAAGGTTAGGATTGACAACTGTCTGATTTTCTTCATGATTTTACTGCTTTTTAAATCCATGTACCAGAAGCTAGAAGAGTGGCTAATATGTCTGATCATTTTTCAGGGTTTAAAAAATCTGTCTGTAGAGCTCCAACCCTCCCTGTGTGAGTGAGCTTGCCCTGCTTGCTTCAAGGGTAACTAGAAGCAGAGACAGTGGATAGGGGAAGGCTGTGGCAGCGGAGCACTAGAAGGCTGCCCTAGTCACAGCAAGGTTGGTGGTGAACCAGGGAAATTTCCTATTAGTGTAAAAAAAGAGGAGGAGGTCTAGCCATCTTAGTCAGAAACTCCCTAAACTTAAATATACTAGACAAAACGTCCACCCCATACATGGATCTACTAGCCTGCCAACTTTCATGCACCACACTAAAAGGATCCATAACCTGCATGCTCTGCTACATAACACCAGGGAACTGGAACACAGCAAGACCAGAATTTGAAGATTTTATAAACCAAAAACTCACTAAAGCAACTTACAACCTAATCCTAGGAGATCTAAACCTCCACCTTGAAGACCATACCTCTAAGCAAGTAGAAAACCTACTATCTTACCTCAAAGCCTTAACCTACAAGATCTTAGACCCACAAACCACATACGAGATAGGTCACCAACTAGACATTGCAGTCTTCAAGACCCAACAGCCCATTCTGCCAGAGATTCAAACCTCAAATGGAAAATGGTCCATAGCCATCTTTTCAAACCATTACACATACACCTTCAATATCAATTGGGCCAAAGGCAAAACCAAACCAAAATCTCAAAGCTTAACCTACAAATCACGTACATATATTGACCCCTCCAAATTCTGGAATAAAACAGACACTACAATCCAAGAATGTGACCCCAAAAACTTCATCTCACAATGGTGCAATATAAGTATAACTACCCTAGACGAGCTAGCCCCAATACAAACAAAAAACAGAATCAGCAGACGATCAGACAAATGGTTCGAAAATGAACTACTCCTACTCAAAAGACAATGCAGACGACTAGAAAGAAAATGGAGAAAAAGTAACCAAGAACACACAAGAGCAGCATGGAAAAAACTAAACCAACAATACAAACTAAAACTAAAAGAAAGACATACTACACAAACCAAATAGGCATAGAAGCCCAAGACACAAAAAAACTATTCCAATTACTAAAAGAACTCACAGACACCAAACTCTACCTAGCCAAAAACAACAACCCTCCCCCTTCAGCCACCCTTTTAGCTGAATACTTTAAAAACAAAATTACAACTGCCAACTTTGCAGGAACCTCACTCCCACCTAGAAGAGATCACAGTGCTCCCCACAGAAAAAGAATCAGCTGCAGCAGATAGAATCTGGTCCCACTTCTCCACAATACAATGGTCTGACCTTAACAAACTGTATAAAAAAAATACAGCCGCACAGCTTGCGACCTCAACCAATGCCCTCCATACCTATTAAAAACCTCCAGCCTAAAATTCCACACTCTCATCATGCAATGGATAAAAACCATGCTCACAGATGGTCTTTTCCCACAAGACGTCTCCGAAATCATCGTCACTCTGATTTTAAAAGACCCAAAAGGAGCAACAGATCAACCATCCAACTACAGAACCATAGCCTCAATTCCACTATATGTCAAGTTAATGGAAAGCCTCATAGCTAAACTCCTCACCTAGAAACTCCTCACCTAGAAAACCACAATTTGCTCCACCCTACACAGTCTGAGCAAACTAATGGAAACTCTAATCAAACACCAATTGGATAAGGTCCTGGATGAGGAGAATCTACGGGATCCCCGACAACATGGATTTACTAAGGGGAGATCATGCCAATCCAACCTGATCAGCTTCTTTGACTGGGTGACGGGGAAGCTGGATATTGGGGAGTCCCTGGACATCGTGTACCTGGACTTTAGCAAAGCATTCGATAGCGTACCACATCGCAGGTTGCTGAGCAAGATGAGTTCTATAGGATTAGGTGACACATTGACGAAATGGGTAGGGAGCTGGCTTGGAGGTAGGCTCCAAAGGGTGGTGGTGAACAGCACCCCCTCCGAAATGACAGAGGTGATTAGTGGAGTACCACAGGGCTCAGTCTTGGGCCCAATCCTATTCAACATCTTTATAAGAGACTTGGCAGAAGGGCTTCGAGGTAAAATAACATTATTCGCCGATGACGCCAAACTGAGTAATGTAGTGGGCAAATGCACAACAGACGAAGATTCAATGCCCGACAACATGATGCACGACCTACTCCTACTGGAGCAATGGTCTAGGACATGGCAACTCAACTTCAATGGCAAAAAATGCAAAGTTATGCACCTGGGCAGCCAAAATCCATGCAAGTCTAATGGCGAGATCCTAGCAAAAACGGTAGCAGAACGAGACTTGGGGGTAATCGTCAGTGAGGTCATGAAGTCTGCCTATCAAGTGGAGCAGGCTTCGTCCAAGGCAAGACAAATCATAGGCTGCATACGAAGGGGTTTCGTCAGTCGTAAGGCGGAAGTCATTATGCCATTGTATAGATCCATGGTGAGGCCCCACCTGGAATACTGTGTGCAATTCTGGAGGCCACATTATCACAAGGATGTGCTGAGACTGGATTCTGTGCAAAGAATGGCCACCCGGATGGTCTCGGGACTCAAGGATCTTCCGTACGAAGAATGGCTTGACAAATTACAGCTATACTCGCTCGAGGAGCGCAGAGAGAGGGGAGACATGATCGAGACGTTCAAGTATCTTACGGGCCGCATCGAGGCGGAGGAAGATATCTTCTTTTTCAAGGGTCCCACGACAACAAGAGGGCATCCGTGGAAAATCAGGGGCGGGAAACTACGAGGTGACACCAGGAAATTCTTTTTCACTGGAAGAGTGGTTGATCGCTGGAATAGTCTTCCACTACAGGTGATTGAGGCCAGCAGCGTGCCTGATTTTAAGGCCAAATGGGATCGGCACATGGGATCTATTCACAGGGCAAAGGTAGGGGAGGGACATTAGGGTGGGCAGACTAGATGGGCCGTGGCCCTTATCTGCCGTCTATTTCTATGTTTCTATGTTTCTGGATTCAGAACCAACTTCAGCACTGAGACACTACTATGCTCCCTTCTGGACACAACTAGCCAACACCTCAGCACAGGCAAAAAATGCTAATTATTCAACTAGATCTCACCGCAGCATTTGACCTGGTAGACCACGACATCCTGCTACAAATACTAGATACAATAGGAATCACAGGCAAAGTACACATATGGTTTCAAGGATTCCTACAATCCAGGACCTACAGAGTAAAGACAAACAAAGGAAGATCAGAACCATGGTCCAACCTCTGTGGTGTACCGCAAGGATCGCTATTATCCCCCAACACTCTTCAATCTCTACATTGCATCCCTCGGCACCTGCCTAGACAAAATAGGCTTAAACTCCTATAACTATGCAGACAACATCACCATTCTCCTTCCTTTTGATCAGCCGTGCCCACCATGACAGACACACTATACAGAACTCTAGAAACAGTGGCAACATGGATGAAAGACCACAAACTAAAATTGAACCCAGACAAAACAAAATTCATACTTTTCGAAAAAAATAAAACCCCAACCATAACAAGCCTAGTAATAAACTCAATCACATACCCCATTCAACCCACTCTAAAACTTCTGGGAATGACGATAGACAGATGCTGCACTATGCAACCACAAATCAACAAAACAATACAGAAATCATTCGTGGTCATGAGAAACCTAAGGCAAGTTTGAAAATTCTTCGACAGAAAACAATTCCAGCTCATGGTCCAGACCCTAGTCCTAGGGCTCCTTCACTACTGCAACATCCTATATCTCCCCTGCCCCGCAACAATGATAAAACAACTACAAACAGTACAAAACACAGCCCTAAGACTAATATATTCATTAAGAAAACACGAACACATACCTTGACTCACACTGGCTCCCAATTCAAGCAATAATACTATTTAAATTCTACTGTCTATTATTTAAATCCATAAATGGTGACAGCCCAGCCTACTTGAACAACCGCCTAATCCAAACTACCACAACCAGACACAGGAGAACCCAGACACCATTCACATACCCTCCGATCAGAGACATCAAACGGAAAGAACTGTACGATAGGTTTCTAGCCACACAGGTAGCATAACTAGACCACCAACTCTCCAATCTACTAATCACGACCCCAAATTACAAAACTTTCAGAAAAGAAATAAAAATCCTGCTATTCAAGAAATCCATGAAGACTAACTAACACCGTATGAAACATTTCAATCCTCTGAAGCAACCCGCTCTACTCTGTAACACCTCTGGACATGTCCAGAAATCCTCTTCTGTAATCTGCCTTGAACCGCAAGGTAATGGCAGAATAAAAATCACTAATGTAATGTAATGTAATTATTTCTATAGTGCTACCAGATGCACGCAGTGCTGTACATTAAACACGCAAGAGATGATCCCTGCTTGAAAGAGTTAGAACCTACATGCAGCTATGAAAAAGTGAGCTTTGAGCCTGGATTTGAATACTGCCAGAGATGGAGCCTGGCATACTGATTCAGGCAGGTTGTTCCAGGCATACGATGCAGCAAGGCAGAAGGGGCGGAGTCGGGAGTTGGCAATAGAGGAGAAGGGTGCAGACTGTCCTCATCTGCACAAGCCACAAACACTTTAAAATCACTAGTGTTCCAGGCTTGTGTAGATGAAGAGCTTGCCGGGATGGGACAGGGACAGAACTCATAGGGATGGGATGGGAATGTAGAAGAAGTGATTTAGAAAGTGGAATGGGAGCCTGATGTGCACGGTGGGTCCTGATATATTGTGTGTGATGCAGTGGAATTGATACCCCTGATGCAGCAAACCAAAGCGAAACGGAGATCTTCCCATCGGGTCAACTAGTTGCAGAGTCCGTGTGTAAGAGCAGAGAGTGTGGATATTTGGAGAAAACCTGGACATTGTTGGCAGCTAAGTGCTTTTGTCTTGTTCTGCTCATTATGCAATATTTGTGACTGTAGTGCTAAAGTGCTTATTCATCCACAGTATCACTGTTTGGAGTTTTTTTTCCTGGTGTGCTGAATGACATGGTGGCGCTCTACAGGCTGTTTGTCACCTTTTTCACCTTTTTGTGTAAAGTCACATGTGAATCTTAATGAAGTGGAGTTTTTTGTTAGATGAAGCAGAACTGAAGCTTTTTCTCCACTTCTTTTTCTTTTTTTACTTCTTTGTTTTCGTGTTTTGTCCACTTGCGTTTGAGTGACTGCAATGTGTGGTTGGGTGAAGCCTTTCAGTGGTGCAGAGTCCCCTGTTAGTTCCATATAGGGTATTGATTAGAGTAATAAGGATGTAGATAGATTCCATGGGGGACAGGGAAAAATTTATCCCCGTGTCATTCTTTAGTTACTACAAAGTGAGCACTTATCTGTTTACATTGCACTTAATGGGAACAGTTGTGACTGCCATCTGTTGGGGATGCAGGAGAATTGCATCCAGTTTACATACAGCAGAGGAGGTGGTTAAAACATAGGTGTTGGAACGGGGGGAGCCCCAGGGGCCATGGCCTCCCCAAAGATTGGTGTTCTATCTTGGTGCTCGCCCTCCCACCTGCTTCCTGGTGCTCTAATTTTAAATCTTTGGGCAGCTGCCACATCAATGATCACAAAGAAAAAACAAAAATGCAGTATAGTCAATAGGTTCAGAGAGCGCTATCCTAGACGTCAGAGTGAGTGCTGGGTGAAACACCCTAAACTAATATAAACTAATAATAATCAGACACCAAAGGAAAGATATCCTCAGTGTGAGGTTATAGCGAGGGGAGGACAAGCCTCCAGCGCTAACCACAAGGCAGCGGTGGGAAGCCCCTACCTACACACCATCACGGGATATCTCTTGTGTGCCTAACATAAAAGTGAATACTGGTGCAGTGAATAAAACACACACAGTGATAAATGAATCAATAAATTACACTCACACACCAACAGGAACTCAAGGAACCCCCCAGCCAACTGCAAAAAGATGAAACTTAGCTTGAATTGACGAAGAGTGAGATCCTTCAAGAAGCCACACGTCCAAAAACAGATGGTAAGAATAGTTCATAAACCAGGGTTCAACCAAGCATGGTTTCGGTAACAAGGAGACCCTTCATCGGGAACCCATTGAGTTGAAATGCTGAAGACATCAAAAGCATGAAGGACGGCAATCCAAGCTGGCTGGAAGGAAGGCGGAGCACATCAATGAGCAAGCCTGCCCTGGAGCACTTCATTCTACTTCCAGGGCAGGCCTACTCGCTGATGCTGCACAGTGGCTGCCTGAAGACTTACAATTACAATGCTGGGAGGAGGTGGGTGGGGAGTCAGGAGCTGAAAAGAGGCTGTGCCTGCGCTGTAGGTTTCCATTGGGTCTAAGGCGGAGCTCCTGGCCCCCCCCCCCAAACCATGCAGTGGTCCAACGTCTCTGGTTAAAACCTTATGCACTATGGAATAAACACACAGACATTTGGGAGGCTGTTATACCTTTTAAGAGATTATTTCTTGAATGGGAATAAAATTTGTGGGCCTAAATGAATGTGGGGATATAAACTGAGGAGCTGAATCAGAATAGGGAAAGTGAAAATCTACTCCCCATGAGTTCAAGGGAGAGAGAAATTGGTGAGGAGTTCAGGGAGTTGTAGGGTTACCAGATTTTCCTGAAGGAAAATTCAAACCCATGGCCATGCCCCCAGACCCACCTAGCTCCGCTCACATCTTGCCCATCCCACCCCTAGCCACGCCCCAGCTCCACCCCCTTAACCTGTTCAAGCATTGGGATGGCATCCACGCATGTGTGCATGCAACGTGATGACATCGCGTATGTGCGCATGCGACAAGATGACATCGCACGTGTGCGCATGATGTCACATGTTTCATCTGCGTGTTCACAGATGCCGTCCCGACATTGGAAGCTTTTCAAAACCCGGCCAAAGTGCAAAGCTTTGAAAAGCCGTCCGGACCCCCAGACATGTCCTCAAAAGAAGGACATATCCAGGGAAATCTGGACATCTGGTAACCCTAGGGAGTTGAATTGCAAGAGAAAGAAAAAAGAGTTGAAGAATCTGGAATTCATGAGTCTTGAACAGCATAGAGTCATTTCTGAGCAATATGCTCATTGGGGAAACAGCTTTCTATGTAGGAAACACTGTTACTGGCTACTACAGAGCTCTTAGAGTTGGTATTCTGTGTACCATCAAGTTTCAAGTTTATTCATATTGTTTGATTAAACGCTTAACCAGAAGTACAAAGCGTTGTACAATTAGTAAAAATAACATTTTAAGAAATCAAATGTACATAATTCATCACAGGATGTACTTGGGTAACTGCTTTTTAAAGTCACAGGAAACAATAGGGAAGAGGGGGAGAACTACAATTTTAAAGAAAGAGTACATAGAAGGGAAGTACATAAGGGGGGTAAAAAGAAAAGGATTGCTGGCGAAGATAAAGTCGAATTAGAAAACTGCTAAAATTATTAGTTTTGGAGACAGCTAAAATTAATAAGTATTATATTTTAGTTAGGCATTGTGTTTTCAGTTAAATGCATCTTTAAAAAGAAAGCTCTTTAAGCTGCTTTTAAATTTCTGCAAATCTCGTTCCAGTCTTAGATATAGGGGAAGAGAATTCCAAGTCATTGGAGCAGTTACAGAAAAAATAAGAGCATGGCGAGTTCCGATTATTTTCAGGGAAGGAACATTAAGGGTAAACTGTGAGGTAGATCTAAGAACTCTCAAAGGTTCATACGGAATCAAAAGCCTGTCTATAAATGTTGGGGCGTTGGTTTGTATAGTCTTGAAAATTAGAAGAGCAATTTTATGTTATCCTATGTGTAACAGGCAACCAATGAGCTTTTTGCAATAATGGGGTGATATGGTCAAATTTTTTAGAGCCTGAAATTATCTTAATTGCTGTGTTTTGTATAAGTTGGAGACGTTTTGTCTTTTAAGCGTGCCCCCTTCAATAGAGAATTGCAATAATCTAGTTTAGATATTACTAGAGAATGAACTAGTATATTAAGGGAGGTATACCACTAGAGGCGCTTCTGAAGATCAGCCACCCTTGAGAGCTGGAAGTTCAGGGATGAAGAAAGAAGACCAGGAGTCCTTGGGAGCCAAGCTCAAGGCGAGCGACCTTTGGGAGTAACTCAGGACAGGAGAAAAGGGCCTGTGGAGGCACTATCAATGCCTAAGGGCTGATAAGAACAGGGGGAGACCTGTTATTGGTGGTTGCAGAGCCCTGTTGAGGGCTGGTAATCTGAACTCGAGCAAGTAACTACCCCAGAGGCTCCTCTTGAAGATGGAGAGGCTACCGGGGTGTGATTGGCACTAGTAGCCCAACAGAGGAACCAGGCTACCTCCTGAAAGCTTCCACAGACAGGTGAGATCTTGGGGATTGGGTGAGGGTGGGAGAAGAGGGTAAACCCACCTATTAACACTTCTTTTCCCCAGGTGTAGGCACTGAATGCTAACCGAGTTAGGGACTGACAGAGAATGCCTTCGGGGGACTCTAGCCAGATTGGGCTCTGGACCCAGAGCCACACTGAAAGGGGCATTACATCTACTGTATATCTAGATCTTCTATCTATCTATAAACACTATAGGCATTGGTGGGTGGGAGGGGGGCTCAGGAAATATCTTTTGTATTATGGCAGGGTAGAGTTTCCTTAGAGTGCAAGAAGTTCTGTTTTTTCTTTCTGGGCCTACAGTAAATGAATCCCTGCTGAATATAATAAATGCCAGATAGTGAGGGATTTCAGCTTCTGCTGCCTATATATGCACTGTCAATACTCTTTTTACCCTCTCTTTAAACATCAGTCTGTTTCTTCTTCTTTCACCCATAGCAATGGAATAGAGGTTTTTCAGTGACTGCAGTGTCTAGAGGAGGAAAAGTTCATAGTCTGGTATTGAGAAAGACATGAGGGCAGCCACTGCTTGCCCTGGATTGGTAGCATGGAATGTTGCTACTCCTTGGGTTTTGACCAGGTACTAGGGACCTGGATTGGCCACTGTGAGAACAGGCCACTGGGCTTGATGGATCGTTGGTCTGACCCAGTAATGCTATTCTTATGTTCTTAGAGTTGTATTGCATGGACTTAACTGTTCTTTGCACCAAAAAGGCAAGATGACTGAGTGGGATGGGGTCTGGGCAGGGCAGGATGGCAGAGGCTTGCAGCAAGGGATTATGACATCACACAGTGTCAGACAGGTGCAATAAAAGAAAAAAAAAAATCAACTCTCTGTGATTAAGGGTTTGAAGGCAAGGATAAATAGCTGTCTCTCTTCTGATGTAGCTTAGTGTGACAGATAGTGCAGGACCTCGGTAAGAAATTGAGAGGAAGAGCTCTGGATGGACAGACAGCCTTAGAGCCAGCCAGGACAGACAAAGCAAGGGGCTGAAGCAACAAAGAGGCATTAGAACCATGGAGTCTAACGATGCAATTTATCTGGAGGACAACAGGAAAGTGAGCTCTGCACGGGTAGCCTTAGAGCCAGCCGGATGGGCAGACAACCTTAGAGCCAGCCCGGACAGGCAAAGCAAGGGGCTGAAGCAACAAACAAGCATTAGAACCATGGAGTCTAACGATGCAATTTATCTGGAGGACAACAGGAGAGTGAGCTCTGCACGGGTAGCCTTAGAGCCAGCCGGATGGGCAGACAACCTTAGAGCCAGCCCGGACAGGCAAAGCAAGGGGGTGAAGCAGCAAAGAGACATTGGATCCTTGGAATCTGACAATACAACTTCTGGGGGGGACAGCAGGAGAGTGAGTTCTGCATACAGTGCCGAGAGAAGCTTGCAGCCAGCTGGACAGAAAGGTAGATGCTGTTGGTGCCAGCATTCCGATGATATGACCTGCAAAAGATCCAGCTGCCTGAGAGTGCAGTGCGATATGGATGGGAGACGGAGGAAGAGTGAGTCGCTGAAGAGTTTGCCACCCTGTAACCATTCCAGCACCTACGGATGCCTGTTTTTTTTTTATTCTTTAGCGTTATTAGGGGGATTTTCCCTTCTTGCTATTTTTCTACTTTTCTATTTTGTGAATAAAAGACAATGAACTGGACTCTGTGGGATAGGGATGTTATCTTCCAGGGCCCTAGAGCAAACACACCCTTGTAGAGGTGGCCATTACGATCTGTCATCCAGAAAACTCACTGTCCAGTCAGGTCTTGAGTTAGTATTAGAGAATGACGTGATAAAATTCATCATCGTTCCCGACCCCGTGGATAACCGCGGGAAACCATCCGGTGTCTTTCTTTACTGTCTATATCTCAACCTCAGTCCTTCTACACCAGCATCCTTCAATGCAAGGCTTGAGGGTCAGTGCCTGGGCCCATTCATACTCTGGTTTTTATTTGAACCAAGTATAGGATAATGAAGCCATTGGGACATCACTGATGAGGCTGGCTCATAGGCACTGGTGGAATGAGGCATTATGACATCACAATCTCAGCTCTGGAATGTTGCTACTGTTTGGGTTTCTGCTAGGTACTTGGGACCTGGGTTAGCCTCTGGAAACAGGATACTGGACTTGATGGAGCTTCGATCTGTCCCAGTACGGCAGTGCTTAGGGTCTTATGTTCTAACTATCCGGTGTCATTCTTTACTGTCTATATCTCAACCTCAGTCCTTCCACCAGCATTCTTCAATGCAAGGCTTGAGGGTCAGTGGTTGTGCCCCTTCATACTCTGATTCTTATTTGAGCCAAGTATAGGCTAATGAAGCCTTTGTGACATCACTGATGAGGCTGGCTTATAGGCATTGATGGAATGAGGCATTATGACATCACAATCTCAGCTCTGGAATGTTGCTACTCTTTGGGTTTCTGCCAGGTACTTAGGACCTGGGTTGGCTTCTGTTGGAAACAGGATACTGGGCTTGATGGAGCTTCGGTCTGTCCCAATATGGCAACGCTTATGATCTCATGTTCTAACCATCCGGTGTCATTCTTTAGTGTCTCTCTCTACCTCAGTCCTTCTACACCAGCATTCTTCAATGCAAGATTTGAGGGTCAGTGGTTGTGCCCCTTCATACTCTGATTCTACCCTCTCTCCTTAAAGAATGACATGGAGATGGTTTCCCGTGGTTATCCGCGGGGACGGGAACGGTGATGAATTTTTTCACCGTGTCATTTTCTAGTCAGTATCCAGTAGATGCAAAGAATGCAAAGTAGTCTAATGATTAGAGCAGTAGGGTTAGGATTGCCTAGGGTTATCAGACTTCCGGATTTACTCAGACATGTCCTCCATTTGAGAACATGTCCAGGGGTCCAGATGGCTTTTCAAAACCTGGCACTTTGTCTGGATTTTTGAAAAACCTCCCTCAAAATCGGCATCGGACAGGAGGGCAAAACGAGGAAGCTGCGCGCGCACGCACACATGCGTGCAATGTCATTGCGTCACATGCCCTCCTGTCCAACCATAGCAGGCAGCAGGGAGTGGACCTAGGGCAGGACTGAGGCATGATGGGGCAGAGATGGGTGGAACTGGGCGGGTCTGGGGGTGGGTCTAAGGCATCCGGATTTTCCAAACAGAATATCTGGGAACCCTAGAGTTACCAGACATCTGGGAAAACCCGGACATGTCCTGTTTTTAGCTTGGGCTGTGTCTGGAGGGCCTCCGAGCATGCATCAATGTGATGACATCACACCCATGCGTGCTTGCGCATGTCATTACATCACTAAACTAAACTAAACTACACCTTAAGATAAGATAGAGCTCGGCATGGTTTACAAGTAAATTCAATAAATGAGGGAAGGACATAATAAGAAATTAGAGGTTATGAAAAGGATAGCTAGTTTTACATTTTAAATAGATAGCTTTACGTTTTGGAGAAAAGACAGGTTTTCAGATGCTTTTGGAATAATTGGAATGAGCCTAGGTTCAGCAGTGAGGGGCAGGGAGGTTATTCCAAATCACATCTGCGCATGCTTGGCCCAACGTGGCCCAGACTTGGGAAGGAGGAGACAAGGTTTGTGTGTGGGCGGGGCTGGGGCAGAATAGGGTGGGGCCGGGTGTGGAACTGAGTGGGGCCACATGTCCTCTTTATTCAACAAATCTGGTAACCCTAAATAGGGTGTGCACCAGGGTTTAAATCCCACTGCCCCATCTTTTGGCTATGTCTCTTAACTGTCAATTGCCTCAGGTACAAATTTAAGACTGTAAGCCCTCTGGGGACAGGAAGATGCCTATAGTACCTGAATGTAATTCATTACTACTAAAAATTTGTGACCTAAATCCAAAGGAGGGCAATCTTTTCCTTGTAGCTCCCTACTGGGAATTGGCAGTAAGCTTCCAAGTTCTACCTGATTGGTAACTGAATAAATTCCTTTAAAATCCAACTATGCTGGCTGTTTTGCTGATATTGTCTGGCAACAAATTGCACAGCTTGATTGACTGATTGTTGAAGGAATAACTGCTGTATATTCTTTGATCTGTTACCATTCAGTTTCACATAGAGTCCCCTCCTTCTACTATATTTTGCGTCCATTGTTTGTCAGCCTGCGAGGTAGTCATGCAAGCCTATTGATTCACTGTGGCCAGGAACGGGTTGAGCTGCAGTCACACTTTCATAGGCTAGTTCACTCAGGGTGGGATAGGACCAGATCAGATGATCTCATCCAGGACAGGGCATTTGATGGTGGTGATGGAGGTAGATAGATGAGGGAAATCAATTGCTCTGGGCCAGTTGATGTTACAGGTCCCTTTCCCAGTACTGCCTCAGCATTTTTAACACTAGTGTTACTCACTTTGCCATCTTTCCCTTTCTTCCCCACCCTCTTCAAGCTACCTTATTACCACTTTTCTTTAGCCCTCCCAGCCTTTCATCTCTCACTGCCTTGTTATGGTTGTCCAGAAAAGCCAAAGTTGGAAAAACTGTGCGAATTGAAGTTTTTCCCATGAATTTTATTGTGTTTGATCAGAAAATAATTAAAAAAAATTTTTTTAAAGCCCATCCTGGGGTCGCTCAAAGCCACTGATTACATAAAGCTGTTTTTCTTAAAATATGCTATTATTATTACTTATTGGAGCAAGTTTCATGGTATTATAGCTATAACTTTTATGTTATCACATTCAGCAAAGATACATTGATAAAAAGATATTTTATGCAAGAAATCTAGCAGTACAGTATTTTATTAAATGAACCTTCAATATCTGCACTTTATTGTGGAAAATAACAGAAATGTAATATACTTCGCTAATAGCTAAACATGTATACTTTGGTGTAGTCATCTACTAATGGCGTACCTGAAGACGTATAGATATTTTGGACCCCTGGCATTGGCATAGTCACTAAAACATCTCAGTTCATCGGATGCCTACATTTGATTGGCCTAATAACAGTTAAAAAAAAATTTTATGGACTACTGATTTCATCAGTTTGGCACTCCTTTGCTTGTATTTAGTTTAGTTTAGTTGAGTCTTGATATATCACCCTTCAAGTTAAATCAGAACAATGTACAATTAAAACAAGGAAATAAAACAAAGGAACTACATAAAATCCTAAGGAAAGGGATAGCACAGGGAGAATATGGAGAAATGGTGATGGTGCAGTGATTAATGTTACAGCCTAGACCAGATGTATTCCACATATTAAAAAAGGTAGAAAGAAGAGAACGAGAGCTGGTGTGGTTAAAATGTGAAGTGAAAGAGGCTATTACAGCCAAGAAAATATCCCTTAAAGAATGGAAAAAGGATCCCAATGAAGAAAATAAAAAGAGATATAAACATTGGCAAATTAAATGCAAAGAATTGATAAAGAAAGCTAAACAAGAATATGAAAAACAACTTGCCAAAGAGGCAAAATTACTCATTATAACAATTTTTTTAGGTACATCAAAAGCAGAAAATCTGTGAGGTGATCCATAGGACCGTTGGATGATCAAGGAGTAAAACGTGCGCTCAGGGAGGATAAGACCACAGCGGAGAGACTGAATGAATTATTTGCTTTGATCTTTAAGGAAGAAGATGTAAGAAATCTTCCTGAACCAGAAATGGTTATCAAGGATGATAAGGTGGAGGAATTGAATGAAACCTCGGTGAATCTGGAAGATGTACTAAGCCAAGTCGACAAGTTAAAGAGTGATAAATCACCTGGACTGGATGGTATATATTCCAGGGTACTGAAAGAACTCAAACATGAAATTGCTGCTCTGTTGTTAGTGATCTGTAACCTATTACTAAAATTGTCTGTAGTACCTGAAGATTGGAGGGTGGACAATATTATGACGATTTTTAAAAAAGGTTCCAGGGGAGATCCAGGGAATTACAGGCTGGTAAGCCTGACCTCAGTGCCGAACAAAATAGTGGAAACAAGTATAAAAAAATTAAACTGTGAAACATGTAGACAAACATAATTTAATGAGACAGAGTCAGCATGGGTTCAGACGAGGGAGGTCATGCCTCACCAATTTGCTTGACTTCATCGAAGGTGTGAATAAACCTGTGGATAAAGGTGAGCCGGTTGATGTAGTGTATCTAGATTTCCAGATGGCTCCTGAGAAAATTAAAGAGTCATGGGATAGGAGGTAATGTTGAATCGTGGATTAAGAATTGGTTATCGGTCAGAAAACAAAGGGTAGGGTTAAATGGCCATTTTTCTCAATGAAGGAGGGTAATTAGTGGTGAGCCGCAGGGATCTGCACTGGGACCAGTGCTATTTAACTTATTTATAAATTATCTGGAAATTGGAACGACGAGTAAGGTGATTAAATTTGCAGATGACAATAAACTGTTCAAAGTTGTTAAAATGCATGCGGGCTGTGAAAAACTGCAGGAAGACTTTAGGAAATGGGAAGACTGAGCATCCACATGGCAGATGAAATTTAATGTGGACAAATGCAAAGTGATGTATATTGGGAAGAATAATCCAAATCATAGTTATCTGATGCTAGGGTCAGCGCTAGGGTCAGCGCTCAAGAAAAAGATCTGGGTGTCTTCGTGGACAATATGCTGAAACCTTTCGTCCAATGTGTGGCGGCCAAGAAAGCAAACAAGATGCTAGGAAATATGAGAAAAGGGATGGTAAACAAGACTACAGGCTCCTTTTACGAAGCCATGTTAGCGGTTTTAGCGCACACAGCTGTTTAGCGCACACAGCTTTTTAGCGCACGCTAAACCCGCGCTACGTGGCTAGAACTAATGCCAGCTCAATGCTGACATTAGCGTCTAGCACGGCCAGCAGTTTAGCGTGCGCTATTACGCGTGTTAAACCGCTAATGCGTCTTTGTAAAAGGAGCCCTAAGAATATTATAATGCTTCTGTATCTCTCAATGGTGTGACCTCACCTTGAGTATTGCGTTCAGTTCTAGTCTCCTTATCTCAACAAAGATATAGCAGCACTAGAAAAGGTTCTAAGAAGAGCAACAAAGATGATAAAGGGGATGGAACTCCTTTCGTATGAGGAAAGACTAAAGAGGTTAGGGCTCTTCAGCTTGGGAAAGAGAAGGCTGAGGGGAGATAGGATTGAAATCTACAAAATCCTGGGTAATGTAGAACGGGTACAAATGGATATATTTTTTTACTACATCAAGATTTACAAAGACTAGGGAGACCCTCAATGAAGTTACCGAGTAATACTTTTAAAACCAATAGGAGGAAATATTGTTTCACTCAGAGAATAGTTAAGCTCTGGAATGCGTTGCCAGTGGGTGTAGTAAGAGCGGTTAATGTAACTGGTTTTAAAAAAGGTTTGGACAAGTTCCTGGAGGAAAAGTCCATAGTCTGCTATTGAGACAGACATGGGGGAAGCCAGTGCTTGCCCTGGATTAGTGGCGTGGAATGCTGCTACTATTTGGGGTTTTGCCAGGTGCTTGTTACTTGGATTGGCTTCCATGATGACGGGATACTAGGCTAGATGGACCATTGTTCTGACCCAGTGAGGCTATTCTTATGTTCTCATCACCCTGAGGTTTTGGGTTCAATCCCAAGCTGCTGCTTGTGACCCTCAGCAAGTCACTTAATCCCCCCATTGTCCGAGGTTGTGTTAGATAGATTGTGAACCTGCTGGGACACACAGGGAACATGCTCAAGTACCTGAATAAATTCATGTGAACCGTTCTGAGCTTCCTTGGGAGAATGGTGTAGAGAATTGAATAAATAAATAGTTTGTACCAGAGCAGATGACAGTGTAGCAGTGGCGTACCTAGGGTATGTGGCACCCGGGGCCCATCATTTTTTGACACCCCCCCCCCATGTAAAAAAATATTTTTTTGTAATGACCATGAAACGGAATAAATGGTCAGAATAGAAACAGGCAGTGAAAATTTTCTTATATTCCAAACATAACATAACATAAATTATGTCTGAATTGTCATGACATCAGAAGTACATATGGAGTAGTTGCAGGTGATGCTTGGGACAGTTCTGATTGTGTTAGTTCGGTTTTATGTGTTTTTTGAATAGAAGGGTTTTTATTTCTTTTTGAAGGTTTTGCAGTCTGTGGTCGATGTCAATTGGTTGTAGGGTTGGGGGGTCGAGTGTTGCAGCTCGAATGGCTAGGAGGTTGTCGAACAGTTTTTTTCTTTTGACGTTTTTGGTTGGAGGGTGTGTGAATGGTGCGTGAGTTCTCCTATGTCTGTTTGAGGTGGATTGAATTATTTAGCTGAAGAAATTAGTTACCCCCTCATCCCACACACATTAATTCTCTTCCATTTTTGTTCCCATTATAAAAAACACTGATAAGTTCCCAGAAAAAAAATACATTAAAATAAGAAGTGAAAACAAAGGCCCCTACAGATGAGAACATAACATAAGAATAGCCTAACTGGGTCAGACCAATGGTCCATCATGCCCAGTAGCCCATTCTCATGGTAGCCAATCCAGGACACTAATACTTGGTCAAAACCCAAAGAGTAGCAACATTCCATGCTACCGATCCAGGGCAAGCAGACACTTCCCCCATGTCTTAATAACAGATTATGGACTTTTCCTCCAGGAATTTGTCCAAATCTTTCTTAAAACCAGCTACACTATCTGCTTTTACCATAACTTCTGGCCACTTCATTTTTAAGTTTAGATTTTTCCTTTCAAACAGAGACCTTGCTAGATGTCAAATACAGCACAAGGTAACTTCACATGGACTTAGCTGTGCAGGAAATGTGAATCTCCTCATACACCTACCATATAGTGCAAAAATGTGCAAAGGTCTGTTTTTTTCTTTCGATCACTACATAGCCTAATGCCGCACAAGCAGCGCTGTTACAAACATATTCTGTAGGTCAATGCTAAGGATAACAAAGTTTCCTTCCTTGGACCAGAAGGAGATACTGATAAACCACTGGAAGAGATCCCAAAACAACACCCAAAGACCCACTCAGTGTGTGAACCAGTTGAGTGGAGTGGACTAACTGGGGGGTGGAAATGGGCCCGGAGTTTGCTCAGCAGAATTTCCCAGACCACCTCTTCCTCTCAACACATTGACACGCTGCCACCACCACCACTAGGAACACCTCACTGGGTAGGCCAGCTATGCTATAAACTTTATAAAACACATTATTATATTTTCTTATAAAGCATATATTTTAACTGAACTCTCTGACATCCTCAGCCTTTCCATTCACAAAAATAGAAGGAAGAAAAGTTCCCATTTCCTGCTGTCTCATTTTCTGCAGACCCTTCAAAAGTCTGACCAAATCCTCGTTTCACTTGCATTATAAAGTACTGAGGATGCCATCTCTCCCCAATCCCAGGTCCTAAAGTCTAAGACAGTAGCGCAAACTAATGCTGCCAGATTCAGGAAAAAAAATTTTGATTCGATTCAGCCTATTGAATTGGTTTTTCAATTCGATTTTCCTGCCCAGTTGGGTGATTTTTTTCAAAACTCCTGGTGGGTTTTATAGCTTTTTCACCCCCTTTGGCTTCTCCTAATCACACTGGCGCTGTGGTGTAAATAAAATAAAGAAACAAAAAGGACTTTTCCTCTCTCTGTTAAATCCTAGCTCACGTTTGCAGTCCAACACCAGCTCTGTCAGGATACACATTTCAAATCTGACATATTATAATCACAAAACAGAAAATAAAATTAATTTTTCTACCTTTTGTTGTCTGGTTATATTTCAAATCTTGTTGGTCCAAGGCTCTGGTTTTCTTCTGATAACTTGGGGTCTCCTTCTTTCTTCTTTCTGCATGCTAACCATCCATCTGCCAACTCAGCCCTCCCTTTCCATTTCCCTTCCCTCCCCAGGAAGTCTGGTATCTTTCCTTTTTTTCATCTCCCTCCACAGATCCACCTTTTCTTAACTACCCTTTCATCCGGCATCTCTCCCTCCTTCCCCACCACCCGAGTCCACCATCTCTCCCTTTCTTTTCCCAATTACCCTCCTATCCAGTATCTCTATCCCTCCTCCACACCATCCCTTGTGTCCAATTTCTCTCCCTTTCTGTTCCTTCCCTCCCTAAATCCCATGGTCCATCATCTCTCTCCCTCTCCTCTATTTTCAGACCCATTATTTCTTCCTCCCCCCCCAAAGTTTGGCATATGCACGTCTCTTTGAACACCCCCTTCCCTCCGTGTACTTCTAAACCAGGGTCCCCCCCAAAGGCCTGTCCCCCCTTAAAGGTCTGCCTGTCCCCCCTTGAAGGCCTGCACCCCCCTTGAAGGTCTGTCCCACCTCCTTGAAGGCCTGTCCCCCCCCTTGTAGGCCTGTCCCCCCCTTGAAGGCCTGCCTGCCTGCCCCCCCCTTGAAGGCCTGTCCCCCCCTTGAAGGTCTGCACCCCCCCGAAGGCCTGCACCCCCCCGAAGGCCTGTCCTCCCCCCCCTTGTAGGGTTGTCCCCCCCCTTGTAGGCCTGCCTTCCTGTCCCCCCCCTTGAAGGCCTGTCCCCCCCCTTGAAGGTCTGCACCCCCCCGAAGGCCTGCACCCCCTTGAAGGCCTGTCCCCCCTTGAAGGCCTGCACCCCCTTGAAGTTCTGCACCCCCCGAAGGCCTGAACCCCCCGAAGGCCTGCACCCCCCTTGAAGGCCTGTCCCACCCCCTTGTAGGCCTGTCCCCCCTTGAAGGCCTGCACCCCCCCCGAAGGCCTGTCCCACCCCCCCAAGGCCTGTTCCACCCCCTTGTAGACCTGTCCCCCCTTGAAGGCCTGCCTGCCCCCCTTGAAGGCCTGTCCCTCCCCCTTGAAGGTCTGCACACACCCCCAAAGGCCTGTCCCCCCCCCTTGAAGGCCTGCCTGTCCCCCCCCCCTTGAAGGCCTGTCCCCCCTTGAAGGCCTTCCTGCCTGTCTGTCACCCCCCTCCTCCTTGAAAGCTTGCCTGCCTGCCCGCCTGCCCCACCCCGAAGGACCGTTCGCCCCCTGGCCTCCCCGCACCACTATGAAGCAGCACTACCTATGCTCCCGGCCTTGCCGTTCATTCCCCCCCCCCACCACCCCCGAAGGACCGCTCGCCCCACTGACCTTCCTGCACCACCTATGAAGCAGCCGCAGCAGGATCCCGACGTCAGCGATCTCTGCGCTGCTTAGGCGCTGCTTCCTGCACTGCGTTCCCGCCCCTCCTCTGACGTCAGAGGAGGGGCGGGACCGCTGCGCAGGAAGCAGCGCCCAAGCAGCTTAGGTATCGCTGAAGTCGCGATCCTGCTGCGGGCTGCTTCACAGGTGGTGCAGGAAGGTCAGTGGGGCGAGCGGTCCTTCGGGGGTGGTGGGGGGGGGAATGAACGGCAAGGCCGGGAACACCCCCTCATGGCTGGCACCCGGGGCGGACCGCCCCTCCCGCCCCCCCCCTTAGTACGCCACTGCAGTGTAGGTCAAGTAGAGTTTAAAAATGGGAAAGTTAAGGTGAAAAGAAGGGTTTTAAAGCAGAGTCAGAAAGACTGGGAGAAGTGAAGTTCAACAAGTAGAGCAAGCCAAAGAGTAGGGGGCTATGCTGCAAAAAGCCGTTTGACGGGTTGATTCCAATCAGGAGCAATAAAGTGTGAGCAATTTACCAGTGGGTTTCTATCCAGTTCTCAGAACACACCCAGCCATTCTGGTTTCAGGATACCTGCAACGAATATACATGCACTGCCACCATTGTATGCAAACATATCTCATGTACTGTATATATCTGTGTTTGGGTTGAGGACTGGGTTGAGAGCCACTTCTATAACTCATATAACTTATTACTTCTTGTTAAATAGCTAGTGATACCAATATTATGGTTTAAATATACAGTACACTCTCAGTTAACTGGCACCTATGGGGATTGGTAGATGCCAGTTAAATGTAGTTTCTGGTTGTTTGAGAATCACCATTAAAAATAGGCTTAACTAATATTATACCCCATACTATGCCTTACCATAAACTATTCCAGACAAACTACCGGACATGTGGTAGGCAAAGCGTGGGCATACTCAGGTGTGGCATGCCAAGTTTACACTTAAATTTGCACCAGAAATTGATTTTATTTTAATTTTTAGTATTACAGTATTTCTTTGATTTTTTTTAATTTTTATTTTGCTGGTTGCTTGAGTTCTGGTTAACAGAATCTACTGGAATATCCTCAGTTTAAGCCAGTTCTGGTCTTGCTGCTTTCATTCAAAGCCATATATTTGTTTCATATGTATCCTGTTCTGACGAAACTGTAAGCTCCACGAAGCAGGGCCATCTTCTGCGTGTCTCCGTACAGTGCTGTGTACATCTGTTATGCGCTGGATCAGTGGTTCCCAAATCTGGCCTGGGGGTCCCCCAGCCAGTCAGGTTTTCAAGATATCCCTAATGAATATGCATGAGAGAGATTTGCATACCTGTCACTTCCATTATATGCAAATCTCTCTCATGCATATTCATTAGGGATATCTTGAAAACCTGACTGGCTGGGCGTCCCCCAGGACAGGTTTGGGAACTGCTGCGCTGGATAAATGAAAGAAATAATGATAATCTCCAGTAAGCTTTCCAGAGAAACCCTTTAGTGCAGGGGTGTCAAACTTAAATACACAGTGGGCCAAAATTAAAAACTTGGACAAAGTCACGGACCAACTAAAACAAGTGCTGTGGTCGTAACCATGTTTAAGGACAAGGTTCGGCAAAAGAAACTAAAAGAGTGTAAACATAAAAATGGCCAAAGAAGCATCGCAGGCACATAAACTAAAACCCAATAACAACAAAATATATATATATAAATAGTGAAAAATAAATAATAAAATTCATAAATA
Source organism: Geotrypetes seraphini (assembly GCF_902459505.1). Classification (NCBI taxonomy): domain Eukaryota; kingdom Metazoa; phylum Chordata; class Amphibia; order Gymnophiona; family Dermophiidae; genus Geotrypetes; species Geotrypetes seraphini. Next base: position 487,591,749 of record NC_047084.1, read on the forward strand.
AAAAAATCTCTGCTGAAGAGCGTGAAAAAAAGTATAGCTGTCCTGTTGCAGTGTGGCAATAGACTATAGAAAATATAAAAACAATCAGCTAATATTTTATGGGAACTTAAGATAACTTAAAATAACTATGTGCTCGTTAAAAATAAAAAGGAAGAATGAAATAAAGCCGTGGTGGCTCTTTCCTAGCAGAGACAATCTGTAGCGCTCTGAGCTGAGCAAACCGAAAGTAAAACCGGCTCAAAAAATGCCAGCAATTTAAAATGGGGGGGGGGGAGGGGTGCCGTAGTCACAACCGTAATAAGCAAAAAGTGGCACAAAAACCCCGCTAAAGAAATCGATGGTCACATGATGAATTAAAACCCAGTTTAAAATAATACATAAATAAAAGTTAAAGGTCTAAAAACAACTGACACATCGTAAAGATAGTATAGCTGTCTTACATTGACATTTGGTTTGACACCCCTGCTTTAGTGCAAGTCTGTCACCACATGCTGCAGAACTTGCTTGCTTTATTAGGGAGGATGTGATGACAGAGCAATTCCCAACTAACTTGGCGTTAATTGAAAATGCTTTTGCCCCGCTAGAAAAGCCTGGCACGATGAGAGGAGCTCAGGACCCCACATGGATGAACAACTGGTATGGGGCTGTCATTTTTGCATGCTTGGCATTAGCAGGATTTCTTTGAGAAAGAATGTTTTGAGAAGCAGCATGCGACATCTTCAGTACAGCACATGAGTACCACGCCCTGTGTGGACAAGCTATTTGGCGACAGCACTGTGGCCTGAACATCTGCTCTCATGAAAGGATTAGCCCAACTGCTCTCGTCCCACCCTGCTGGAGTGTTGAGTGTAAGATTTCAAAGGACTTTGCCACCAACTCACAAGGCTTGGTATTGGCAATGGGCAGCTAAGCCTGTCAGGAACCAACTTTGCAACACTTGTTTGCACACACACTGAAAACTGAGAATGGGGCTATTCCATTTAGTTGCTGCCAAGCGACCGTGTGGCCTGCAGTGCACTTGTGCCTTTCAAGTCAGCCTTGTGGGTAGATAAAAGAGGAGATATTCTTTTCTGGGCTACAGTGCCTTTCTCTGTTTCAGCATTTCATTTCCATTTCAACATCCTTTTAATAGTTGGGTTTTTTTTCACTTCATTTAAGTTCTGCCTGATTTTCCTTTTTGGGGTTGCTGTCCCTTCATTGAAAAGAAAAGTCCGATTGTATTAGCAGGGGCAGCATACAAACACTTTGAGTGCCATGAAAGTGCTTGTGAAGTGGCATATCCTCTATAATAAAACCATTACCTACGTATGCGCAGTTGAAACGGCGTGATCCCTGCCGCCGTGATTTGTGCTTCCATGCCGGGTTCCATTTGAGGCACGTGGTGGCTTGCGGCACGTGCAACGTACGTTGGCTTGCATAGCGTGTGGCGGTGAGAGCAACGGCAGGAGGGTGTCCTTTGAGGTGCTGCAAGGCGTCCGGCTGCTACTGCTGCACAGGGAAGTGGAGGGGGAGAGGGAAAAGGGGCTGGGAGAGACACAGACAGAAAGAATGACAAACAGACAGGGGGCCTGAGAGACAGCCAGCCAGCCAGCCAGCGGCCAAGGAGCGAGAAAGAAAGAAAGACAGACAGGGGGCCAGGGAGAGATACAGACAGAAAGAATTACAGACAGACAGGGGGTTAGAGAGACAAAACAGACAGACAGTGGCCAAGGAGCGAGAAAGAAAGACAGACAGACAGACAGACAGACAGACGGAAAGAATTACAGACAGACAGGGGGCCAGAGAGACAGACAGAAAGATAGACAGACAGTGGCCAAAGAGAGAGAGACAAAGAAAAATAGACAGACAGACAGCGGCCAAGGAGATTGAGAGAGAGACAGAAAGAAAGACAGACAGATACATCTATTCTAGCACCCTTTAATGTAACTGGCTTAAAGACTAGTACAAAATAATGAAACATCTTGATAGTTGAGGGGCAAGGGCACTTTTGATACAGTCTGTTCTCATTTATTTGTGGTAGAATGGTTCCCGAAAATGTTTGCATAGACATTGCATAGACATGTTTCCCATAGACATTGAATCTATGGGAAAATAGAGGTTAGGTTCCAGCAGTGCACGTTGCCCCTCAAAACCAGGGCAAGTGAACAGTAGACCCTACTGGGGAAATAGGGTTAGGTTCCTGCATGAGACAGCACTTGAAGTACCTGTAATTCACTCTCCGGACGCTTGGGGGGCCACATCTGGAAGCAAAGCCTGACCATGAGGTGAAAATGAAAACAAAACAGCTATTTTGTTTACGCACTGGTCCACAAATACCCAAACACAGTGGCACGAACGGGGAATATTGGTTACAATCGATGCAACTATGGATAAATTGTGCATTGTGAACACACGAATAACGAGAATGGACTGTATATAAACTTGACACAGTGAAGGTAAATTATATATTTACATTTGAATAAAATATGAGGAGTTAGTGTAAGTTACAGGTGAGTAATAAGCTAGTACAGGTGAGTGAGTGGATGGTCAGTCACTGCATGTCTTAAATGATTGGGAGAAGAGCCAGGCTTTCACTTGCTTCCTAAAATAGGGGCAGTCTGGGACATGTAGTCCACTCAGTCTTGGGCTGGCAGCCCCTGCTATATGGAGGTGGAATGGTAGCATTAGCGGAAGATAACCTATTACTTTTCCACATCCTACTAGTTTATGGCATGCACCTACTAGTTTATGGTATGCTATATACAACATACTACTGATGCTTTTGGATCTTGAAGGTACTCTTTATCATGGAACTCACTGAAGATGAGGTCATAATACATCCTTTCCATGATTATCTCAGAGTCTTACCCTCATGTTTTAAATCAAGCAATAACTAAGTCCCTATTACAGAAGGCATCACTTGGTAGATCCTTATGAACCAGTATCCAACCTTGTATTATCCAAGGCTATTGACAACATTGAGTTGCAATAGCTTGAGGAGTATTTATAAAACAGTTCAATATTTGGCCTTTTTCAGGGGAGTTTTCATAGGTACACAATACTGAGACCTCGTTGCAATCAATGACTGTTTGGGTTTAGGGTTGTTGTTTTTTTTTGCAGAAATCCGATGGAAATGTGGCAATACTGCTTTTATGAGATATTTCCAATGCATTTGATACCTTAGCCATTCACAATTATTCACATGATTGCAAGCCTTAGCTGTTGGGTATTTAGTATTTATATTTATTTGAAGCATTTCTTTCAGAATGGTGGCAGGTTAGTTGGCAAGTCAGTAGGTCAAGTTGGAAGAATATGAGTACAAGAGTTCCACAAAACTCATCTCTGCTACTGACATTAACATTTATGTGCAGCCTTTAGCCACATTGAAAGCTCGGGGTTATTTTTGGATGTATGCAAATTATTTGCAAATTTTTTTATACTAGAGATGGCAGTGGCACTATCTAGATCAGTGTCTCTCAAACATTCTCGAGTCGGGGCACACTAAAGAAATTTGACCACGTGACACCCTACTACCGGCAGCAACATTGGCTGCCGATGGAGGCACGCGTAAAGTTCAAATTTGCCTGTTTCTGCTTTAAAGCATTACACGGACTTGCCCCTAAATACATTACTGACCTTTTCTCCTCAGCCAACAGACACAAGAGAAGTTCACATTCCAACTTCGTTTCCCCCCAGTGAGAGGTTGCAAACTGAAAAAACACCATGAACACCTTCTCTCACACCAAGCAGCATCATGGGGTAAAGACCTAGAACAATTACTTTCGCCCTCTACTTATGAGGAATTTAGGAAACGTCTAAAAACACACCTGTTCCTAAAGCATCTTGACAACCGATTCACTTATCTCTCTCCCCTAATTAGCGATTATCTTGTCCTATTGATCACTTTCTCCTCAACAATGAATTTCCTGTCCTTTTAATTCTCTTTCTTCTAACCCTCTTGTAGTCAGTCAATTTGTACCTTTGCTCAATCTTTTGTAAACCGCATAGAACTTCACAGTACTGCGGTATATAAGCTGTTATTATTATTATTATTATTATTACTAAAGGTATTGGCCACGGCTTGAGGCACCCAGAAGTGCGCGGATGTCACCATGATGACATCACGCATATACGTGATATCATCACATTGACGTACGCGCATGTGCAGAGACCCTCCAGATGGGGCCCTGAGATACCAGTAGGGGGTGCCAGAAGGGAAAAGGGCCGGAGAGAAGGAGAGGCACTGGCACCAGCTGATTGCCTACAACAGTGTTTCTCAACTCCTTCAAGCTAAGTACCCCCTAAGTCTAACAAATATCAACTGAGTACCCCAACCACAGACCTCCCTTGGTCCACCCAAGCTCTGCCCCAGATTCCATCCCCTTTACTAATTGTAACGCAATTTTTTCCATTCATTTTTCATAGACACACAGATATAAATTCTCAAAACTGACGCATTTCAATCACTATATTGAAAATAAAATCATTGTACCTACCGGTGATCCTCTGCAGGCTGCTGTAATTGGCTTTAAAGGTGAGACCGGGAGGCCAGGGGGAAAGCCGGTGGATGCTAGAGAGAAGGGGGAAACATGCAGGCCTTCGGCGAATCAGGCAGCGCTGGCGCTGTATCACGTAGGGAAGTCAGCTGGCAGGCGCCTCTCTTCCTCCTCAGTGTGCTGCGGCACACTTGGAATCTCAGGAGGCACACAGTTTGAGATACAACGATCTAGGTGTTTGGAGAAAAAGTTGGTTAGATCAGAATAGATCAGTTTTAGAATCTGAGTAAGATTGAAATACTGTAATTGAATTTACCGAGTTAGAGAGGTAAGTCCTATTCTTATTACCTACTGCCCCCAAGCTGTGACAATACCCTTCCCACAACCCACTTATTCCCTAACCCCCCTTCATATCATAAATATCTCCAAGAGTGACATCCTCCAGCCTGCTGATCACCTTGAATGTCCCGATGGACAAACACTGAGGACATTTTCTGCTCCCTCAAGCTCCGTCTCCCTCTGTTTCCATTTCCACTTACTGCCCAAGTCCATTCTTTTCTCCTTCCTGTTCCTTCACTCTTCCTGAAATGGCTTTTCAATGGGGGTTGGGGGTGGGGGGTGGGGGCTCATCTGTGTTATGTACGTTCTATAATCTTTTTCAGCAACACTGGGAGAGGGCACTTTCATATTTTAGGTGTTATAAGTTCTGGCATTTATTGCTGAAACAATTTGAGCACCTGAAACGATTCTAGGTTGTATGCAATGACTAATAATTTTTTTTTTTTGGGGGGGGGGTTAATATATTCCCTACATGATAAATAAACTAGAGGGAACTGATAAGTTTAGAAACTCTGCGCTATCATGATATGCCTTAACATCTGTATCTAATATTGAAAATAGGGAGCTTCTTATACAATACATTTAAATATGAGAGAAACACACAGATGAAAGCTTCTTTTCTCTTCAGGGCTTATAAAACACTTCTTCCATCACTTGGAGAGACCTTTTAGCAATGAAATAAAAGTCAAATAGCCACATCTATAAAATGGCCTTTTCATTGTGATCTTAAATTGGAGACATCAGCTTCAGTTGATTCTGCAGTGTTTTGACGTCGGGTGGTGTTGAAGAATCAGCTGAGGGTCCCAAGAGGTCTGTGCTGCAGATGGTTTCTGTGATGTGCAAATAAATATATCAATCAATAATATGGGCAGTGTCAAGACAAATACACTTGTGAGAGAGAAACGGATCTCCTACCATAGAGAGTCTTAGGAAGTAAAAAAAACAACCCAACAACTTGCTTTTGGAAATTTTGCTGACTAGTGTAGATGTTGAGTTGCAATGGTTGATGATGAAATGGGAGTTGACTTAACCATATGGTGTTTTAATGATGTATTGGAATATTATTCTATTTTATTGTTCCTTTAGATCTGATATGTTAATTGTTCTATGTGAACTGTTTACTGCTCAGATTTATATTGCTGAGAATGAAGAGGGTTATAAATCTGGATTTAAATTAAATGAAACTATTTAGGCCCTTTTGAGTATGTGTAGGGATGACGTTTTTAAAAACTTTGGATGATAAAAGCTACATTGAAAAAAATCATGTCAGATAAAAAGGCACGAAAACAGAAAATTTCCTCTAGTGAAACCAGGCTTTGCTTGTGATACGAAAGGGGTGCTGAAAAGTTCTCAGCCCAGCCAAGATGAGAATGACATGGATATGGTTCAATCAATGATCTGAAACAATGTCAAAACAAAGAATTTCGTTTCTGCAAACTGGCACTTAACGAAATAAGAGAACGCTCTTTTCAGCTACAGTGGCAAAATAACGCTCAGAGGGGCATAATCGAAAGAGACGTCTAAGTTCTTTTACGTCCAACTTGCAAGTCGTCCAAAGTAAAAAACAGCTTAAGACACATTTTTGAAAAATCAGTCCAAATTTTTTTTCGTTTCGAAAATCGTCTAATTATACGTCCTGCCAATCTGATCGTTCATCTTTATACCACATTTTCGTCCAAGTCCAAAATGCCTAGAACAAGCCCTGTTGGATGTGGGAGGGGTCTGCAAAGTGATAGACTGAACACCCAGACATGGCACCTAAATAGTGGGGTACCTTACAGAGCACTGCTGTGAACTTCACAAAAAGGGTGCCATGTCTTTTCCTCTCTACAGCTCCCTTATAGGTTACGGTGAGCCCCCCAAACCACCTCCAGAATCCCCTAGACCCACTTATCTACCACCCCAATAGCTCTTATGGCTGCAGGAGCCACTTATATGCCAGTAAAAAAGGGTTTTGGGGGTGTATAGGGGAGTGCACATATTTATTTATCAATGCAGTGATTACAGGGGCTTATGGGCATGGGTCATCCTCTCTATGGGTCCCTAACCCACCCCCAAGATGACTTAAGCTGCCTCTGTGCTGGATTCTTATGCCAGGCGGCCAGGTGATGATGGTCTGGAGGCTGAATTTTAAAGGTGTGATTAATATTTTTATGGGGGTGGGGGGGATGGTGAGCATTGGGGTAGTGTGTGTGGGGGGGGTCTGTTTTATGTGTTTGCAGTGCTTATCTGGTGACTTTAGGTGGGTTATTGTGACTTAGACCATGTTTTACATGGTCTAAGTCACAACGTCCAAAGTCCGTTGATCCTGTGCTGTATAACTTTCGGTTATACATGTTGTACGACTAAGTCTAAGCTGGCCCACGTCCCACTCAACTCCCGCCCTCGACACTTCTCCCGAAACACCCCGTTTAGCTTTGGTCGTTCAGCGGCACTATGAAGGCCTAGGTCGCTTAGAAATACGTCCAAAACCAGTTTTTAGTATCGGCACTTGGACGTATTTGGGAAATGTTCGTCCAAGTGCCGACTTAGGCTGGTTTTTGGACGTTTTTCTCTTTCGATTATGAGCCTCTCAGAATCTAGAAAGTTGGTTGATTGGGCTGAGATCTTTTCAGCACCCCTTCGTAGATATCCACATTTTGGATCCACCAGCAGTAATCAGTTATGTAGTATTAGAAGGAACTTGGAAAAAAAAAAAGAAAAGAATATATGGATGGAAACAAATCTGTTGCTGAATGCGTCAAATTAATTTTTTTCCCCTAACAGCATTTACTTTGCTGAGAAAGAAAAATGCATAATAAAAATCTGTTTTCAAATTTTTTTAAATGAGAATAACTAATGGATTGGATGGACTGTCATGTACTCTGTTACTATATTAAATGTGTAAAGTAACGGGTTAAGCTACCCATAAGCCCCCAATTTCTATAAAAAGCGCTACAAGTTACACATATGCCCAATTTGTGCATGGAGTTTTTATTTTTTTTTTTTTCAGTTCAAAAAAATTTTTATTGGTTTTTGGAAAACATAAAAAAAAAAAAACTGAAGTACAAAAAGAAGAGCTTCCAAGGAAGCACAGGTTATAAACCGGGTGATGACACCCATCCAGTATATTCAATTACATAATAAGAAGTGGCAATAACAAGATAAATGAACAGTAAACAGTATATCAATCATGTTAGTATGCACATCATAAAAGCCTATAAGAACGAGGAACAAGCTTCGTATGGGATAGTGAAGGGAGTAAATCGAGAGAGATAAGATACAATATAGTCCACGCTAAAACAGTGCACATGTGACTGTATATCGTCAGCAGACAATGACAAAATAGTATGAAATAAAATAAAGAGAAAATAAAGGAAAGATCAAACCAGAATACTATAGGTAAATGATCCTGTTTATGGTCAAGGGTCTAAGTGCTGATGTTTGCCAGAATCGACCAAGTTTTATCAAAAGTCGCTCTAGATTTATGGCGGTCAGCCATATGTCGTTCAAATTTATTGTGGAGGCACATTGAATTCCACCATTGGTTATAATCTAATTTTGTAAAATCTTTCCAATTATGTAAAATAAGTTGAATGGCTAGAATTAATAAAAGGGTAAAAAGGCGGTCATGATACACAGATAGATGGGCAGTGAGTGCCGAGGAACCCAGAATCAAAATATCAAATGAGAAAGGATCAGTGATAGAGAAAATTTTAGAAATCGTGTGCCAGATCGAATTCCAGAAAATCTGCAAATGGGGGCAATCATAGAGCATATGCCGCAAGGAGCCTTCAGATGCTTTGCAAGACCAGCAAGAGTTAACTGAGGACTTCATTATTTTGGCTGATTTAATAGGAGTCCAGAAGGCTCTATGATAGAGGAAAAGAGCTGTTTGTCTATGAGAGGCTGAGTGAAGGGATTTAAATAATCTGGGCCATAACGCCAACCATAATTGCTCGGTAATAGGGGATTGCAACATCGGATCCCATTTAGAGATGGATTCGATGAGGAAAGGATATGATTTTGCCTGCATATACTTGTACCAATTTGAAGATTGACCTTTGGAAGCAGAGAAAAGTTGTATCTTTGAGTGGAGGTCAGGAGTAGTATGCAAGGATGCGGGAGATGAGAACCTCGCAGTAAGACAATGATGCAGCTGAATCCAATTAAAATATTGGGTGGGAGGGATATGGAATTTTGCCATAATGTCCGAGAAGGTAATCCATTTATTCGCGTTGATAAGATGCGCAATAGTACAGAGACCTTGCTGTTGCCAAGATTTCCAAAGTACCACGGAATTGTCAATTTTAAGTTTGGGATTATGCCAAATAGGTGCCGCTAATGAATCAGCTAATTTGTTCTCTGAGATGGAGTCAATATGGTTAAGTGTTTGCCAAGTACTATGTAAAATCGGATTGCGTTTGGCCTCTGAAGGCAGAGGAATGGCAGGAGCATGTTGCATGATGTACGGATCGAGTAAAGAATGCTCTAAGGATAACCACGTGGGCGGTGTGCTTATGAGGAAAAGATTAGACCATAGGGAGCCTTGAGATAATAGAAAAGCATAATGGTATTCCCGAAAGCTAGGGAAGTTGACACCTCCCTGGTCCCGAGGACACTTTAATTTACGCAAGGCAATCCGGGGCTGTTTGTTGTGCCACAAGAAGGAAGAAAGGAGACGCTCAATACGAGAATAGATGGAGGGAGAAAAAAGACATGGAAGCATACTGAGAACATAATTTATTTTGGGAGTTATCATCATTCGTATTGTAGAGAGTCTGCCCCACCAGGAGAGGTTGAGGGGGGACCATTTGGAAGTACAAGTGTGAATGATAGAGAAGATGAAATCAGAATTAAGTTTCAATGTGGATTCGAGAGTAGGACCAAAGAATAAACCAAGGTATTTAATTTTGGTAGGGGACCATATGAAGCCAGAGTTAATTGCATCAGTTTGGACATCGATGCAATTTAGCGGAAGTATTTCTGATTTAGTTATGTTTAGCTTATAGCCAGATATGGCTGAGTACTGTCTAATTTGTTCAAGAACAGGAGAAAGAGAGTCCGGGGTGATGTAGAGCAGGATGTCGTCTGCATAGGCCGAGAGTTTAACTGAAAATTGGTCAGACTGGAAGCCATTAATTCTATGGTCGTGTCTGATAGCCGCTAATAACGGCTCCAGAGCGAGATTAAAAAGTAATGGGGATAGGGGACATCCTTGTCTGGTGCCACGGGATGGATAGAAAGGTTGCGAGGTACGGCCATTAATCATAATCCGAGTCGTCGGGTGGGAATATAGAACTTTGATCATATCAATAAAAGGATCTGGGAATCCATACCAACGGAGAATATGAAAAAGAAAATGCCATTCTAGGCGATCAAAGGCCTTTTCAGCATCGAGGGCCATAATCAAGAGTCTGTCTGGATGAGATGTAGTGTGGTGGATGATATGTGACAAAAGGCGGGTATTATTGGAGGAGTATCGGTTATGGATAAAGCCAGATTGATCAGGGGAGATAAGAGATGGAAGAACAGATTGGAGCCGGGTAGCAAGAATTTTAGCAAAGATTTTAGCATCCACATTAATTAGAGAGATAGGTCTATAGTTTTTGACATCTTGGGGGTCTTTGCCGGGTTTGGGAAACACAATAAGGGTAGCCTCTGTAAAGGAGCCTGAAGAATCGCCCTGATTGCAGAGAAACTGAAAGAAAGATAGCAAATGTGGAAGCAGAGTAGGAAGAAAGGCCTTGTAAAACTCAACAGTAATGCCATCGGGGCCTGGTGATTTATTCGAATTTAGAGAGTTAATGGCGTCCTGGAGTTCCTGAGCAGAGAAAGAAGAGGAGAGAGGAGACGTCTCGGTAGGTAAGAGTGAAGGATGGGGAAAAGATAAAAATGAGGTAAGCTGAGGAATAGAGGGGGAGGTTTCTGATGAATATAGTTGTTGATAAAAATCATGGAAGGCAGAAGAGATGGAGGAATAGTCTGTAGATAACTGCCCAGATACATCTTTAATAGAAGATATGGTAATCTTATTTTGAGATTTTTTCAGATAGTTTGCAAGTAGATGACCCGGTTTATTATTGTCGGCGTAATATGTGGATGCTTGAACAAAAACAGAGTTGGCAGCAGAGGAGCTTAAAAGAGAGTTGTATTGCAATTTCAGATTGCGAAGATCAGTTAGAGCTTGTATATTAGATGTATCAGAGATATGGATGGACTCAGCCAAACGAATGCGGGATTCCAGATCCCGTTGTGCAGTTTTCTGAGAAGAATGAAGTTTGGCTGAGAATTGAATAATAGTGCCACGAATAAATGCCTTAAAGGCGTCCCAGGTAACAATCCAATTAGTATGTGTGGGAATGTTGAATTTGAAAAATTCTTCAATGGCAGCACTAATGCAATCCGAAAAATGGTCCTCAGCAAGGAGTGAAGAATTAAACCGCCATTGCTTACTGCGAGGTTCTAGGGAGAAATGTGTGCAATTTATTGTAATGGCAGCATGATCTGAAACAGTTATGGAGTGAATGTCAGATGAAAGAATGTGTGTTAAGATAGATGTGCTGACAAGGAAATAATCAATCCTGGAGTATGTGGCATGGGGGGCAGAAAAGAATGTAAATTGTTCATCATCCCTATGGTGGATTCTCCAAGGATCTGTTAGTTGTAACTGAGTCATAATATCATGCAATGCATACCATGATTTTGATTTTTTATAGGGGGCGTGTGATTTCCGGTCCCTACTAGGGTCCAAAATGAGGTTAAAATCCCCCCCTATTATTACGGGAGTATCTGGATCCTGCAATATATGGTTGGCGATATTATGAAAGAAATCTGGAGAATCAATATTAGGTGCATAGATGTTAATGATTCGCAATGCATGATTGGAAATAGAAAGCTTAGCACTTACCCATCTACCATGTGTATCATGAGAGCTAAAAAGTGTGGAAATGGAGGGATGTTGTCTCACCAGAGTAATGACACCATTCTTACCATCCTCAGCAGGGGAGAAAAGGGGAGGAAGAAAACCACGTTTGGTAAACTTGGCAGAGTCAGCAGAATTAAGATGAGTTTCCTGTAGCAGAATAACATCAGATTTAATATCATCCAAATATGATATTAACTTCCGTTGTTTTATTACATTATTAAGACCCTTGACATTCAAAGATGTTATTGATAATGACATTTGAAGATAATAAAAATAATCTGATAATTGTCTGCATATAAAATATAAGGAATGAAATACCCATCAGAAACTGCATACATATCTGTAGTAAATAGAACAGGAGTGATAAATATCAGTGAAATACCAATAAAGAGAGAAAGAAGTAAAGAGCAATAAAATATACTGGAAAAGGTGAGAAAGCCCCCTGCTAAATAGCAGCAGGCCATAAAATATGGGTGGGCTGAGAAGCCAAAGCCAAGGCCCAGGCCGAAGGACAGCACACACCAGCAAACCTATTGACAAAGACTGTGAAAACAGGAGCTCTTGCTGCAGGAAAACAAAAACAGGATATCAGCAAGTTCAAGCAGTAAAACCTTGAGTAAACAACTGACCTATTAGGCTAATTGAAAGATAACCAGTCATAACAATCCAGGTAGCAAAAACAGTTGAAGCAGAACTAACAGGGCTGAACAGATACAGGAGCACGCTGTGAGTGAAAACAAGGTGTCAGAGTGACCGAGGAGAAAGCAGAAGGCAGCCGCACACAGTGAGAGGCTAGAGAGAGAGAGAGCTGAACACGGCTCCAGAGACAGATGCAGGCAGCATTAAATCTAATGGTGCCGAGGCCCAAGGCGGGAAAGGAAACAAACAGAGAGCACATTGTCAGCTCGTGGTGCAGAGGAGTGCAGTAGAGGTAAGGAGAGTAGGCAGACATTGTGCAAAAAGAAAAAAACTTGAGCCATAATTACAAAAGGAAGTAATGCATCGTGGTGAGGAAAATTCCATTGCTCTGAAGTAGAGAGTCACTCTTTAAAGCACAGCCATGCGTCTGCTAGCAGAGCAGGGCAGATCAGACTCACACATTGTCAATCGGGGTGGGCGAAGTTTCTTCTATGTAGGTGGCCAAAAGCTCCGGATCGGTGAAGTCTTTTGTTTGGTTTAAATATGTCACCCGCATCCGCGCCGGATAAAAGAGGCCAAAGCGGGCGCCCATCTTCTTTAGCTGGGGACGGAATGCTAGGAGTTGCTGCCGGGTTTTGACTGTGTTCTTATGAAGATCCGGGAGAATAAGAATCCGGTTACCCTCATAAGTAATGGGAGCCATAGATCTTGCTTTTTGTTGTATAGCAATAACTTGAGGGTATCTCAGGATTTTCATCACGATGGGTCGCGGTCGACGGTCGCGTGGGAGCCTGGAAGATGGCGACCGGTGGGCTCGCTCAATCTCGAAGTCGTGGGTGAATGAAAGATCCAGCAGTTTGGGGATGAACGCTTCGAGGAAGGTGACCATATTGTTTCCTTCCTGCCCTTCCGGGACCCCCAAAAGACGCAAATTGTTCCGGCGAGAACGATTACTCGCGTCTTCCATATCTTTCTCCAGGGCCAGCGTGCGTTTCACATGGCCCTGAAGTGCTTTAACATTAGCCTCCGTAGTTGCCGATTTGATTTCTAAATCAGCCAATTTGGATTTAAATGAAGACAAATCAGTGTGAATCACTGCCAGATCTTCTTTAAGCTCCGATATTGCATCTTTGGTGTCTGTCATAAGTTCTTGAACTGTTTTAATTGCTTCCCACAAGTCAGACATGGAGGGAGATGCAGCAGTATCAGAAGTCTCTGAATTGGAGTTTTTCGCCGGAGAAGGTGGGTCTGGCTTGTGTCTCTTGCCCTTAGTAGTTGAAGCCATAGTTCATACAGCTGAAGGTGGTAATTAGAGGGGTGAAAAACGAAAATATTGCAGCAAAAGAGCAAAAAGTAAAGAAAGGTTGCTGGAGCTAGTTGTTCAAGCGACCATCCCAGTCGGGCTCAACAGCGCCCCCCTTCGAGTTTTTATTTTTTTAATGTTTAAATGATTTTTATTATTCCATCAGTAAGAAGCAAATACAAACAGTAGTACCAGTCAGGAAATAACATTTTCAACAATATAATCAGTTCCCCTCCCATCCCCCCCCTCCCCTCCCCAAGAATCCATGGCCAGTCCAACAGCTGAGAGTGGGAATAAAATCTTAAAGATTTTGTGCATGGAGTTTAACTGAATAATGAACCAATTAGTGCTGGTAATTGGGATCTTAATGAACAATTATTGGTGCTAGTTGGAATTAATTAAAATTTACATGTGTAAATTTAGGCATTGCAACGGGAGGATCATGAGCAGATCAGGGCATTTTTGCAATAAACGTATATAGTTATAGAATAAGGGGGAATCCATGTATAATGTAAGTGTGAGGTTTTATACCATGCTTCAGTTGGTATAAATGGTTGCACCTTCAGTTAGGCATGGTTCTCAGCACTAAGCACTATTCTATAAACAGCACTATTCTATAAGCTAAGCACTATTCTATAAACAGCAACTTTATAGAAGCGCATTCAGTGCTATTTGGGGGGTCATTTAGTGCCCGATTCTGTAAACGGTGCCTAAAACGGTGCCTTTGAAAACGGCAGCTACCACATGTCATTCAAACCCCCTTTTACAAAACCGTAGCGCAGTATTTAGGGGCAAATTCTATAAGAAGCGGCCAAAAGTTGGGTGCCGATAAAGGCACCGTTCAGCGCGATTCAAGCACAATTGGGTGCTGTTTAGTGAATCACACTGAGCGGCACCTATTTTGGAGGCGCCCATTAAATAGGCCAACTCTAGGCACAACTAAAAGTTAGGCGCCCATGCGAGCGCTGAAGCTCGCTTAAGAGCAGTGATTCTGTAAGCAAGCGACTAACACGTAGCCACGCCCACGCCTAACATGCATAGCGCCTATTTTTTTGAAGGCCGCCTAAATTTTTAGAGGCGCCTGGTTACAGAATCGCGCTTTCTTGATAGGCGCCTATGTTTCAATCAGTGCTGATTAAAAAGCTTAATTGAGCTTCCTGTTCAATTTAGATAGGCGCCTGAAATAGGTGCCTAACTTTAGGCGCTGGTTACAGAATTTGGGCCTTAGTGCCGGCCGTAGCGGTAACAGCTGTGACGCTCATAGGATTTCTATAAGCGTCAGAGCTGTTATCGCCATGGTTGGTGCTACAAACTGCGCTACAGTTTTGTAAAAGAAGGGGAAGTTAGATGTCATTTATAAAATCGAGTTAAGCACCCTAAATTAGGCACCAGGATATTAGGCCAGGGTTTTCTTGACTTAAAATTCCAGCTTCTAACTCTCTCCGTGCCCAAACTCTGCCCCTAATAAAATTTGCTTGCAATCCCATCATTAAGATATATTAACACTATGAGAAATATTATTTTCTCCATCACCACCCCCTCACCACCCCTTCACTCTGGAACTCAGCAACAACTTATTTACGAGAGATTACAACATTAGATAATTTTAAGTCTAGCTTAAAAACCATACTTTTTAAAGATGCTTTTGCAGTATGACCATCCTTTTAAGGATGTTTTAATCCAATACATTACATTACATTACATTAGGGACTTCTATTCCGCCTATACCTTACAGTTCAAGGCGGATTACAAAAGAGCTAACTGGACATTTCCAGTGAAGTTAAACAGTATTGGTTGGGTTTTTTTTTGGTTACAAGGGAGGAGAGGTAGCTGGATTAATTCTGGAAGAACTTGCAAATTGGATATTAAATTGACTGTACGTTACTGTGTGATATAACAAATAGATTACAGTTAGAGTACAAATAAGATTACATTATATTTCAGGGATCTGAATACTTGGTTGGTGTTTTGGGGAGGAAGAGATTATTTAAGTGGAGGTTTTGGGGGAGAATTTATCTAGGAGGAGGGGGAAGGCTTGGGTTAAGATATCTGGATAAATTTTTTGAAAAGTAGAGTTTTGATTTCTTTTCGAAAAGTTTTGAAGTCGCCCGTTGCCGTCAACAGGTTGGAGATGGAGTGGTTAAGTTTTGCTGCTTGCGTCGCCAGAAGGTTATCAAACATCTTTTTGCGCTGAGTACCCTTGAGTGGAGGGAAGGCAAAAGGGTTTGGAGTTCTTCTTTGTCTTGAGGTGAGGATCTGGTTTAGGCGGTTGTTTAGATAGGGGGGGGTGGAGCCGTTTAATGCTTTGAATAATAGACAGTAGAATTTGAATTGAATTCGTGCTTGCATAGGTAGCCAGTGAGAGTCTAGGAAGGCAGTTGTAATATGATCATATTTTCTCAGGGAGTAGATCAGTCTGAGGGCAGTGTTTTGTATAGTCTGAAGTTGTTTTATCTTGGTGGCAGGACAAGGTAGATAGAGGGAATTGCAATAGTTCAGTAGACCTAAGACTAGGGATTGGACAATTAGCCTGAATTGTGCTGGGTCGAAGAATTTTCTTATTTTACGTAGATTTCTCATAATTAAAAAAGCTTTCTGGGATGTTTTATTGATTTGGGACTGCATTGTGCAGTATCTGTCTATCGTTACTCCTAGGAGTTTGTGTTCGGACTGTATTGGGTATTTGGTGTTTTTAATTTTCAGTTCTGTAATGGTGGGAGTTTTGGCCTTTTCGAGCAGAAGGAATTTTGTTTTATCTGAGTTTAGTTTCAGTTTGTGGTCTACCATCCATTTTTCCACTGCATCTAGGGTTATTTCCAGTTTTGCTGTAGTGGTGGGCTCTGATGGGTCGAAGGGGAGGAGTATGGTGATGTCGTCTGCGTAGCTGAAGGATGTAACATTTAAGTTATCTAAAGTGGCTCCAAGGGAGGAAATAAAGAGGTTGAAGAGCGTAGGTGATAGAAGTGATCCTTGTGGAACTCCGCATGGGTTGGACCATGGTTCTGATTTGATATTATTGGACTTTACAATACTAGTCCAACCTCCCTGGCTAGTCCAGCTGTTCTGGCTGAGCCCTCTGTTCCCCCGTCCTTTTGTTTTCCCCTTCCTCTCGTGCCAGTCTGTTTAGGTCAGTCATGTTAGTTCAGGTAGTTCATCTTTTGATGTTTCTTTCATGTTGAGTCTACTGTGTATAGTAGTTCCCTGTTTTTGCTTTTTTTAAATGTAAAGCCGCCTTGATATCTGATAAGGCAGAATAACAATGTACTAAGTAAAAGTAAGCTCTTAAATAAGACTAAGAAGATTAGAAAATCAGATCCAGTGATGATTAGACACATAAAGCTTAGGGCAATGAGAGATGTTGAGCCCTAAGTGGTGCCGCTGAGGATCTTACAAAGGTTGTGGATGTAATAGCTGAAAAATTACAGCTATTTTGGTGTTGGTCTATACAGTTATGTTTCCCTTGAAAAAAAAAATATATAAATCAGTGCATTATTTGTTTGAATCTGAAAAGAGGCATAGCCAGGGGAGGAGCATGAGTGGATTGTGGGCGTTCCTAGAATTTATGTGCATTGTTATAGAACAGGGGTGTCCAACCTTTTGGCTTCCCTGGGCCGCACAAATGCGCAAACATTGCAGCAAGACAGAGGAGGGAGCTGGCAAGACGGTAAACACCCGGGGGCAGCAGAGGAAAACACTGCATCGCCCTCAACCGGGGCCACATAAAATACTTCATGGGGGCCGCAGGTTGGACACCCCTGTTATAGAACAAGCCAGAAACATGCACAAGTTAGGGGCAGGGATTTAGGCCTGGTTTTCCTTGGCCTACATGGGTTGCTTAGAAGTTGTGATGTGCACTCCTTTTATAGCATTGTGCTAAGGGGCTGATTCTCGTTGGGCGGCCAAAGGTTAGGTGGTAGTAGGCATCCTATTGCCGCCTAACTTACATTTTTTTAAAAGGTGATTAAAACAAAAATAGATACATCTCCAACTGGCGCTTATCTCCCTGGCGGCTAGTGGCGCATAGTGATGCCAAAGCTCAGATAAATCAGTGTGTCTCTCTTCACAAAATTTTTCAGCATCTTCTTTCTGGATTTTTTGAATTTTACATGGGATCCCTGAAGAAGAGAACAAAACATGGCCCCTGTCAGGACCCTACAAGCACACTTTTAAGATAAATTTGACACTTTCACTTTTGAATTTTGAACCGAGTAACCTTGTGAGATATTTGAATTTTCAGTCTATATGCAATGATTGGTCAGTGAGACCATAAGTGAGGTGAATACCTCGTGAACTCTCCGGGTCTCTGAGCATATATTAGACTTCTAGAGTTTACATTTAAGGCATTATCTAATATAATAAAACGCTAGGCCGCGCATGCGCACTCCCATCACGTGTGTCCGTTTTCTGTGAGCTGTAAGCCACCGCAGATAGGAGTGCGCATGCGCGCGAAGCTCTCTCTCTCCCTCCCCCCGAGGTGGATGTCGGCTGCGGCGGCTGCTGGCCGCCCAAAGCTCTCTCTCTCTCTTCCTCCCTCTCCGAGGCGGATGTCGACCGCAGCGGCCCGAGTCGGATGTCGGCCGCGGCGGCTGTTGGTGGCTGCAGGCCGCGGCAGCCAAACCCGGAAAGCATTTTAGTTCAGGGCATGCAGTTCAGGAGGAAGGTATGGGGGGGGGGAGGAAAATACTGCACAGGGAAGTGGGGTGGGAGGGAAATGGAGGGGCAGAAAAGGGGTTGATGGACAGGGGAAGAGGGGCTGATGAACAGGGAGGGGGGCAGAAAAATGAAGACAGGCCTACTGCTGGACAGGGGGAGCAGGAAGGAGGTGATGATGGACAGGGGGAGGTAAAACAAAGGGAGAAGGGCTTCTGCTGGATAAGGTGAGCAGTGATGGGGTGGTGGAGGACACAGGGGAGGTAAAAGGAAGGGAGAATGGACAGGGGGAGCAGGCAAGGGGTGGTAGTGGACAGCCAAGGAAAAAAAAAAAACCAAGACAGACAGAAATACAGAAAGCGGCTAAGAAGAGAGAAAAATAAAAAAAAGACAGACACACACACACATATATTCTAGCACCCGTTAATGTAACGGGCTATAAGACTAGTTTAGTATAAATATAAAGTATATGGAATTTGCTCTGAGGGGCATATCTCCAACAGTTTGAGTTCACTATTATGCCCCTTGCCTTATATCATATAAGCTACCCCATTTTTTGGTGATTGACATGCGGCAGGCACCGCTTCCAGAATCAGACTCACAGTGCCATTCTATCTGGCACCGATTTTTGGGGTGCCATATATAAAATTTGGCACTAAAGACCCCGATTCTATAAACAGCACCTAACATGTAGGCGCTGAGGAGTGAAAATGTGAACCATAATTTAGGCGCTTCTTATAGACTTGTACCTAATGATGCCTAATATCGGCCTAAAGCGCTAGGCGCGCCAATCCCGGAGCCTAGCTTTAGGCATCTTTTATAGAATCAGGGCCAAAATGTATAAATAAATAAATTCACCCACAAGTTCTTTTTTAGAACATCTCTACTATGATACATATATTTCAGAGCTCAAAATGTGTGTATTTCTCCAGCTGCTGTTCACAGTTCCATTTCCAGACAGACGAGACTTCTGTGAGGGACATCAGTGATATTTGCAAATAGAAGCCAGTTATCACACTGGACCTCTTCTGCATTTCCAACCAAGGAAAGGTACCCAGGGAAATAAATGTAACCCGTGAGATCATCAACAGTTCATTGACAAATAGTTCTTAAAATACGAGAAGTAGTGTTTCAAAATGTCCATAAAAAAAGAATTGTACCACAGGAATCGTATATCATTTATGCGTCTTTAATTTTTGTGTTCTCTTTGTTTTCCCAGCCTCAGATCTCAACTGAGCCCAGGATTTTCTCAGGAGTTAAGTGAGCAGGGAAAGTGCCCCGAGGGCCAAGATTTTGCAAGTCTGTGAGTAACTAAGCCTGAAAGGGAAAGGGGCGAGGCTGAAAGTAACCCTTGCCCAGGGCAACATTTTCTCCAGTGACTGCCCTGGCTGGATCTTAGCAGCTCAGTGATAAGCAAACTAAAGTGTGAGAGAATTGCCAAGAACAATTTTTGCTTGTGCTATTTTATTTGGACTATTTGCCGATTCCTATTATTTTTTTTGCTTCTTATGTACTGTACATTTTTATTCAGCTAGGGAGAGCCTGGTACAGGGTTTGTTTTCATCTGCTTGGAACTCCTGTGCCGTGTTGTTTGTTTCTTTAGTCTGTTTTGCAATTTAGATCTTGAGAATTATTCCCTCTCCTGCTCCTTCACTCCCAATGCACCAGGAGCTTTTTGATAAAGCCTTCTTGGATTGTAAACTAAGTGAAAGAGAGAACAGTGCATCATTAGAGGCCCACAAGCGCAGTACACATATAGACAGTATGGTAACTGGACTGATACTATTCCTTTTCTTCTGGAGTATTGTCTGTGTCTGTCCCAGGCCTTCTGGAATTCTGTTACTGATTTTGCCTCTACCAATTTCACTAGGAGGATGTTCCATACATCCATTACCCTATCCATGAAGTACTGTAATATTTCCTGTTACTCTTTAGTCTGCTGCCCTTTGAGTTTCCTGTCATGACCTCTTATTCTAGACTTCCTTTCTGCTGAAAAATGTTTGCTGCTTAAATATTACTGGTGATGTGGCAGAGGGAAGCCCTGGTGGGGCAGGCCAGAAGCAGCCTGGTCCAAGCGCTGCTTCTTCCCGTTGCCCACCGCTGCTGCTGCTTTGTGACGCCTATGTCAGATCTCAAGGGAGGGGGGGTGTCGGCTGGTGTCTCACAAAGGGATAGGAGGGAGGGAAAGCTGCTGCACATGGGAGGAAAGAGGGAGAAATCCTGCATATGGTGGAGGGGAGGGAGATAAATGGAGAAGAGAGAGGGAGAAATGTTGGACATAGGGTGAAGGGCAGGAGATGGTGCATGGAGAGAGAAAGAAATGTTGCACAGGATAATGGAGGGGAGGAAGAGAGAGATGCTGCATGGAGGGGAATAGAGAGGTTTAACTCAGGGCACAAGGCAGGGAGGGAGAGAGAGAGAGAGAGAGAGAGAGATTGTAAACATGTGGGAAAAAAACAGAAATATTAGATATGGCAGTGGAATGGAAGGTACAGAGATGGAAGATGGATGGCGAGCATGGAGAAAGAAGAAAACGAGCGAGCTAACAGAAGACAAACACAAACCAGAGCCTGGGACCAACATGATTTGAATAATAAAAAGACCAGATAACAAAAGGTAGAAAAATAATTTTATTTTCTATTTTGTGATTACAATATGTTAGATCTGAAATGTGTATCCTGCCAGAGCTTGTGTTAGACAGAGCGTGAGCTAGGACCTAATAGAGAAAGGAAAATTTTTTTTTGTTTATTTTGTTTATACCACAGCATCAGCATGAGGTTTGAGTGGGCAAAGGGGGGAGGGGTGGTTGAATAGGCTACAAAATAAATCTGCCAGGCTGTTTGAAAAAAAAGAAACCCACCCGATTGGGCAGGAAAAGTGAATTGAATCAAATGGGCCAAATCGAATCGAATCAAAATTTTTTTCCCTGAATCGGGCAGTTCCAGTAGTTAGACCTAACCTAGCCCTAAAATCCATAATAAACTTAGCAGCTGGATTCCAAGATAAACTTGTTCTACCTTAGTGGAGCTTCTGCAGCTTACACTTCTGTGGTGGAGGGCTGGTCCAGAACTTCCTCTCTGACGTCAGAATTGACGTCGGGTGGGAAGGCTGTGGGCTCGGCATTTGTACGTGTCTGGCCTGGCATCAGGGAAGCAGGGAGAAATCGGTGGCCTAGGTTTGGGGGACAGGGAAAGAGAAAGAAAGAAAGACAGACAGACAGAAAGAAAGGGGGGGCAGGGAGAGAGAAAGAAAGGGGCTTGAAGAGAGAAAGAAAAAAAGGGGAGGGGCAGGGAGAGAGAAAGAAAGAAAGGGGGAGGGAGAGAGAAAGAAAGACAGAAAGAAAGGGGGCTGGGAGAGAGAGAAAAAGAAAGAAAGGGGAGGGGGCAGGGAGAGAGGAAGAAAAAGTTTGATTCATGGAGGGACAGAGAGAGATGTTGGTTGGGGGAATGGAATGAGGTCTGGAGGAGGCAGAAAGAAAAAAATATTGGATTTACAGTCAGAAGAAGGAAGTGCAACCAGAGACTCATGAAATCACCAGAGAGCAAAGGTAGGAAAAATGATTTTATTTTAATGTTAGTGATCAAAATGTGTCTGAATTTATATCTGCTGTCTATATTTTGCACTATGGCCCCCTTTTACTAAACCGCTATAGCAGGGAACCTATGAGCGCAGGGAGCCTATGAGCGTTGGGAGCAGCGCGGGGCATTCAGCGCTGTTCCCTGTGCTAAAAATCGCTATCACGGTTTAATAAAAGGGAAGGGGGTATCTTTGTCTATTTTTGTATAGCTGTTACTGAGGTAACATTGCATATTTTACAGTCATCTGCCTTGACCTCAGAACATTTTCTCTGCATACAGTGTGCTTTGTGTTTTTTATTTTATTTTATTGTTGGTAGATCATTTTGACTTGGTCATTTTAAAAGTAGCTTGCAAGCCTAAAAAGTGTGGGCACCTCTGACCGAAGCTATTCCCTGCCTTAAAGTAGCTCAGTACCACCTTCAATAAGGGAATATCTGAAAGGAAATCCTATCTTGTGCCACTTACTTCCTCACAGTGCTATACTGTCATATACTTGAGTAGGTGTACACTTACCCACATGGATAGCAGTATTCTATATATTTAACCACAGAATTAGCATGTAAATTTAAATGCCTTGTTCAGTGGAATAGAGGGAGGGTGGCACCTGGCATCGCTGTGCCATGCATCCCCTGCTCTTCCCCGCTGTTTGAGTGCCCTTGCCCTTCGCTGCATGAGCACCCACCCCCACGTACCTCTTGAAATGTTAGCCGGCATGAGCAGCATCTTCCCCCTGCTGCTCATGCTGGCAAACGTTTAAAGAGGTACATGAGGGTCAGAGAGGAGGAAAGGCACTGGCGCCTCCGTGAAGATGGTGCCTGGGGCGGTCTGCTTCCCCCCCCCATACTATGCCACTGGCCCTGTTATAACATGAATGGAAATGGAAATAGCATACCCTATTATAGCATGAAGGGGAATATGTCTAGAAAAGACAATGCTTTTGGACAGACAGCTCTTCAAATCCTCTTCCATAAACATCTACAGAGCTTCCTCACAGCTTAACATTCAAGTTGCCAAACCAATGCTATTACTAGTAATAGGACTAGGAATAGGGCTTCTCTCAGTTTAGGGGATTTCCCAAGTATGACTAATGCATTCCTCTTGCTGACAGAGAAAGAGAAGATGCTTACCTGTATTGTGTAATTCAGGCACACATATCCTCCCACCTCCCTGGAGGGAATGTTGTTCAAGTTTTGAAATAGCCTGAAATGAACTTTTGAGGTAGCATCTTTGCAGGAATTCACATGCATTCTCTGAAAAAAAAATATTTAGGTTGGTGCTGTTCAAATTTTCGACAATATAATGAATTCAGGAAAACCATAACATGAGAAAGAATGCCACAGGTATAGTCTAAAAAGTGGAGGAAAGACCTCAGTGTCACTTTGGATTTAATGAGAAAACTCAATCCTCCGGCCAAGACAACTTCAAAAAGAATTTTGAAGATGCAGAGACATCCTTGGTCTAGAAAAACTCCACTTTATATAATAATTCTATACTTGAATAAAAATATTGTTCAGAGAAGTAGCATAATGACTCTTTTTATTTTTTAAATAAATCTTTATTCATTTTCAAAACTCACAATAAGTGTAACATAAAATATAATCATTTTATACTTTAACATCACTTAATATATCATCAAATTTGAACTCTCATCAAATATTCCTCCTCCCTTGTACTCAACAATTATTCATAAGCAAAATAAATCATGAAATATTCCCTCCCCCCACCCCACCCTGGACGTGTATGAACAAATGACTCAAATAATTTTCACCACATAATAGCTACATACTTCTTTTGGTTCAAACCCCCTACCATTTTTGTCACCTTCCTCTTGACAGCTTCAAGTCTTTTTATATCCTTCACCAGATATGACCTCCAAAACTGAACACAATACTCCAAATGCAGCCTCATCAGTGATCTATGTAGGGGCATCTACACCTCCCTTCTTCTGCTGGTTATTCCTCTTTCTATACAGCCTAGTTTCCTTCTGGTTACAGCCGCCGCCTTATCACACTGTTTAGATGCCTTTAGATTCTCAGACACAATCATCCCAAGATCCCTCTTTCTGTCAGTGCTTATCAGTCTCTCACCTCCCAGCATATATAGTTCCCTCAGATTTCTACCCCCAGATGCATCACTCTGCACTTCTTCGCATTGAATTTTGGTTGCCAGAAGTTAGATCTAGCTTTCTTCTAGCTTTTGCAGATCCTTTTTCATGTTTTCCACTCCCTCTGGGGTGTCCACTCTGTTACAAATCTTTGTATCATTCGCAAAAAGGCTAACCTTACCTTCTAACTCTTCAGCAATGTCGCAAACATATTGAACAGAATCAGTTCTAGCACCGATCCCTGAGGTACTCCACTACTCACCTTCCCCTTCGAGCGAATTCCATTAACCACCACCCTCTGGTGTCTGTCCGTCAATCAGCTTCTAATCCAGTTTACCACTTTGGGCCTAACTTCAGCCCATGGAGTTTGTTTAAGAGCCTTCTATGAGGAACCGTGTCAAAGGCTGTGATGAAATTAAGTAAATTACATCTAGCGCATGTCCTTGATCCAGTTCTCTGTCAAATTCCCAGTCAAAGAATTCAAACAGATTCGTTTGATACGAATTACCTTTAGTAAACTCATGTTGCCTCAGATTTTGTAATCCATTAGATTCTAAGAATTTCACTATCCTTTCCTTCAGCAACATTTCTTTTTTAAATTCAAACTTTGACAGAGTATTACAATTAATATAACTTTAACAGATTGCATAAAATACACCATATTACACACATTATTAAAGAAAACATTATTTTTCTAATGGAAACATTGCTGAAGGAAAGGATAGTGAAATTCTATAGAATCTATATGTTATAAATATATTATAAATATATAATCTGGAGGTATAAATACTTCTCCTAGTATTCCATGGAAGCAGAATATACTCGTATTACTAACTGTAGCCTGGGAAGCATTTCCAGTAAAATGCATAACATTTTCCCCCTGAAATCTCTTTGCACTCTGTGCCCAGATATTGTGACCCCTGTGAACTTAGTATGGACACACAGAGGACCACCATATCAATTATGAGGCTACAATACATATAGATTATGCTTATTGTGAATGTCCATCCCTGCTACCAAAAAACAAATAAATAACTAACTAAAATTGTGCACTGAAAGAAGCTGTAATTATCTTGGCAGTGAATGGGTTAATGGATAAACGATTTTACACTTGCTGAGAGAGTGAACTGGAAATGTAAGAACATGAAGAAATTTGGAACAGTCAATTATGGTATGTATTATAAAATAACACCTACTGCTTTGTGGTGTTTTGAAGTGACTCACTTAACACTTATTCACCACAGGGTTAGCCAGGGGAATATGAAATATGATTCTGTACTAATTTTTTAATACATTGGTCACAAAAAGCCCCATATGAATCATATAAGTAGACCTGTGGATGTCAAAAAGTACTGTACATACACTTTGAAACTATTACTAATTCAAACAATAGACTGAAAAAGCAAATACTGGAAGATAAGATTGAAGGCCCATTTGGTCAGCCTAACTAACTTTCTGGTGCAATGCCATAGATCTCTGACTTTTCCTTCATTCTTTCCTCTTTTGCGTGCCTTCCATTGGCTCCTGGTAGAGGCTTGATTCTATTTGTTAGCATGTATGGAGGGCATCCATAGTTGGAAGCATAGAAACATCTATTTTCAAAATCCGAACTAGACGTGTCCCCCCCAATTTTTTTTTTTTAATCTTCTATATGGACATCTAGGCCGACGGGATGTCCAATCCTTAGGATGCCTAACTTTATACCCCATTTTCGACCAAACTTTCAAGTTGAAAACATCCAAATCCAGACCATTTGGACATGGGAATAGCAATCATTGTGACGGACTGGCCACACAGACATGTCAACATAGCAGTGGGACACCTTAGAGCAGGGATCTCAAAGTCCTTCCTCGAGGGCCGCAATCCAGTCGGGTTTTCAGGATTTCCCCAATGAATATGCATGAGATCTATTTGCATGCACTGCTTTCAATGCATATTCATTGGGGAAATCCTGAAAACCCGACTGGATTGCGGCCCTCAAGGAGGGACTTTGAGATCCCTGCCTTAGAGGGCATTGCTGTGAACTTTATTTATTTATTTAAAAAATTTCTATACCGTTTAAAGCCTAAACGGTTTACATGATATCACATACATAAGTTTATAAAACAAAATAAAAACACATAAATATAAGTAAACAAATTCTTAAAGTAGCAGCAGGAAAATCAATACCAGAGAAAGCCTATACAAGCAATTACATACAGAATTTCAAAATATCAGGAGTCAGGAGGAATCAATACTCTTTATAATTTATGAAGAGCCCTCCAAAGCTCCCCCCAAACTACTATACCTACCTGTCTTCCACCTCATGGCTACAGGTAGAAACATAGAAACATGACAGCAGTTAAAGACCAAATGGCCCATCCAGTCTGCCCATCTGCAGCATCTACTATTTCCTATTCTTTAAGAGATCCCAAGTGCCTGTCCCCTGCTTTCTTGAATTTAGACACAGTCTTTGTCTCCACCACCTCTACTGGGAGACTATCCCATGCATCTACCACTCTTTCTGTAAAAAAGTATTTCCTTTGATTACTTCTGAGCCTATCACTTCTTAATGTCATCCCATGTCCTCTCATTCCAGAGCTTCCTTTCAAATAAAAAGAGACTCGCCTCATGCTCATTTATGTCACGTATTTATTTTTTTAATTTCTGTTCTGCATAATGCCTAAGTGGATTATCAGTTTCTACATATTCCTCCCCTTCACCTTTGAGTCTCACAATGCCACTTTTGCACGTCTTCCTATCACTAATATATCTCAAAAAGTCTTGTCCCCCCCACCGTTTTACTGTCAGCTATTTATTTTTCCATTTGCACCTGTGCTTTCCTGACTACTTGATCAGCTTCTCTTAATTTTTCCAGATATTTTTGCCTGTCTTCCTCTTTCTGTAATCTTATGCAGTTTATGAAAGCTAGCCTCTTTTTCTTTACTTTCTCAGCTACTACTCTTGAGAACCAGATGGGCCTTCTTTTCCTCTTCCTTTTACTTACTTTCCTTACAAAATGATTTGTTGCCCTTACAATAGCTCCTTTCAGGTTTGTCCACTGCTTTTCTACTTCGTCCAGATGTTCCCTGCTAAATTATTTAACTGATAATTTAAAGAATGGACATTTTTTTTTACTAATAATGGTCATATTATAATAACTCTAATTCAAAAAAATCATAAAGAATCTTTAGAATTAATAACTAACTATAGACCAGTAGCATCTATTCCATTTTTTTGTAAAATTATAGAGGGATTGGTCCATTCTCAATTAATGGAATATCTCGATCAATTCTCTCTTTTGCATGAATCTTAGTCAGGTTTCAGACCTTTGTTTAGTACGGAAACAGTAACTGCGGCTATTCTGGACAATTTACGTTTTTTGTTCAGTAAGGGCCTCAATGCCTTGATCATGCAATTTGATATGAGTTCTGCATTTGATTTAGTGGACCATGAAAGCACAGTTACTTACCGTAACAGGTATTATCCAGGGACAGCAGGCAGCTATTCTCACATATGGGTGACGTCATCGACAGAGCCCGGATGCGGACACCTCACAAGCAGACTTGCTTGAAGAAACTCCAAGTTTCGAGTTGCCCGCACCGCGCATGCGCGAGTGCCTTCCCGCCCAGCGCAGGGCGCGTCTCCTCAGTTCAGATAGCTAGCAGAGAAGCCAACCAGGGTAGGTGGGTGGGTTGTGAGAATAGCTGCCTGTCCCTGAATAACACCTGTTACGGTAAGTAACTGTGCTTTATCCCAGGACCTCCAAGCTAACCAGAATGGGATGGTGGGAGTGTTGGCAATTTAGGAAAATAAATTTTGTAATACTGTTTGGCCAAACTGTCCATCCCGTCTGGAGAAAGTATCCAGACAATAGTGAGAAGTGAAAGTATGAACCGAGGACCAAGTAGGAGCCTTAGAAATTTCCTCAATAGGTGTAGATCTGAGGAAAGCTACTGAAGCTGCCATGGCTCTGACTTTATGGGCTGTGACTTTACTGTGAAGGGG
Organism: Geotrypetes seraphini; assembly: GCF_902459505.1. Lineage (NCBI taxonomy): Eukaryota > Metazoa > Chordata > Amphibia > Gymnophiona > Dermophiidae > Geotrypetes > Geotrypetes seraphini. The sequence continues at coordinate 487,619,731 of NC_047084.1, forward strand.
TAATCCAGCTTGGGCATAGAAGAATGAGATACAAGCCGCCATCCAGTTGGAGATGGTACGCATAGTAATAGGATGTCCCAACTTATTTGGATCGAAGGAGACAAAAAGTTGAGGAGCAGTTCTGTGTGGTTTGGTGCGTTCCAAATAGAAGGCCAAAGCACGTTTACAGTCTAGAGTATGAAGAGCAACTTCTCCAGGATGAGAATGAGGCTTTGGAAAAAACACTGGAAGAACAATGGATTGGTTGAGATGAAATTCCGAGACCACTTTAGGGAGGAACATGATGGAACACTGCGAATAGTGGGTCAGCAACTAAAGCTTGCAGCTCACTGACTCTTCGAGCAGAAGTGAGGGCTATGAGAAACACCACTTTCCAAGTGAGATACTTCAGATGAGCCTTATCAATTGGTTCAAATGGAGGCTTCATTAGTTGAGCAAGGACAACATTGAGGTCCCAAACTACAGGAGGCAGTTTGAGAGGAGGTTTGACATTGAAAAGTCCTTTCATGAATCTGGAAACCACCGGATGAGCAGAGAGGGGTTTCCCTTCAATAGGCTGATGGAAAGCCACAATTGCACTGAGATGGACTCGGATAGATGTAGACTTGAGGCCAGAATTGGATAAGTGCAAAAGGTAGTCCAAAACAGAAGATAAGGAGGAATGTTGAGGCTCCTTATGATGAGAAAAATACCACGTAAAAAATCTAGTCCACTTTTGGTGATAGCATTGTCTAGTGGTAGGTTTCCTAGAAGCTTCTAAAACATCTCTTACAGATTGAGAAAACTGAAGAGGGGTTATGTTGAGAGGTACCAAGCTGTCAGGTGTAGAGACTGCAGGTTGGGATGAAGCAGAGATCCTTGATTCTGTGTAAGCAGAGAAGGAAAAACTGGTAGAAGGTATGGCTCCCTGCTGCTGAGTTGAAGTAGAAGGGAGTACCAAGGTTGTCTTGGCCACCGAGGAGCAATTAGAATCATGGTGGCATGATCGTTCTTCAACTTGACGAGAGTCTTGAGAATGAGAGGGAATGGAGGGAATGCATAGAGGAAGAGATTCGTCCATTCCAAAAGAAAAGCATCTGCCTCGAGGCGATGAGGAGAGTATATCCTGGAGCAGAATTGAGGCAGTTTGTAGTTGTGGGAAGCTGTAAAAAGGTCTATCTGAGGCGTTCCCCACTGTGAAAAAATGTGATGAAGAGGGGAGGAATGAGAGTCCATTCGTGAGGCTGCAGTAGACGACTCAAGTTGTCCACCAAGCAATTCTTTGCCCCTTGAATATAGACAGCTTTGAGGAAGGTGTTGTGGCGGATTGCCCAGTCCCAAACCTTCAGAGCTTCATGACAAAGGGAGGCAGACCCTGTGCCTCCTTGTTTGTTGACATAATACATGGCGACTTGGTTGTACGTCCGAATGAGGACTACTTGGTCGAGAAGCAGATGTTGAAAAGCGTTGAGAGCTTTGAGGATTGCTCTGAATTCCAACAGATTGATATGACACTAATGATCCATACTGGTCCAGAGGCCTTGAGTACGGAGACCATTGAGATGAGCGCCCCAAGCGAAGGTCGAAGAGTCTGTCGTGAGGACCTTCTGATGGGGGGGCATTTGAAAGAGCAAGCTTCTGGAAAGATTGGAAGAGAGCATCCACCAACGGAGAGACTGCTTCAATGAAGGAGTGACTGATATGTGTCGAGAAAGAGGGTCGCAAACTTGTGTCCTTTGAGATGCCAGGGTCCACTGAGGAATTCTGAGGTGAAGTCTGGCAAAAGGAGTCACGTGTACTGTGGAGGCCATGTGACCCAGAAGTACCATCATGTGTCTCGCTGAGATGGAAGAGCGGGAAGACACTGTATGACAGAGTTGAAGAAGAGCTTCCATTCATTGTTGTGGAAGGAATGCTCTGAGTGGGACAGTGTCCAGAACAGCTCCAATGAATTGTAGATTCTGTGAGGGCTGAAGTTGAGATTTGGGAAAGTTGATTTCGAATCCCAAACTTTGTAGGAACCAAGTAGTCCGTTGGGTCGCTACCCCTTGAGATGTTGAATCTTTGATGAGCCAGTTGTCGAGGTAGAGAAAAACCTGAAGACCATGATGGTGAACACTCTGGGAGTTGAGGCCAGGCCCAAGGGTAGTACTCTGTATTGATAATGCAGATTCCCCACCTGAAATCTGAGGCCGGATGAATGGGGATATGAGATCCAGAGAACATAACCAGTCATTCTGCTCGAGAAGGGGATAAAGGGATGCCAGAGACAACATTCAAAACTTTTTTGACTAGAAATTTGTTGAGAGCCCTGAGATCCAGAATGGGCAACAGATCGCCCGTCTTCTTCGGAACAAGGAAGTAATGGGAGTGAAACCCCCTGTTCTGCTGTTCCAAAGGAACTGGTTCGATGGCATGGAGACAAAGCAGAGTTTGAGCTTCTTGAAGAAGAAGGGCGGTCTGGGGTGGATTGGAAGGATACTCTCTTGGAGGAAGCTCTGGTGGAATCTGAGAGAAATGAAGAGAGTATCCTTCCCTGATGATGGAAAGTACCCAGAGGTCGGATGTAATTGTCATCCATCGATGGTAAAAATGATTGAGACGACCTCCTATAGGGGGAAAAAAAAGGCAGTCAGAACGGTGGAGGTTATGCTCTGTTTTAAACAGTCAAAAAAGCTGAGTAGCCTTAGGTGCAGCAGAAGGTTGAGGTTTTTGTTGCTTCTGAGGCTGCTGTTTCTTTAGAGGAGGGCGATTATAAGGAGCCGTTATCGGAGCAAAACGCCACTGATAGATAGGAGCAGGGCGTGCAGGTTTGGCAGGAGCTGGCTTTGGCTTGGGCCTGACAATAGAAGCAAAGGATTTTTCATGGTCAGACAATTTCTTGGTGGCTGCCTCGATGGATTCATCGAAGAGGTCATTGCCTTCACAAGGGATGTTAGTCAAGCGGTCTTGAAGATTAGGGTCCATGTCAATGATATGAAGCCAGGCAAGATGACGCATAGCTACAGAGCAAGCAGCTGCTTGGGCAGACAACTCGAAGGCATCATAAGAGGACTGTAGGAGATGTAATCTGAGTTGAGATAAAGAAGCCAGGACTTCTTGGAATTCAAAGTGCTTTTGAGTATCCAAATAGTAACATAGTAACTTAGTAGATGACGGCAGATAAAGACCCGAATGGTCCATCCAGTCTGCCCAACCTGATTCAATTTAAATTTTTTTTTTTTTTTTTTTTCTTCTTAGCTATTTCTGGGCAAGAATCCAAAGCTTTACCCGGTACTATGCTTGGGTTCCAACTGCCGAAATCTCTATTAAGACTTACTCCAGCCCATCTACACCCTCCCAGCCATTGAAGCCCTCCCCTGCCCATCCTCCACCAAACGGCCATACACAGACACAGACCGTGCAAGTCTGCCCAGTAACTGGCCTAGTTCAATATTTAATATTATTTTCTGATTCTAAATCTTCTGTGTTCATCCCACGCTACTTTGAACTCAGTCACAGTTTTACTCTCCACCACCTCTCTCGGGAGCGCATTCCAGGCATCCACCACCCTCTCCGTAAAGTAGAATTTCCTAACATTGCCCCTGAATCTACCACCCCTCAACCTCAAATTATGTCCTCTGGTTTTACCATTTTCCTTTCTCTGGAAAGATTTTGTTCTACGTTAATACCCTTTAAGTATTTGAACGTTTGAATCATATCTCCCCTGTCTCTCCTTTCCTCTAGGGTATACATATTCAGGGCTTCCAGTCTCTCCTCATACGTCTTCTGGTGCAAGCCTCCTATCATTTTCGTCGCCCTCCTCTGGACCTCCTCAAGTCTTCTTACGTCTTTCGCCAGATACGGTCTCCAAAACTGAACACAATACTCCAAGTGGGGCCTCACCAATGACCTGTACAGGGGCATCAACACCTTCTTCCTTCTACTGACTACGCCTCTCTTTATACAGCCCAGAATCCTTCTGGCAGCAGCCACTGCCTTGTCACACTGTTTTTTCGCCTTTAGATCTTCGGACACTATCACCCCAAGGTCCCTCTCCCCGTCCGTGCATATCAGCTTCTCTCCTCCCAGCATATACGGTTCCTTCCTATTATTAATAAGTTAAGAACTTTGGTAATAGAGAAATAAGAAATTCAAAATAAGTAATAAACTGAAAATTATAATTGAGGACATTAGAAGACATCATGGCATTTTGATAGATGCGACGTCTGAATTTGTCCATCGTTTTCCCTTCCCTTCCAGGAGGAACTGTGGCATAAACCTTGGAAGAATGGGACCTCTTTAAGGAGGACTCGACAAGCAGGGATTGATGAGATAACTGTGAGTTGTCAAACCCTTTGCGATGCACAATTTTATACCGAGTCCAATTTTCCTGGAATAGCTGGTATGGAAAAAGGTGTTTCCACGCATCGACCAAAAGTTTGATTCAAAAGCTTATGAAGAGGAAGCTTAAGAGACTCTGCCGGAGGTTGAGGAAGATGTATGACTTCTAGATACTCCTTAGAGTATTTGGAGCCAGTATCTAATTGGAGATCCAAGTCCACAGCCATCTGATGAAGAAAAGATGAGAAAGATAGCTGATCTGCCAATGCTTTGCCTTGAGAAGGACTCGAGGACATCGAGGCAGCCTGGGCCGAAGATGAAGCTTCGGCAGGAAAAAAGGCATCAAAGGAATATGGTGACTTGGACGAGGCAATGGAGGTCCGGCATTGGAGACCTCGAACGAGGAGTCGGTGGTCTAGTCGAAGTTGGAGTAGATCGAGGCTTAGTGGAAGTAGGTCTTTCTTTAGAAGAAGAACTATGCCTGGAAGGATGCCTCGATGAAGACCTCGATCGTCGATGAGAACTGTGCCTGGAAGCAGATCTCGAAGATTGAGGAGACTTCACCTCGGAGATGGAAGCAGCCGATGGTAGCAAAGAATGTAGAGGACTGGAGGCTGTAGATTGAAGCTCCAGAGGCTTGGTGGAGGAACCTCAATGCACTTCCAAAGATTCTGCTCCTTGTATAGAGTGTGAGGATTCCTTCCGAGGCACTTGCAGAGAATCTGCTCCTTGCTGTACATGCTTTGATTCCAGACCAGACACTCGCAGAGACTCTGCTCCCTGCAAAGAGTGTGTGAGCTCAGACTGAGGCAGGGGAAGCAGCTCGACCTCGCGGGAGTCTGCTGAATGCCCAGGCTGGATAAGAGGAAGAAGCTTCGGTCCCATATTAGTAAGGAACTGAATGAATTGCTTCTCCAACATGGTCTGGAAAGAAGCCGGCAAGGATGGATCCGCGTCTGAAACTGGACCACCTGCTTTGGCTGGAGATTCCTTCGAGGTAGTGTGAGTGTGCTTCGACTTGGAAGCCTTAGGCACTTAAATCACTACTGCTGGAACTGACTGCTGAGCTATCTGACCTGAGGAAACAGAGGAAGATACAGCCAGATGTCGTCGAAGAAAGAGTCGCTGCAAACGACGAAGGTCTGATGAGGCTCGAAGTGGAAGCAGTAGAAGCAGGAGGAACCTCGGTAGGAGTCGAGGCCGAGGTCGTCTTTGAAGTCGAGGGATCAGAAGAAGATTCCATCTCGAAGAGCTTGTCCACCAAAATACAATGATGATTGAAGGCTCGAGGCTGAAGCATAGCACAGCGCAGGCACGACCTCGGATGATGTTTCGGCCCAAGGCACTTGAGGCAGCGACGGTGTGGGTCCGTAAGAGAGATCGTGCGCTGGCACTTGCTACACTTCTTGAAGCCCGTGACAGGCCGGGACATAGAAGTAAAAATAGCCGCCGCAAGATTGAAGCCCTCGGGCTGCAGCCGAGCGGCCTGTTCCGGTACACGGAAGGAAGAGGAAAAATTTTTTTTAAAAATTGAAAATGAAAGAAATAAAATAAGAACAGCGATTTGTGAGGAAAATAATACAAACCGCGGTTCAGAGAAGGCACAAAGTAATGAAGTTAAATGCAGAGATTTCTCAGCTCCGCAGAAAACTGAGAACTGAGGAGACGCGCCCTGCGCTGGGCGGGAAGGCACTCACGCATGCGCGGTGCGGGCGACTCTAAACTTCGAGTTTCTTCAAGCAAGTCTGCTTGTGAGACGTCTGCATCCGGGCTCCGTCGATGACGTCACCCATATGTGAGAATACCTGCCTGCTTGTCCTGTTACAATGTTTAGATGCTATTGGCATTAGAGGAGCGGTGTTAGATTGGTTTCGGGGCTTCCTTATGTCACGCACATATCAAGGGTGAATATGTGGAAAAGTGATGCAATTTATTTTGAGATATTTAATAAATAGTGTTTTAAAAAATAAAAGTGCAGAAACTTTTTGAAGATCCCTCATATTTAGTGGAGGGACTGAGGTCTAAGGAATGGCTGTTGGTTATTCTTATTCACAAATAATGCCTGTATGTGTACCCACAAATAAATTTCTACATTATGGGCAACACTTTATATATTTTAAAGTCAATTAATTCAATACAAAACTACACGCACATGTATGTAAACAATTCAACTTGAGTTGAAATTCAAAAAGATTTAACTGGCCAGAAATGGCTCCTGGCTGATTAAATTGACTGTTTGGAGCCAATTGCTAATTGTCAATGGCACTTAACCGGTTAGTGCTGAATTGCAAACCGGATATTTAAGGGTATACTGGGGACGGAGTTAGCTCTTGGCTGGATAAGTGCCAATGTAGGCACCTAAATTTAGGCAGCCTTTATAGAATTTGGTCCAGAGAGACCATCAACAAATATGAAACAGGAGACCATAGATCAGTACGGTAATAGGGATATCAGGACAAAACTCTGAACTTGAAACCTCAAGAAGTCAGACTCTGCATGTACAGCAATCCCAGAGAAACAGAAGATATCAGAGAAGCACACTTCTCAAAGCTGCAAGGCTGGCACACAATTTTAAAACAGTTTACAAACAGCTGAAGTTGTATTTCAGCCCGGGTCTCCTGACTCTCAGCCCACTGACTGAACCATTAAGCTACCCTTCTACTCTGCTACTGAAGTATGGTAAGGCTGCCACTAGAGGTTGTGGCTATCAATTTCCTGAGGAAACTGCTAGGGGCAGGAGTGAGTGGGGTTCCTTTCTACTCCCATCGAACCCACTGAACCATTAGGGACTTAATGTAGACCTGAAGAGGCTTATCATAAGTTCGGTTGAGTGGGTATGGAACTGGGGGGGGGGGGGAATTGTGCCTCATGATTGGGTGAATTTTCTTTTGGAATGGTAGGAAGCAGAATCAGGGGGGGAGCAGAGGCCACCTGCATCTGTTACGTGGGTCCTAGCCGATATTCAGTCAGGGCCTGCACAAGTATCTTATGTCTGAATATTTACTGGGGCCCACATAAATTATGGTGGCCAGCACATAAGAAATTAGCCCTGAATATTCAGTGCTGGTGTCTGGACATTGCCAAGCACTGAATATCCTGGGCTAATTCTGCCTGTAACGGTCAGCATGTAAGAAAAACTTTGACCACTGTTGGCTGAATATCTACCAGAAACTGGCGTTCCAAGGGTGGACTGGGAAGGCGGTCCGCCCTGGGTGCAGGGAACTCAGGGGTACTGGAGCGGTCGCAGGTCTGTGGTCTACCTGTACAAAGCCATCAGCTCCACTGGCCCCTGCCCCCTATGATGTCAATTTTCTATTTATGGGTGGGGGATCAGCAGAGCTGTCAGCTGTGTGCAGGTTACCCGCAACCAATCCACGCACCTTCCCACTGCCTGGAGGAGGGGTGCTCCGCCGCCCTGCCACGTACGCACTGACCAGAAAATTCCTGTTTGTAAAAATATTTTGGGAAATTCTGTTTTGCTACCTGAACTATATGAAGCCTTCAATAATGAGGAGATACAAGAATTATTATTATGACTATTATGCTATTACTGCTGGGTAAAATAAACTACATGACAACAAACTGATTTGATCAAATTCCCTAAGAGCCAAAGCAGAAATTAGAACTGAAAAGTTTCCCTGGCTCTGCTTTGTGTTCTCACTTCTCATAAAATGGTCACATGGCTATCATTTGATCACTGATAGAAAGTTAAGTGCATTTGATATCTTTAGGATATTAGAGTTAGAATTAAGGTGCATATATGGCATACACGTATGTAAAATTAAAGTGTGCATGTGGTAGGAGGGAGAGATGAAAATCCAAGCTAATAACAACTGGCATTAACTTCGTTGTTCAGTGATGGTGGAAGAGATATATGAATACACGGTATAGGATACTGTGGGTCCTCAGTGCTTCTGGGAGGGAACACTTTCAGGGCCTGCCTTCCTTGGCTTAGGGGACAGGACTGTCACTGGCTCTTCAGTTCCAAGAATAGGGCTTTGCCTCTAATACAAAAAATCAGCGACAATCTGTACACTTGGACAGTTGTTTCAGCATCAGTAGTCATTCTTCTCGGTAGCTTATTCATAGGGTCAAGTCCCTACCACTGGCTAAACTGCAGCTTCTACAAGCTCAGCACTTCTTTGAGCCAAAGTAATATCTTTATTATCCCTTATTCTGTTTGATTCATTCTAGCAGAGAACACCCTGGTGGAATTTCTTGAGTATGAACAAGCAACCAAAAAGTGTGAAGGGAAATATGGTTTTAAATTGTCTTTTCTTTTGTTTTCAATATTCTTTATTTATCAAATTTTAACTGGGACAAACACATCTCATACAGAAATATCAAATATATTATAATAACTAAGGATAAACTAAGAAAAAAAAATTATAGTTACAGTAGACTTGTTAGAGTCCACAATTCATGGAGCAAATCAAATAGTTAAGCAAGAAAAGGAAAGGAAAACCAAAAATCACAAAGAAATGAGAGCTGCTGTGTCAATATATAGATATTTTATTCTGATCCTATTCAACCTGACCATTCTACTAAGTCTGAGCAAGTGGGACAGTGCAACAGAAGTTCTGTTATCCAAGAAATTCTTAGTTGAGAAGGGTCATGAAAAGTAAATTTCTGTTATAGACCACATTACACATACAAGAAAAACAAGGCACAAATGATTCCCTCCACAGACAGGACTCAAGAACAGACGTGCATTTCAGTTGAGATTCACTAGATATACTCATATCAGAAAGGATTAAAATCTGTTGACATTTCTGATTTCTGTCTAAATTCTAAAGTATAAATGCATCACCCTGATCCTATCTGGCTCTAAGGCAAAGGAGACCAAAAGAGTGCTTCTGGTCAGCACTTCTTCCTGAGAACTCTGGAGGAGTCCAGTTAAATTCACTCCACTCAAAGCCCTCTCTAGTACATCTCTTTTACCATTATTGACCGTTCTTAATTGGCAGATAGAGGACTCTGGTAGTTGGAGGAATGGATTCCTCAGGAATCTTCACAATTTCCTTTAAATCTCTCTTAACCACAACAATAGGTGAAATAACAGGGGACTGTGGAAAATTCAAAAATCTCAAACTAACGGGGAAATTCTAAAACTAGCGCTGTACCAGCGCCTAAGTTAATTGAAGAACGGTATTAGAAACAGTGAGAAATGGTGAGGTAGAAGTGTATACCATCGCCTAAATAAAAGGTGCCAGAATTGTGCTTACGTAGTCGCCTTAGGCCGCCGAATACCATAGTAGACGTGGCCAATGCTGAAAGTGGTGTTAGGTGGCCTAAAGCGCCTATGTAGGCACGATTCACCTGAAGATAGGTGCTGGAAATGTAGGCCCAGAAAACCCTGGCCTACATTTCTGGTGACTATAGGTGCGATTCTGAAACCAGCGCAGATGTGTGATTGACACACAATGGGCGGCTGCTTTTAAGGTGGCTGCCGATATCAGCACCAATTATAGAACCCGGCCCTAAGTGTCCAACTATGACTCAAATATCTTCAGCCTTCACTGGACTGCTATTTGGTCCTCAATTAATGCTGAGTATAGGGAGGAGTGGCCTAGTGGTTAGAGCTGCGGCCTCAGCACCCTGAGGTTGTAGGTTTGAGCCCAGCGCTGCTCCTTATGACCCTGGGCAAGTCATTTAACCCTCCATTGCCCCAGCGCTGCATATTCCTTCAGCACTATAGAAGTGTTAAATAGTAGTAGTATGTTAGGTAGATTGTGAGCCCTTTGGGATAAAAAGGGAAAATGTTCGAGTACCTGAATGTAAAAACCTCTTAGACAATCTCCATTGATAAGTGGTATTTTGGAAACCTGAGCTGCATATTGAAAGCCTGATGAGTCAGCTAGGAATGCTTGGCCTCTGTTTTGGTCAATTTCTGCCCAAGAGTCAAAATTTATCCCTGTGTTCCCACAGATGCTTCTAAGACATATACCACCTTCTTAAACAGGGCTAGATCCAACTTTAAAATAGCCAACCCAAAGGGAGTCAAGGGTCACGACCAAAGGCTTTTGAGCAGAACCCAATAGAATACCTCCAGCACATATCTCCATTTCTCCCACTGACTGCTGGAGCTGCATCAGCCTGTGTGTTGGTCATTCTCTGATCTTCTGAGGCACCATCCCCTCCTACTGTAGCTGCCGGAGAGCTCACCCAAGGAAATCCAGATCCACTTCTCTCTCCATCTGTCAACTCACCAAAACCATCCAACAGCTCCACAAGCCATTGGCATCACTGGATCCTCTGCATTTCCTGGGCTTGCAGGAGCAGAATATACATTGAGGCTGAGAGATATCTGATGCCACATCACTATTAATACTGCTACTCACCATTTTTATAGTGTTACTAGACATATGCAGCACATTGAATGATAAACAGAACCCAGGGTCACACAATGATGTAAATTACTCTGGTTAAGTCAGAATGAAGATTCAGTTCCTAAGGAACTGTCTCTTTCTGATGGTTTAACTTTAAAGTTCGCAGAGGTCTCTAAGGTCTTCGATGTGTATTTAGATATGACACGGTCATTGAATTTTCAAGTTAATGTTTTTCTTAAACTTTCTCAACTTTTTTCTATTTTAGTTCACACCACTATTCTCAAAACATATTTCTAAAAGCTGTCTATGTCCAAGGAGCACAAAATACTCTTGCCTACAAACTAAGCAGATTTCTTCAATCACACGAGTGGATGCTCAACTCCTTAATCTTGCATCAAATATTCTTTCTTTGGGGGACTCCTCAGGTAGACCTGCTTGTGTCCCCTATCAATCACAAGCTGCCTCAATTCTATTCTAGGAAATATTCTCCTCATTGTCTTGGATTGGACACACAAATTCCTTTATGCGTTTCCAATGTTTCCTCTACTCCCCTCCCCCTTCTCCCTCCTCTCCCCCCACTTCGCTCCCTGCTGTTTGCAACTCTATGATCAATTCAATATGCAACCACTTGTAACTACTCTTGCCTTGCTGTTTGCAACTCTATGATCAATTTGATATGTAACCACTTGTAATCTCTGTTTAACTAATGTGAACCGCCTAGAACTCTTTGGGGTATGGCGGTATACAAAAATAAAGTTATTATTATTATATTATTATTATTATCTCAGTCAGCTTACTAAGGGAGATTGTGGTGCAGTGGTTAATGCTACAGCCTCAGCACCCTGAGGTTGTGGGTTCAAACCCACGCTGCTCCTTGTGACCCTTGGCAAGTCACTTAATCCCCCCATTGCCCCAGGTACATTAGATAGATTGTAAGCCACTGGGACAGACAGGGAGAAATGATTGAGTACCTGAATAAATTCATGTAAACCGTTCTGAGCTCCCTTGGGAGAACAGTATTGGATAAATAAATTGTTTATAGGAGGGGGGTGTTGAAAAGTTCTCAGCCCAACCAAGAAGAGGATGACATGAATATAGTTCAAACAATGTCAAAATATAGAATTTTGTTTCTGCAAATTGGCACTTGACAAAGTAACACAGTGGCAAAATAACACTCAGAATGTAGGAAGTTGGTTGGTTGGGCTGAGAACTTTTCAGCACCTCGTCGTATATAGAAGGAAGGTCTTAAGCATATAGGAGGATGGGACAATATATGGAAAAATAAAAAGCTATACAGTAAGGATGGCTTACATCTTTCTATAGAAGGATCCTTGGTGAGAAATGCAGACAACACGTTGCTAGGCATTTAAATTAGTGTGGGGATGGCAAATGGAAGCAGGTGAGATCAAGAAGTTACCCCCAGATAATGCAAAAATGCAATAGCAGTTGGGAAGATAATGCTAACGCTATCAACAAGAAAGGAGAAGAGGAGAGTTGGAAAAACACTATACTGAAGACAACAGTAAAATGTTGCTGGAAAGCAATGAGCACAAATGCTTGTAGTTTAAGTATTAAAGTTCAGGCTGACTTGGATATTGTTGCTATCACAGCCATGGTTCAATGATTCCCCGAGTGGGATGCAACCACACCAGGCTATAACCTTTTCAGAAGGATAAGGATGACTGAAGGGGTGAAAGAATGGTGCAATTTGTGAAAAATATTAAAGCAGCTGAAAATACAGGGGACCCCGGGAATGGAGGAAGCATTATGGATCCGCTTGAAAAGATAAGATGGAACTTCTATACACACAGGTGTCATCTATAGTCCTTCAAAACAAATGGAGAAGCTAGAAAAAGATATGATGAAACCAATGAGTGGCAGCAGCCAAAAAAGCAAACAGGATGCTAGGAATTATTAAAAAAGGGATAGTTAACAAGACTAAGAATGTTATAATGCCCCTGGATCACTCCTTCGTGCAACCTCATCTGGACTATTGTGTTCATTTCTGGTCTCCTTATCTCAAGAAAGATATAGCGGCACTAGAAAAGGTTCACAGAAGAACGACCTAGATGATAAAGGGGATGGAACTCCTCCCGTATGAGTAAAGACTAAAAAGGTTAGGGCTCTTCAGCTTGGAAAAGAGATGGCTGAGGGGAGACATGATTGAAGTCTACAAAATCTTAAGTGGAGCAGAACGGTACAAGTGGATCGATTTTTCACTCCATAAAAATTGCAAAGACTAGGGGACACTCAATGAAGTTACAGGGAAATACTTTTAAAACCAGAGGTTGTGGTGAGAGCGGATAGTATAGCTGATTTCCAGAAAGGTTTTGACAATTTCATGGAGGAAAAGTCCGTATAGTCTGTTATTGAGAAAGACATAATAATAATAATTTATTTTTTTTATATACCGCCAAAGCCATGATAGTTTGAGGCGGTTTACAATAAGAGGTGCTGGACAATCAGCGAAGTGGTACAATACAAAGTCATCGTATATAAGGTACAAGTTGGGAGTAGTGATACATTATAAGATTTTTAGGTTACAATCGATTGAAAAAATTTGTTTTTATTGCTTTTCTAAAATTGAAGTAGGATGAGGAATGCATGATAATGTTACCCACTGCTTGCCCTGGATCGGTAGCATGGAATGTTGCTACTCCTTGGGTTTTGGCCAGTTGCTAGGGACCTGGATTGGTCACCATGAGAACCTGGGCCTGATGGACCATTGGTCTGATCCAGTGAAGGTATTCTTATGTTCTTAATTGGGACTGAAAGGGGAGGTGCTGTTATTGCAAGAATTCAACCTTCCTGATGCAAACTGAAATTTCCTAACTGCAGAATCAGAGAGAAGTAGAGAGATCAAACTGCCCTATTCAGACAAATAGTATCAGAACCTATGAGGAATGGGACAGCACTGGATCTAAAGAGTGTGTCTAATGTCCAGGGGTACCTATTTGAGCAGTAATGATCATAGAGTATAAGAGTTAAAGTGAACTGCAGACACACATAGAACTCAAAGTTTCCAAAGAAAGCTGATGGGTTGGGAGGATATAAGAAAAGTGAGAAGACAGTGGTCGAAACTGAAAGTAGCTGTAAAAATGGCATTGGAACTCTGTGCAAGGAAAGTTAATAAAAGCAAGATGAAAAGGAAACATGTATGGTTCTCCAAACAGATGGTTGATAAAATAAAGGCAAAAGAGGTGGCATTCAAGGAATACAGAAAACACAAGAAACGAAACACAGAAAAGAAACAGTAAAATTCAAAGAAACAAAGACAGAAATACAGTTTGTGAAAGTGCAGGTAGGAGAAAAAAAATGGCTAGGGATGTAAAGTAAGGTGCCAAAACTTTTTTATAGGTATATGGAAGAAAGAAGGAAGACTAGAAATGGAATTAGACTGAAGAATACTAAAAACTATGTGAAAAGTGATGAGGAAAATTGGATGTGCTAAACAAATACTTCTGTTCTGTTTTTGAGGAAGAAGATTCTGGAGAAGGACCTCAGTTGGCTAACAAAGGTATATATGGGAATGGAGTAGATGTCACACTGCTCACAGAAGAAAATGTTCATTACCAACTTGAAAAGCTAAAAGTGAACAAAACCACGGTACCCTGGATATTGAGGAAGCTCAGATAGATTCTAGTGAGTTCTCTTAAAGATTTGTTTAATAAATCCTTGCAAACATGAAATATTCCATGGTCCTGGGGAACAGTGAATATGGTCTCTCTTCACAAAAGTGGTAACAGAGAAGTTGGAAACTACAGGCTGGTAAGTCTCACTTTGATGGTTGAAAAAAAAAATGGAGGCTTTGCTGAAAGAAAAAATAGTAAACTACCTGGAATCTAATGGGTTACAAGAACCCTAGGCAACATGGCATTACCAAGGAAAAATCATGCCAAACAAAACTGATTGATTTCTTGATTAGGTGAACAGAGAATTGGACTGAGGACATGCACTAGATCAGGGATCTCAAAGTCCCTCCTTGAGGGCTGCAATCCAGTCGGGTTTTCAGGATTTCCCCAATGAATATGCATGAGATCTATGTGCATGCACTGCTTTCAATGCATATTCATTGGGGAAATCCTGAAAACCCGACTGGATTGCGGCCCTCAAGGAGGGACTTTGAGATCCCTGCACTAGATGTAGTTTACCTGTATTTCAACAAAGCCTTTAACACAGTTCCTCATAGGATGCTCATCAATAAAGTTAGAAGACTAAAGTTAGGCCCCAAAGTGGTAAATTGGATTATGAATTGATTGACCATCGGACTGGAAGCAGGTTGTGTTGAAACTGGAGCAGTGGTGTGTATAGACTGTACTTTGCCATTATAAAGTGGGAGATAGCAGTATTTTCAGCAGAGGAAAAGAAGTAGCCTTTCCAAAGAGTGATATTGAACATTTGATTTTGTATGGGAGAGTTGGGGGATTAGGTTTAAGAATGTGATGGGTGGAAGGGGTGGAGGGGGACAAGTTTTTTAAAATTCTGATTGTGTAATGGGTAGATGCACCCTTGAAAGAGAGCCCTCTCCCACCGCGCCCGACACTCTACACATCGCCTGACATTCCTCCACACACCCTAACATCCCCCAGCCCCCTCCAGATATTCCTCCCATACCTTTCGATGAAATATCAGCAAAATGGTGGCTCTTCCGCCTCCCAATGCATCTTAGGGTACACTGGGAGGGGCCTAAGTCCCTAAGCCAATCAAGGCCACCTTAGGTCCCTCCCAGTGCATCCCAAGATGCATTGGGAGGGGGAAGGGCCACCATTTTGCTGATGCACTGGGAGTAGACTAAGGCCCTGATTGGCTTAGGTCCTTAGGCCCTTCCCAGTGCATCCCAATATGCACTGGGAGGGGAAAGGCCTCCATTTTGAAGAGATGGCTCTTTTGGCAGGAGGGAGTAGGCATCCATCTTGCTGATGTTTCATCGAAGGTACAGGAGTGGTGTGTAGGGATGTGTGTGTGGGGGTAAGGGTGGGTGTTAGGGATGGGTGTTAGGGTGTCAGGGTATGTGGAGGGGTGTTAGGCATGGTAGAAGGAGACTCTCTTTCAAGGGGGGCTGGGGTGATTGGTGGGTGGGTGGGAGGGATAGAGGAAATGCGGATCTCCTTGCCGGTTTGGGAGGGGGGCTTGGGGATGTCTGGGATGTGTGGAGAGGTATTGGGGTTTCAGGGGTATGGAGGGGTATCAGGGGGTATGTGAGGTATCAGGTGCAATGGGAGGGGGCTCTCTTTCAAAGGGGACTGGGGGGATTGGGGAGGGGGCGAGGAAATGGGGATTCCTGATCACAGCAGGGGAATCCCCAGTCAACTGAGCTGGCAGGACTCCCCAAAGCCATGGTTTTGGGGAGTCCTGCCTGTTAGCTGAACTGGTAAGCTGTGCACTAGTTTCGTGATCCCCCATGCAAAGATAGCCACTAGAAATGTAGGCCAGGGTTTTCTGGGCCTATATTTCTGCTACCTATCTTTGTGTGAATTGTGCCTATGAAGGCTCTTTAGGCCGCTTAATGCCACTTCCGGAGTTGGCCATGCTTACTTTGGTTTTGGCGCCCTAAACCACCTACATAGGTGTGATTTCAGAGCCTTTTATTTAGGTGCCAGTAAGCTCTTTATTCTTACAGCTTTTTGCCATTTTAAATGGCGTTTCTCAACTAACTTAGGCACTGGTAGGGTGTCTACCGGCACCTAAGTTTCAGCGCCATTTTTAGAATTTCCTCCAGAGTGCTCAAAGGTCTGAGTGTGGGCTGACTCTGGACAATGGGCCGAGGGCAAGGAGCTGAATATGCTCCAGTGACAACAGGATCAGGCCTGACGCATTCCAATAAAGTTGCAGCCTTCTATGTCAAATGAATTGGGTGTGTTTACTCTGGAGGTTAGAGAAGAGGGAAGGGAGCATATGTCAGCCTTGTTTATCATTCAAATACAAATTAGCTGATGCTGTTTGCAGCAATTCAAAGCTGATTCAACTCTTTCTGAAAAGAGACTCCTAGTGCCGAAGAGGCTAAGTGTCAGATTTTACGACCAGTGAATGAATTAACTAAAATAAAATTAGTAGTATCAAGTCACATTATGTTGTCGGTGTGCAAACTTTAAAGAAATGCAAACTGAAACTAAACATAAAAATTATTTCAGACAAAATAAAGGCACAACAGTGGTCTAAAATTCTAAATGGTATTTCTGTGTTAGAAGCACATGGTTTTCATTTGGAAATAACCTGAGGAGCATGTGGACATTGTATTGTGCAACAGCCAAAACTGAAATGAAATCCAGGTGCAGTAACTCAAGAGTTCAACTGTACCATGGTAGATGTTTTGAGAGGAAGGCATGGGGAGGCATTTTGCAGCTACTAAGATATTCTAATTTGAAATAGAATCAGTCCAAGTGCTCAGATATCTATAGGAGTAAAGAAGGAGACCATTAAGAAGCAAAGAGACCCCTCTACACAGATTTTGTGCTGGACCCTCTGAAGTAAGACATCCCTGGCAGCGGTCAAAGCATCAGCAGAACAAAGGCCTCCCTTGAACAACACATGTAGAGCAGGCAGTTAGAAATAAAGGAAGGGAGGACATCTGTTGTACTAATTCTGTCTCAAATACAAGTGGACCAGGCTTTAGAAGCTCACATTTCTAAATGTGAGCTTAAGTTACATAATCAGATATATTGAGCAGGACCTTGTGCAACAGGCTACAATCTCAGTGTTAATGCATGTTAATATGATTTAATGTCTGTTGTTTAATACAAGGCCCCTAAGCATCAGTGGGACCTGTTTGCTAAAGCAGATGATAATTTTATAACAGGTCACTTAAGTTGAGTGCAAGGGGACATCTATTTTTAGCCTACTTTAACCTTTTTAAAACATTAGCACAAAACATGCAGAAATTATATCTAGATTGAAGCTGTGGACATTTATGCCTCTTCAGAAGCAGTCATAAGAGTACCCACTGTCTTGTTATCACATTTACTCATGTTAACGTCTGACTGATTAAGGGTTACCAGACATCCTGGAAAACTCAGACATGTCCTCTTTTTCAAGGACAGTCTGGGTGCCTGGCAGGTTTTTCAAAAATGGGGGAGTTTGTCTGGGTTTAGCCAGCTCTCTCGACTCCCCCACCTACCTCTTTCCCAGTCCAGTCGCAGTAATTGAATTTATGGGCAATTGGCAGCAGCAATGAGGCAAGTCTGCTGCCACTGGCCTGCCCTGGAAGCCGCCTCTCTGCAAGTTTCACCTACCTAGGAACACGAAGTCGCTGTAAAGAGGCATCTTCCGGGGCAGGCCTGCAGCAGCAGGCTTACCTCATTGCTGCTGCCGGCTGTCCGAAGATTCAATAACAGCGGCCGACAAGGGGAAGAGGTAGGTGGGGGAATTGGAAGCTAGAGAGCAGCTTCAGAGGAGGAAGGGAGGGAAGAGAAACAGTATGGAGGGGGGTTGGAGAAACAACATGGAAGTGGGAGGGTGCAGGAGAAATGGCATGAAGAGGGGATGGAGAAACAGCATGATGGGAAGGGGGCTGGAGAAACAGTATGGATGGAGGGAAAGAGAAGGAGGGGATAGAGAAATAGCATGAAGAAAGGGAGGGAGGGCTGGAGCAACAGCATAGAGGGAAGGACGAAGGCTGGAGAAGCATTATGGAAAGGAGAGAGTGCTAGAGAAAAGAGCATGGAGTACGGTAGTGCTGAATGGGAGTGGAGAGACAGAAATAGCAGGAGAGGAGGTTTGAAGGAGAGAGGAGCACCCATGGGAGGGGAGTTGGAAGGAGAGAGAGAGAGAGAGACCCATGGGGGAGGAAGGATTGGAGGAAGGGAGAGAGAGAGAAGCACTAAAAGTGTAGAGAGGATAGGAAGCGGGACCAAGGAAATGGGAGGAATGTGGGCAGGGCTGTGGGCAGAGTATGGGCAGGGTCATGTGTCCTCTGTTTTTTTGTCTTCAGAAATATGATAACCCTAGACTGAATTTTGGTTTCAGGTTTGACTTCAGTGTCAAAACTGACCTGATATCTACATTTAGCTTTGTTTCAGTTTCAGTCGAAAATGCCAGTGTATTTTTGGATGAAACTGAAACTTTTTGTATTATGTCCTGTGGCTCTCCTCCTCCAGACACTCCTGAACTGATGGAGCTTCCACTTTCTTCCTCCTTCTCTCCTACCCAAACTGATGGAGTTCCTCCTGCACTCACTTGTAGGGCCCCTCCCTGGGCCTATTGTATCACCCTGATGGTCTAGTGGCAGGAACAATCTCCAGTCAGTCTTGCCCCTGCAGTCTCCACATTCAAAATGGTTGCTTCAACTGCCAGTCATTTGTGGACTGGAATCTGTATGGGTAGGTCAAGGATGGGGGCTTCTTCTGTTCATGAAGGGTTAGGGAGGGGAGAAAGTGAGAGCTCCATCAGTTTAAAAGGGGCAACAGAAAAGAGAGAGAGTGGCAGAGGAGAGAGGGAGTAGGAGTTATTCCAATTTCAGAACTAGGCTTGTTTTGGCTTCAGTTTCAGCCATAACTGAGTGGCAAATATGGCTACAGATTCAGTTTCAGTTCAATAATAAAAGAAAGGTTTCAGTTACCTTCTAATTCAAGTACACAATCCTGAGGTAACTACAAGAATAAATCAAAAAGTAAATGTAAAATACATTTAATGGCTTTAATAGAAGTAACTGTGAGTAACTGAACATATCACTTTTCCACATAATCTCCAAGCAAGATGACACATTTTTTTTGTATCGCTCAACTAGCTTCTGCTTTCCTGCAAAGAAGAAGTTTTTTAGCTGTTCCTGAAGCCAGGTGAGCACTGCTTCCTTTACTTCATCATGCTTTGTCTTTTGCTCTCCGGATCACAGTGATGCACCCATGTCTCATCGCTGGTGACAATTCTCTCCAGAATACTTGGATCTTCTTCATACCATCTCAGGAACTGGGTTGCAACTGGTGAAAACACCCATTTAAACCCTAATTCCTTAAAAACTGTCCCAGTTCCAAAGGAGAGGAACAAACCCAGTAAACTTGTACCTAGTCCTAGAGAAGAGGATATTGCAGGAGATAATAGGATTTCAGCCACTTATCCCTATGATTCCTTTCATAAACAAGGTGCTAGCATTCAGCTTGGTCAGCATGTAAAGGAAGCTGACACAGAAAGGGTTAAAGGTGGAGGTAGGGCTGAGACAGAGAGCAAAGCCTCTGGTTTCTCAGCAAGATGGTGGAAGGGAAAAGCCTTTGAGTAATAAATTGAGCACACCTGGGAGCAGAGGGAAGCAGCCAGGAGCACTGAAGCCAGAGAACTTCAGGGAAAGCACAGACTTCCAGAAGAGAAGCCAAGCTCCGGTGCCTGCACAGAGGAGAAGCTTCCAACAGAAAGGTAGCAAAGCTGAGAGAAGCATAATCCCAAAGCAGGGCATAGCTAGGAGAAAAGGGCAATGGGGGTTGGCTCAGTTAGAACCTGCTCAGGAGGATCCTTGGAACATATTCCTAGAGGAGGGAGAAGGGCTTACTGATGCTATGGAAATGGAGGACAGTTTCCCTGACATGGTAAAAAGAGAAACCCCAACAGAATGGGATCCTGAGCCCCAGGAAGAATGCATGAGTAATATAATATTTATTACTTGAGAGAATGTATCACATGAATGCAGATGGCTCTAAATATTATTGTATGCAATGTGCTTTGGAATGATGGCAAGGACTTATATCATTTCTAATAGGAACCTAGTTTTCCCCTAGGGCAAAGAAAGTGACTGTTGTGTGAGGAGGGGGATGGGTTCAAGTGAAGTTTGGGGACTTGAATGTGCTAGTGCCCTGTACTAGAACAAAAAGACCTTGCACTTCCAAAAACCCATGATAGTGGGGGGAACTTGGGTGGGACTAGAATCATCATAGTGTACAGGTGGTATGGTTTCCCCTACCACCCTTATGGCTGCAGGTGCCAACTATATGGCAGTACATCAGGGTTTGGGTTTTTTTTTGGTGGACTCACATTTTTCACCATGAATGCAGTGGTTAGTGTGGCTTATGGGCCTGGGTCCTCCTCTCTATGGTTCATTAGCCCACCCCCTAGACTACTTAAACCACCTCTGTGCAGCTCTACTAGGCTTTCCTATGCCAAGTGCTGATGTTCTGGAGGCAGGTATGTACGTTTTTATTCTGATTTTATGGCGGGGGGAAGGGGGGGTGTCAGTGATCACTGGGGAAGTGTGTGGGGGTCTGTACTTTGTCCCTGCAGTTGCTATCTGGTCACTTTGGATATCTTCTGGGCACTTATACCTGTTTTTAGGTCGCCTAAGTCACAACATATAAGTTCCATCTAGGCAGTCTCACCAAACTTTCAATTATTGCTGCAGGACGACTAAGTTTGGTTGACCCACATCCTGCCCTAACCACTCCTTGAAAAACACCCTTTTTTGCTCTGGATGTACAGTGGCAGTCAAAAAGCCCATGATGTCTCTAGATAAGTCTAAAACCCGTTTTGAGTATCGGCACTTGGCCGACCTGTCTTTTAGGTCATCCCAGTACTGATTTAGGCGGGTTTTTAGATGTATTTTCGTTTCGATTATGAATCTCTTAGTCCAGCGATTTTTCACATTTTTTGCTCTGTGTTATTTCGATGGAATGAAAAATCACTGGACTGAGTGTATAGCTCTCGATGGAGACTGCACCAACTTTGTTGATAGGGCTGAGAACTTTTCAGCAGCCCCTCATATAGATAATGTGCATAAATATTTTTCATTTTGTTTTATTTTTTTGTTTTATGTTCTTTTCTCTTTCACTTTTTTATTTGTTTATTTGAAAGTAACAAACACCCCTTCCCTAAAGAACAAAATGGGAAAAAGTAATTGACAAGAGAAGAAAGAGAAAAATAAATGTCAGGATTAGGCTCCTTTCTACCAAAAACAAATGTAACTTCTAAATAATATGCCTTGAGCTTGTAGTTGATCCATTGAGTACCCCTAACTAGTTTCTTATTATTTCCATCTACATATTTTCATGGGACAGAAGTTGGTGTCAGTTTAGAGAAAAGATAGTTGAGAGGAGATCTGACAGATTATGTGGTTTTATAATTATAAGTGGTATACAATGGTTTAATGCTAAGACTAGAGATCACTCTATGAAACTAACTGGCAGCAGTTTTAAAACAAACTGAAGAAAGTATTATTTTTCAGTTCCTCTCTCCTTTTAATGGATGTTGTGGTTTTTAAAGAGCAGTTGCATATCAGAATACACTGCAGATATGAGTTATTGCTTGAGGCATTTTATATTTTCTGGAAAATTCTGTTGATGGAAAGCTAGAGGGTGCTGAGCCCTGCTAGCCGAGGAGGCATCCTACACGAGTCCTGCCTAGACTGAACAAGTTCAGTTCAAGTCTAAAGCTGAAGGTAAGAAAGCCCAGGCCCTGAGGACCCCTAGGCTACACCACTGGTCACAATACCTGTTATATCTTATGAACTCCAGAAAGCAGCTCTCTTTAGCATAATGCAACTACTAAGACAAGCATAGGCAGTAAATATGAGAGACTGAGATCATACTCCACATACCCTGGCTTAGGAGCGAGGTTCATCACTGTCATGGTATGCACAAAAATAACTGATTTAGAGAAATTGCCCCGAGTCATAACAGACAAGAAGGAAGTACACAAACAAGAACGGTCTGGCCCACTCATTCTGTCAATTTGTTTTGTTTGTTTGTTTTATTTCAAGAGGTGCTGAGTGAGGACCTGCTAAGGAGAGGGAAACTTCATTGGAGTATCTTACCTGTTGGCATTCAGACTTGGGAAAAGGTAAACTTGGGCTTCAATAGTTAATTTCATTATCCTTTTCTCCTCATTCTCTGTCCTTTCACTCTGGAGTTTCCTTTCAACTGAAAGAGACTTGCCTCAGGTGTGTTTATGCCATATATATATTTTATTCATTTATTTTGGTATTTATATATCACCGATCAAGGATATATGAACGGTTTACAATCAGGTACTCAAACATTTTCCCTAACTGTCCCAGTGGGCTCATAATCTATCTAATATACCTGGGGCAGTGGAGGATTAAGTGACTTGCCCAGAGTCACAAGGAGCAGCGTTGGGTTTGAACTCACAACCTCAGTGTGCTGAGTCTATAGCTCTAACCACTAGGCCACTCCTTCCTTTACATATAAGTATGTAAACGTCTCTAACATATCTCCCCTCTCCCACCTTTCCTCCAAAGTATACATATTGAGATCTTTAAGTCTGTTCCCGTAAGTCTTATAACATAGATCAGTGGTTCCCAACCCTGTCCTGGAGGAACACCAGGCCAATTGGGTTTTCAGGCTAGCCCTAATGAATATGCATGAAGCAAATTTGCATGCCTATCACTTCCATCATATGCAAATCTCTCTCATGCATATTCATTAGGGCTAGCCTGAAAACCCGATTGGCCTGGTGTTCCTCCAGGACAGGGTTGGGAATCACTGATATAGATTATCAACCATTTTAGTGGCCTTCCTCTGGACCAACTCCATCTTGTTTATATCTTTTTGAAAACGCGGTCTCCAGAATTGTACACAATATTCTAAATGAGGTCTCACCAGAGTTTTATACAGGAGCATCAATACCTCCTTATACCTACTGGCCATTCCTCTCCCTATACACCCAAGCATCCTTCTAGCTTTCACCGTTGCCTTTTAAACCTGTTTGGCCACCTTACGATCATCACACCCAAGTCCCGCTCCTCATTCATGCAAAAAAGTTCTTCACCTCCTATACTCATATTGTTCCCTTGGGTTTATGCAGCCCAAATACATGACCTTGCATTTTCTTAGCATTAAATTTCAGACCATTCTTCAAGCTTCATAGATCCTTCCTCATGTTATCTACACCATCAGGGCTGTCTACTCTATTGTAGATTTGGTATCATTTGCAAATAAGCAAATCTTACCAGTAAGCCCTTCAGCAATATCGCTTACAAAAATGTTAAAAAGAACAGGCCCAAGAACCGAACCTAGAGGCACACTACTGGTAACATCCCTTTCCTCAGAGCAATCTGCATTGATCAACCAGTTCCTGACCAGCCTGTCACTTTGGGGCCCAAACCAAGGGCATTCAGTTTATTTATTAGACACTTGTATAGAACATTGTCAAAGGCTTTGCTAAAATCTAAATACACCACATCTAGCGTACGTCCTCTATCCAATTCTCTGGTCACCCAATCAAATAAACTGATCAGATTTGTCTGACAAGACCTGCCTCTAGTGAATCCATGTTGCCTTGAGTCCTGTAATTCACTGAATTCCAGAAACTGCACTATTCTCTGTTTTAAAAGCGTTTACATTAATTAATTTACTTTCCACAGAAGTCAGATTTATCAGCCTATAGTTCCTTACTTCTAGTTTTGTGGAGAGGGACCACATCCGACCTTCTCCAATCCTCCAGTACCACTCCCGTCTCTAGAGAAACATTGAAAAGGTCAGCCAGTGGACCACATAAAAGAACATTTTTATTAGTAAAATACAATTCCAAAATTGCATTCTTAATCATTTCAGAGGAAAATTTAACCAGCAAAATAGTTCTTTTAGAAATTATCTCCCCCTTTTACAAAACCGTAGTGCAGTTTTTAACGCCAGCTGCAGTGGTTACAGCTCCGATGCTCATAGAATTCCTATGAGCGTCGGAGCTGTTACCGTCACAACTGGTGCTAAAAACTGCGCTACGGTTTTGTAAAAAGGGAGGGAGGGGGTTATGTCTTGAGATGACTCCAAAAACTGAGACACATCTAGGCTGATGAGACAATTTGATCTAATTCACCTTCATCTTTAGTCTGCTTTGAGTTTCTCAAAACACAAAATTTATTTTCAATCATCAAAAATTCAGTTTAAGAATATTGCAATATATTTGCAAGATACATTTTCAAGAGCTCTAAGGGAGACAAATAATGAGTCAGTGGGAAGTTCAAAAATCTAAGATTCTTAATTCATTGTTGATTTTCTATCAATTCCAGCTGGCAATGTATTAGAGTGCTATCTTTTACGAGGGAATCACAGAAGATTGCAAAGTAGCTAAAAAAAGGTATCGGTTTTCTGTAGGTGGTATTCCACTTCCACTAGTTTTTTTTTCTTGCTCAATACATTTTGCTGAACCAGCTTCTGAAAACTGACATAATGAGAAGGAGATAGTGGATGCTGTGAATGTGCAGACTGGATGGGCCATTTGGCCTTTGTCTACCATCATGTTTCTGCAAAGATTGTTCAATTCTTGTAACTACTTGCCATGTATCTTGGAGAGAGATTAATTTATCTTGAGCCAATGTTCCTTTCTGGCTACAAGCAGAGGGAATATTTACAACCTTTGGAATAGGAGTACTAAAAGAGCTACCCACTATCCATTTGTACCCGTCTCTTTATTTAGCACAAGTCTTCCCAGTTTTCATCATCTCCCCTTGCTCTTGGTCTATATGTGTGTATTTGATGTGTGTTTGAACTCTGTCAGTATTTTGGATCTTATTACATTGATTGGAAATCTGTTCCAGATGTCCA
Organism: Geotrypetes seraphini; assembly: GCF_902459505.1. Lineage (NCBI taxonomy): Eukaryota > Metazoa > Chordata > Amphibia > Gymnophiona > Dermophiidae > Geotrypetes > Geotrypetes seraphini. The sequence goes on from NC_047084.1 coordinate 487,644,836, forward strand.
TCACCCTCGCAGTGAAAAAGTATTTTCTCACATTGTTTTGTGTTTCCCACCCCTTTGATTTCATGATGACCCCTTGTTGCTAAACTTTTCTTTCTATGAAAAAAAAAAATCTTCTGGTACTTTACCGAAGCCTTTCTAGATACTTGAATGTTTGTGTCACATCGCCATTTCCCCTTTTTGATTAAACAATTGGGTGTGGTGTGATTAATCTATGCAGTTGATGTAGAATTATTTTCCCCTTGGGAAGGAGGAGCTAAAGTGATTACAGAGCAGCTGAATCTAATTTTACAGGCCATCGAATACTGGTTAGCTATGAACAATCTGGTCCAAACTAAACAAAGAACTGAAGTTTTAGTGCTGGGAGGGCACTCCTTCTTACCCCTTAGTTCCCTCATTTCTTTCTCTTTACTTGGCTCCCTGTATGGTGTCCTGGGACTTCGGACTGAGGTGGTATGAGGCCTTTCTGGGTGAAGCATAAGTCAGGCTTCTATATTCTAAACTAAAAGCTCATCATGGTTAAAGCCCTGTCTGTGAACCTGTTTAGTTTGCAGCAATCGGTCCTTCCTCTATTTTACAATATTGTAATGCTCTGTAAGTGGGATTGGCCAGATATCTACTACACAGGTTGCAGGTAGCCCAGAATGTGACTGCTAGATTAATTTTCTTAGTACTGTACTGGGGTTGAGCACATCCACTATTGGATTTGTTGCACTGGCGACCTGTACAGGCTAGATCACAGTTCAAGATATTGTGCATGATATTTAAAGAGTTATTCATGATGATACACCTAGATATCTGGCTCAGAAATTAATGTCCTACATTCTGGTACTAAATCTTATTTCCATTTTGCACAGGAATTGGGATGCACCTTAAAAAAAAAATACATTTTTGTGTTGGTTACACTATTGTTACCACTACTGTTACCATATATTCATGGTCTCCCATCCCTCCCTACATGTTTATGACAAGCTGGGAATCAGCCTCTGAAGACCTGATTTCATGACTTATGTTAGGCCCTATTCCAGCCTAAAGACAGCTCTGGGAACCGTGTATCCCTTATTGTGGTTAACATGACAGACTAAAGAAGCCAAAACTAACCCAAATGTTAGATCTCAGTTACAAATCAGATGTTGTGGAAAGAAAGATACAGATCCTTGTGACACTAGGCAATTCACTTAATCCTCCACTGCCCCAGGTACATTAGATAGATTGTAAGCACACCAGGACAGATAGGGAAAATACTTGAGTAACTGTATGTAAACCGCTCTGAATGTGTTTGTGTAACTACAAAAAACAAGTATACAAGTCCCTATTCCTTATCCCTTATCATACTAGAGCTGGCAAAAAACACTAAAACAGTGCTGGGTGCATGTCCATTTATCCCCTGATTCTATAAATGATACTCAAATTTGGGGTCCAAAAGTGTGCACTATCCTGAGATATGTGTACAAATAAATTAGTTAACAAGCCATTAGCAATCAATAATTGGCTGTTAATCAATTATTGAATCGAAAAACAAAAGAGAAAACTGCAGGAATGGTGTACAAGATGCCAAGTCTTTAATAAACAAACAAATATGAGCATAAAACAGTTTGTATTCAAAAAGGTTGGAGGACCGGGACCCGACACAGTCCATGTTTCGAAGAAACACTCCTTCCTCAGGGGTCCAAAAAAATATCAATATACTAACTAGGGAACCTTATAGATAACAACTGGAAGCAGCGGTGTAGTAGACAACTTAATAAGCTGTGTGAGCTCCTATGGGGTGCAGGAACAGTTTTGTTAGATTCTTTGCTTGTGTTTGCCTCTCGAACGATTCTATAAAGATCTATGCCAAATCCTCTCACACAGAACCCAGAAGGGGTCATGGTTATGGGAGGGGCATAAGAATATAAGAATAGCCTTACTGGGTCAAACCAATGGTCCATCTAGCTCAGTAGCCCGTCCTCACAGTGGCTAATCCAGGTCACTAGTACCTGGCAAAAACCCAAAGAGTAGCAACATTCCATGCTACTGATCTAGGGCAAGTAGTGGCTTCTCCCATGTCTCTCAATAACAGACTATGGACTTTTCTACCACAAAATTGTCCAAACCTTTCTTAAAACCAGCTATGCTATCTGCTCTTACCTCAACCTCTGACAACGTGTTCCAGAGCTTAACTATTCTCTGAGTGAAAAAATATTTCCTCTTTTTGGTTTTAAAAGTATTTCTCTGTAATTTCATTGAGTGTCCCCTAGTCTTTGTAATTTTTGTTGGCATGAAAAATCGATCCACTTGTATCTGTTCTACTCCATTCAGGATTTTGTAGACTTAAATCGTGTCCACGTTCCTCCCGACAAGGTACCTCAGCCTACCGAGGTACCTTGTGGTCCAGTGGGAGTCTTTGTGGAAGGAGCATGGCCCTCTCACAACGGCCTCTTTGTGGCTTCCTTCTAAAATGGCTGCAGCAACAGCTCGCGGTAGTACAGGAAATGCTGTGAGCAGCTGCGAGAGGTCGCGACAGCTATTTTAGAAGGCAGCCATGAGGAGGAAGGAGCGAGAGGGATGCACTCCTGCCACAAAGACCTCTGATAGACCACCAGATACTTTGGTAAGCCCAGGCTGGGGGGGGGATCATGGGGTTGGGAGGGAGATTAAAGGGTTGGGGGCCTGAAGAGCCACAGCCATATGCAAGAAGAGCCACATGTGGCTCGTGAGCTGCAGGTTGCTGACCCCTGCACTAGGATCTACACCAGGTTTCATTTGGTTTAAATCCTTGTGCTAGGGTTACCATATTGCTCTAGAAAAAGGAGGACAGATTGAGACATCCGGGTTTTACTTCTATTGCTTTCAATGGAAGTAAAACCCAGATGTCTCAATCTGCCCTCCATACTTTCATTGCTTTCAATATAAGAAAAACCCAGATGTTTCAATCTGCCCTCCATACTTTCATTGCTTTCAATATAAGAAAAACCCAGATGTTTCAATCTGCCCTCCATACTTTCATTGCTTTCAATATAAGAAAAACCCAGATGTTTCAATCTGCCGTCCATACTTTCATTGCTTTCAATATAAGAAAAACCCAGATGTTTCAATCTGCCCTCCATACTTTCATTGCTTTCAATATAAGAAAACCCGGGTGTCTAAATCCGTCCTCCTTTTTCTGGAGCCATATGGCAACCCTACCTTGTGCCCAAAGATGGGTGCTGGAATACACACTAAGCACTATTGTATAAAGTTGGTGCACCCTTTATAAAATAGCACCGAGTGCAAATTTTTCCCAACACCTAACTTTCAGTGCTCAGTAATCTTTGGCTGTTGGTGACATGATATTCACTTCTGGGCCATTTTCGGGCACCAGCATTGAACATTCAGGTTTACGTGACCAGCTTATCTCTTATTCGGTAAGTTCGATATTCAGCATTTAACTGCCTAAGTAAAACTTGGCCAAGATAAGACCAAGTTTTATGCAGTCTGATTTGTCCAGTTAATTTAGGTGTTTAAGTGCTGAATATTGGCACTTAACCACATAAGTGTCACCCCCATTTTTGGACCTCCCACAGAGTCACTGGCTATGACTTTAGCCAGGGGTCCCCCAAAGTCCCTCCTTGAGGGCCGAATCCAGTTGGGTTTTCAGGATTTCCCCAATGAATATACATGAGATCTATTTGCATGCACTGCTTTCAATGCATATTCATTGGGGAAATCCTGAAAACCCGAATGGATTCGGCCCTCAAGGAGAGACTTTGGGGACCCCTGACTTTAGCAGTTATATGATGTTGATTGCAACCTGGGCTCCTTTTGTATGCTGCCTATTCTCGCCTGATAATTTTTTAAAATTATTATTTATGTATCATTTCAATACATCCAATATACATAGATGATAAAAGAAATACTAAATACTAAATATAATATAACTTAAGTAGTCAACCAAACTAAGCACAAGAAAACAATACAATGCAATATGTATCTTATATAGTCCACTATCTTTGGAGAAGGAAGCAAAAATAAAGACAACCCCTCGGGTAAAGGGGATTCAAATACAATAATAAAAGTAACCAATGAAGAAATAGAGTAGTAATTAGATGTTTAACCTACTCATTTAATTAAACACCGCAATAAGGACTCCTTTTACCAAGCTGCGATAGCGGTTTTAGCGCGCGCAGAATTTTAGCACACGCTAAACCCGTGCTACGCGGCAAGAACTAACGCCAGTTCAATGCTGGCATTAGCGTCTAGCATGCATGGCAATTCTGCGTGTGCTAAGCGCGCACTAAAACCGCTATCGCAGCTTAGTAAAAGGAGTCCTTATTGCGGTGTTTAATTAAATGAGTAGGTTAAACATCTAATTACTACTCTATTTCTTCATTGGTTACTTTTATTATTGTATTTGAATCCCCTTTTCCCGAGGGGTTGTCTTTATTTTTGTTTCCTTCTCCCCAGATAGTGGACTAAAAGTTAGCCCGAGAGCTAGTCTCGACGGGCGTTGATAACACGGGGCTGGAAGGCTCTTCGTGTCTGCCCGTCGTGATTGGTTCTTGGGGGGAAGAGAGGCGGGACAAAGTTTAAAAGGGTGTTTAGGATAGGAGGAAATGCGTCCTGCCGAGTTTAGGAGTGCAGGATTGGCTAGCGGCAGGACGCTCAGGGCAGGGTTATTTTAGAGTGAAGCCGCCGAGTGTCGGGTCTCTCTCTGTCCTCGGCGGCGGCTTTCCCGCCCGCCCTCCCTTTGCGGGGTGGTTTGGTTCCCGGGTGGGAGCTCTAGAGTTGCAGGCGGGGTTCAAGCTACCAAAAAGCCGGGGCTCATCCGGAAATGAGTGGCTAGAGGGCAGCTGGTTCGGAAGCGGGTCCCAGGTGGGCTGGTGACCTGACCGAAGGGGCAGGGCGGTTCCTGCCACCCCCCCCTGACCTTTGCTGACAGGGGTGGGGTCACGGGGGCCATATAGCTGTTTATATGTAACTGTATGGTAGCTTGATGGTTGTTCATAATTCTGTGTTATTGTTGTTATAATAAACAGAGCTGCGACTCTATTTTTCCAATTTAATGTTGTTGTGTCTTTATTTATGGGTACTTAGGTTGAGGATCTTGTTTGAGATACAGGTGGGTGGGGGTGGGTGGGGAAAGAGACCGATGGCCTTTCCAGATCCAGCTGTTAATGCTCCAACCTCCTCCACCAACATCATCGGCAAAAAACAAACTAGTTCAGTCCTACATCAAGAGTTGAATGTGGTAATTTGCACATTCTCTCCGGAAGTTTTTTTGCCGATGATGTTGGTGGAGGAGATTGGAGCATTTATGCCCTACCCAAAGAAAACCTGAGCCTTTTTATTCCGTTGAGAGTGGGCTCTCTAATTTTAAGAGTGGAGTATTTATACTGAGTATTTATTAGCTATTCTCAGCTGCAATCTATGGAGCAAGGCTGTATCTGAAAGAAAAGCTTAGCCAGCTAAATGCAGGCTAAGCCTAGTACCCAGCGCTAGTTTGGAAAATCCTCCATACAGTGAGCTGCAGATGATAAAACTGAGCTGATAACTGCGAGCTTTTTTTTGTTTTTCAACTTTATTTTGTTTTTAATGCCAACAAAAAGTGCAATACAATTTATATACAAATAATGATAATCAACCAAGTACTTAATCAATCAGTATCTATACAAAAGATAAAAATTCCCTCCCCCATCCATCATTACCATCACAAAACAAAAAATATACCCCCCTCCCGCTCCCACTCCCCCTGGATGTATGGGTGAAAAACAACATCAGAATATGAGATGGGAACTGTGTTTCAAACCAAGCTTCCAGCCGGAGGCTTTCCAAGGCATTACAAACGTGGGTAAAATTACTGCCACAAAAGTGAAGTTGGGGAGGATGAATTGGTTCTTTCAGAAAACACCTAAATTTGGGGCAATGTACGTACTATGCACAGAATAAACAAGAGAAACAGAAATACACACAGTGAAACAGTTATGGGAAGAAATTAGTGTTATACATGCCACTTTTTTTTTTTTACACCTCTGAGCAAACAAAGAAGGCCATGGGCCTTCATACTGCTGATGTGTTTTCCATATCTCTGAATTATCTCCTGAAAGAGAAAAGAGAAAGCATACAGATAGTTTTACATCCACACGGAGCATATTTCAGGGAACTTTGGCAAAACTGATGGGAATTTTCAGCAGTGTTTCCAATGTTCCCCTCGTCCAAGAGACTTTGAGATTATGACAGAACACAGTTCCCACCCAGACATCTTGTTGTCATCTATACGATTATTGTATTATGTTGTGATACATCTGGCACTATGCAGCGTGATTTTCATGACACGTTGTGAAAAAGTGTGGGAAGAGAGCAAATAATCTAGAGTCCCTTGGCTTTGCTTTTCTAAAGAACTATGATTTTGTAAGCCTCGTTGCTGCTCTAGGGAATAGCGGTGTTTCAGACAACTAAACCAAACTAAAACTTTTACTCCCAATGATTTATATTCTTGTTTCTCACATTCCCACTGAAATTCTCAATGTACTGCAATAATGAAAAGAAAAGAATATAGGCTCATATAATTAAAACACATACAAACAGTGGTGAAGGAGTGCCTGAACTGTTTGACAACCATTTTGTGCTTGCCAGTTTATGAGTTAGATAACTTTGGGGACCAGAACCTTAGGAACAGTTGCTATGTATAAGGGAGGAGGATAGAAACAGAAGGAACCGGTATTTTCAATTCCAAAGTTTTATAAGCAAAGCTTCTTTTTTCTTGGAAATGTTTTTCCTTATGCCTCAGAAATGCTAACCTGTACAAAACTATGTAAGACCAGAAGTGAGATAAGGACTGTTGTTATTCTTATTTCTAAACTATGCAAAAAACAGAATGTAATTTTGAAGGCAGATTTTAGATAGTCTTTATAAGTCAGAAGTGAGGTGTACAATTCTGAAAAAGAGCCTTTTCCAAAATACATGCAGGGATGGAAGTGTATGTGATAGCTATGTGTGATAGAAGCATCCATTTTATAACTGAATGTCTAAAACATCAACAGAGACAGTAAAGCAACATACACAACACAGCAGCACTTATATGAATGTGTTGCCAGAGGATGTGGTAAGAGTGGTTAACGTAGCTAGTTTTAAAAAAGGTTTGGACAAGTTCCTGGAGGAAAAGCCCATACAACTGCTGTTGAAATGTACATGGGAAAAGCCACTGTTTGCCCGGGATTGATGGCATGGACTCCAGCTACTATTTGGGTTTTTGCCAGGTATTTGTAACCTGGAGATGGGATACTGGGCTAGATGGACCATTAGTCTGATCTAGTAAGGTTTAAATATTTTGGTTTTGATGTTTGATGCAGTTTTGCTATAGCTTTGATGCAAGGTTAGCTATTTTCTAGAGTGTGGAAGAGTCTCCTTTGAGAAAATATGCTCTTATTGCAGATTTAGTCTGCCAATTTAAATACTGTACTGATACCTAGGTTCTATATGTGAACTCGCAGAATTCTTAACAGGACTCAACTAAACCTCCCCTCGACAAAAAAAATCTCAAGTATAGAAGAATATTCCAATCCATGCTCAACTTCCTGGGAGTCAAAAGTTGGAATTTGGAACCCAACCATGCCCTATTCCGGAGGAAATTGAAAACTCTACTCTTTGAAAACTAATATCGACATGATCTCCACATGTACCTTTTCCTTAGTATGATTAGGTCCTTCTTCTCCTCTTTTCTCTTCCTTCCCCCTTCCCTCCCCTCTATGCCCCAAGATACCCTTTTCCCACTGCTAGTCGCCTTGAGCCTGTTTAGGTTTGCGCAACACACAAATATTAGATTAGAACTCAGTTTTGTTAAGGTCCTGACATGGCCATGATAGACATTGCCTTCACTAATATGGCATAGATTCTAATAATATTTTAGCCTTAGTCAATTCTCATATACCTCAATCCAATACAATAGACTTAGGCTATATTCCACGGTCCCATTCACTATTTTCAATACTCTTTTAAAGGTAGCCTCAGCCCCACCACTCCACCGCTATGTTAATATGTCATTGCGGGAAGAATTATGTGGGAGCTCATCATTGGCTGCCTGTATATATTTTATCAAAAGTTCATTTGCATTTATGTTATTTCAATAGTTTTAATAACGGAGAAATCGAGTGGACTTCACTCATTGGATGAGGTTGGGCCAATGAGATTCAGGGGGTGGAGACCTTTATACCACGAAGGGAGGGATATTTAAACTCTGTGCTTAGACGCCGCGGCCATCTTTCACTCTGAAATTTGTGGAGTCGGATGACACGGGTGTTCTTGGTGGGTGTTGAGTATGCTGAGAGTTGTGACAAGATTAATGTATGAAGGGGGGAGAGGGGGCGGTTGTGAACATTTCTAACGGCCTCTTTTCCTATCATTTCAGGGAGACCCTTGATACAGCACTTTACAGTGCGAAACATGTCATGTCGGGTTTGACTCCCAGACGTTGGCTGAGCAAAAAGCTAAGTACATTGGCACTTTAAAATATAAAATATTTATTAAAACTATTGAAATAACATAAATGCAAATGAACTTTTGAGAAAATATATACAGGCAGCCAATGATGAGCTCCCACATAATTCTTCCCGCAATGACATATTAACATAGCGGTGGAGTGGTGGGGCTGAGGCTACCTTTAAAAGAGTATTGAAAATAGTGAATGGGACCGTGGAACATGATAGACATTGTGCATCTATATTATCTTATACTATTTTTTTTATAAGTCCTGTCCATATTCTGTTGTCTATGTTGGATCCACTTTTTTTGTTTATATATATCTTTATTAATTTTTCATTTTAAACACAGCGCATATAGGAATACATACAAATAATTTGAAAAACAGCACTTACATCCATCTATAAATACATGAGAAACCATTTTCTCCCCCTCCCACCCACCCTAATTCCAATGTATACAATAAAACCATACAACAGTACATACATGTAATTAATAAATAAATCCTAATATAATATCCCTTTCCATCCCCCCTTCCCTGAATGTGCAAATCAAACCGGTAATAGGGGAATAATCCATTTAATTAAAATTAATAAAATTGGTCAATGGACCTCACGTCAGTTTGAACAACTTATTATTATCCATTTGTTCAGAATTCATTTGCTCGTATTTATAACACAAGCATAATGAATTCCACCAAAAAGTGAAATTTAATCTGTCAAAATTCTTCCAATTTTTACTGACCATTTGCATAGCTACCCCAGTCATTATACCAAGTAATCTGCTTTTATGTCTATCCATTGGAGGTATAGGAGATAACAATTTCCCACAGATTACCGCTTCTTACGATAGCGGAACCACAGTCTCCAGAATCAAATTAATAAGTCCCCATATAGATTTCCAAAAGTTAAGTATTAAAGGACAATAGAACAACAAAATGATCCAGTGTCCCTACATCAAAATGACAGTGCCAGACTTGGAACAGTCCAACTTTTGTAAACGAACAGGGGTCCAAAAACTTCTATGTAACAAATAAAACCATGTTTGTCTCATAGATGCTGATGCTATACATCTCACTCTCCAAGTCCAAATCCATGGCCATTGAGAAGCAGAAATCTGCTGCTTAATCTCAATGCTCTCAAGCTTGGTTTTGGTTTTTTATTCATATAGTCAGATATGAATTTATACCACTTGGCTGCCTGATGCCCTAGCAAATCTGTCTGGAAGCATAGGCCCAGCAAGATATATTGATTATTTAAATTACGCCACTCAGGGAACCTCTTCTGAATGGCCTGCTTCAACTGCAACCATTTATATGCTTGAGACTTTGCAATACCGAATGATTGTTGCAGTTGTGAAAAAATCCAGCATTTTCCCATTTGATAAGACATCATCTAAAGTACGTATACCTGCCTGCAGCCATTGCTTCCAGAGGATCTTAGACTTGACAATTTGAATCTTGGAGTTCTACCATAAGGATTGACATGTGGATTGTTGTACTGATATAGATGTTAAATTATCAATAAATTGTAAGGTTTTCCAGGTGGCCAAAAGAATGCTTTTGTCCTTATAAATTCTGGATAATTTGATACTCAATATATGACATAACCGTATTGGGCTTCTAATATATAAGGTTATAAACCCTATATATGCACACCTCCTTCACTTCCAAAATTTCAAACTCATACGATCCTCAGCAAGGCCACCTCCCCATTCAGCATACATCTATAGTGGTCTGCTTTATGCTTCAACTCGTCATTTGATCCTTTATATAAATTTACTTTATTTCATTTTATTTAAAAGAACTTTTCTCTTAAAGTATTAAAGATAGTTCACTTAGCTTTATTAGCTTGACTTCTGGTCACTATTCATAGAACGGGGGATAACCGACATGTTTCACCCAGCGATTTAAGACGGTTTCCTCAGGATTATCACTCCCCATAGTTCATACTCCATTCCGAACAGACCAGTTAGCTCTCCATTTCATTTAAATAAAATGAAATAAAAGTCAAAAAAGTAAATTTATATAAAGGATCCAATGACGAGTTGAGGCATAAAGCCGACCACTATGAATGTATGCTAAGTGGGGAGGTGGCCTCGCTGAGGATCGTATGAATTTGAAATTTTGGAAGTGAAGGAGGTGTGCATATATAGGGTTTATAACCTTATATATTAGAAGCCTATGTGAGTCCATTGCCTCTTCCATTAATATTATAGAAGTTGAGTGCCTTGGTATCTAATAACCGTAATGGGGACATAAGTTTCCATTCTAAGTAAAGCCAGTCCGGAAGATGCTCCAAGACTTCAGGAAGGATCCAATACATACCCTGATGCAGTATGAAAGCTTGATGGTATTGATGTAGGCCGCTGTCCAGGCCTACCTCGGTAATGAGACCTCGAACGCTATATACTGGTTTCAATAAGTATATATTTATTTAGCCAATCAATAACAGCTTACAGGAATAAATCATTTAGCATATAGCGTAACAGAAGGTGATCTCCAGGCCTGTAGATTCTCTGATGTCTGTTCTGCCCTCTCCCTTCTAAAGGCCTGGTTTTTATACATTTCTTAGTGGCCAACACCACGTTGGCCTAGATCACATGATACCTCCTTATTGGCTATTTTCCTATGCACTACTGCCTAACTACATTCCTTTATTGGCTGTTGTCACCTGCGTCATGTTATATATTCACTCTGTTTCCCGTAAGACCTAACCTTTTCCCCGAAATGTCTCTCTATACCATATATGCATTTCCGAGCAATAAACCTCCTCCCAACTGCAAATATTTCTGACACTTTAGATGATATCTTCGGACCATGGTCTGTTTATCTCTTCATGGTATCTGGCTGGGTGGGCCTTGATGCATCACAACAAACCCACAGCCTCAGGACCTGTTGCTTTTTCTCTAGTTTTACTGCTACAGTAGCTAATTGAACTTAAAAACAGCGCATTTCCCCATCTTTGCATGCTCTTTAGTCAATGATGTGAAATATCTTTTCACAGCTAATTTACTGTTTCCATCAGCTGCAGAGATAAGATACTAGTTGCAGGGGGAGAGAAAGGTTTTTGTAGAGAGAACAGTTTCTGTGAGCTTATGGTTTTTCCTTATCCCACTTCATCTGGTTTAATAATGTCAGGACTTAAAGGGATTCTTCCAGAGGGATTCTTCCAGAGCTTCCATGCTTTACCTTCTTGCCATTTCCCTCCTTCTCTCAGTATCTATAAAAATTTGGGAAATTTACCCCATCCGCCGCAATTGGTTTTTGCAAAGATAACTAAAGCTATTCTAGCCATTTTACCTAGCCAAATAAATTTAGTGAGAATTCCATTCAATTTCTTATAAAAAGACCCTGAAAATAAACTGGCAACATACTCATTTGGTAGCAAACTACAGGCAAAATCATCATCTTGACAGTTTGGACTCTCCCCCACCAAGAGAGATGTAATGGATTTCAATGCTCACACATTTCTTTGACTTTCAACAATAAAGATTTTTCATTTACTGTCATTGTGTCTTCCAAAGTTTTTTGAATCATGATACCTAGGTATTTTATACCCTCTTCCTTCCAAAGGAATGGGAATGGATCAAATAATCCTTTTACACAGTGCACATTTAATGGAAGAACCTCTGATTTGCTCCCATTTATTTTATATCCAGAAAATTTGCCAAATTTATCAATCAATTCCAGTAAATGCGGAATGGTAGATTCAGGATTCTTCAAATGAAGCAAAACATCATCTGCATAAGCAGAGATCTTATATTCCTGACCTGCATAAGGAATCCCCTGTATCCCCTTTGCTTGCTGAATGGCCAATAACAAGGGTTCCAAAACAATATCAAAAAGCAAAGGAGACAAGGGACACCCTTATCTAACTCCCCTCTTCAGACAGAAACGCTCTGAAAATGTATTATTAATATATAGTCTAGCTGAGGGGGAACTATACAAGGTTTGAATCATTTGTATAAATCCAGATCCTATACCAAACCAATCCATCGCTTGATACATAAAAGTCCATTCCACATGATCAAAGGCCTTCTCTGCATCCAAAGAGACAGAGAAAGCCGGATCATTCATTGCTTTTGACAAAAACTTAGCATATGAAATGCCAATCTAGTATTATTTGAAGAACGTCTTTGAGCAACAAAATCCGTTTGGTGCATATCAGTCATATAAGGGAGAGCCTTGGCTAATCTTAGAACCAATAGCTTAGCCAGGAGTTTTCCATCTACATTAATTAAAGAAATAGGCCTGTAATTTGAAACCAACATGGGATCTTTATTTGGTTTTGGCAAAACAATAGTTAAAGATTCTGCCGTAGTACCTGAAATACAACCTTTAGTTAGGTGTGATTGATATAAATTAAGAAGATGAGGTAAAAGTGTAATTTGAAATGATTTGAAAAACTCCACAGTGAAACCATCACTACCCGGAACAGATCCAACACTGAAGAATTTCAACGCTGCCTGGAGTTCCTTAAGTGATATAGGCGCTTCAAGACCACCTTTTATATGTTCGGGAATTTTTGGCCCCAGAATTAACTTTAAATATTCTAATCCCTCAATTTCTTTTTTTGGTGGTGTTCTTTTGGTGTGGATTAGAGAATGACATGGGGACAAATTTTTCCCTGGCCCCATGGGAACTTATTTTCCTGTCCCAACCCCGTGAGTTATTTTCCTGTCCCTGCCCCATTCCTGCAAGCTCCATCCTCATCTCTGCACAAGCCTCAAACATTTTCAAATCATAAGTGTTTGAGGCTTGTGCCGTTAAGGCAGAGCTTAAAGGAATGGGGCAGGGACAGTGACAAAACTCGCATGGGCGGGAAGGGGAAATTGAGTTCCTTTGGGGACGGGGACAAATTTGTCCCCGTGTCATTCTCTAGTGTGGATCCCTACTTTGTGTTACACATGGAACATAGATGTGTAGACAACAATTATAAAAACCAACATGTCTACATTCTGCCAATTAGGTAAATAACCTGCAATCATTCAGCACAATCAAACTTGGGAAAGGGGGGGAGGGGAGACTACTGGGATATTAAGGGATTCATCTCCCCACTGGTAAAGCACTGCCCAAGATGGTCTGCATGTGTGCAAGGAATTTTAAAGAGGCAAGACCAGTACAGGAAACTGCTGAAGTTACCCAAGCAAATCTTTTGAGTATTCACCTCTTTTTTCATATCAATTTTTTTTTGTTGTTGTGGAGTTGCATTTTCAATAGTATGTCTAAGTCTGACTTTGGACGTATCCTGCAAAACATCCAAATGTAGAGGCAGGGAAACATCCATTCTTAAAATCACTAGATTTCAAAATTTCTTATTTGAAAATTACCTATTTAGACGTCTTGGCCTTTGGACGTCTAACTTTGTTGGCTTTTTTCGAATACAAAACGTACAAAACGTCCATGTTCAAAATGTCCAAATAAAGCCCATTTGGATGTGGGAGGGTCCATTATCTTAATGACTGGCCACACAGATATCCCAACAGGGCAGTGAGGCACCTTATAGGTCACTGCTGTGATCTTCACATAAAGACTACCAGGTACATATTTCAACAGAACCCCCTTTAGTGTATGGTGAGCCTTCCAAAACTCTCCCCAAATCCTACTATATCCATTTGTCTATCATCCCAATAGTTCTTATGGCTGCAGGTGTCACCTATATAGCAGTACAGTAGGGTTTGGATGGTTTTGATGGGATCTCACTTTCCACCATAAATGTAGTGGGTAGAGTTGCTTATGGGCCTGGGTCGTCCTCTTTATTGTTCGTTGGCCAACCCACCAGGCTACTTAAGACACCTGTGTGCTGCTCTACAAGGCTTTCCCATGCTGCTCTACAAGGCTTTCCCATGCTGCTGTTTTAGAGACAGGTATGTTCTGTTTCATTTACATCTTTGGGGGGGGGGGGATGAGAGGGGGGTCAGTGACCACTTGGGAGTTCATCTCTCAAGTGGTCATCTGGTTAGTTTGGGTACTTTTTTGGCCCTTATTCACTTTTAAAACAGGTCTAACTCTGAACATCTAAATGATGCCCTAGATGTCTTAAAAAAGCTTTGGTTATCCCTGCAAGATATCCAAGTGCTAGGTCCGCCCAAATCCCATCCAAATCATGCCTCTTTCATGCCCCCTTAACATTTACACATCTTGGGGGGATGAATGCCCTGCAATACATCTAAAATATTAATTTTGAAAATCGGCACTTGGACGTTTTGGTGATTAAAACTTTCAAGTGTCGGTTTATGCCACTTTTTGGACGTTTTTCTCTTTTGAAAATGAGCCCTTTAGACACTATGCCCTCTCATCATTCTTGTGCCCCTAATTCTGCAGTACTTGTTTCCTTTTCTTAGCCACTTTTTTTTTTCTTCCGTCTTCTATTCTCAGCCACATTCTTAAGTTCCTCTCATCTCTTTTCTCTCTCCTTCTTTCTATCTTTTCCATAGTCTTTCCCTATTCTCTTGCTTCTACTCCCCATTGCCATTACATAGAAACATAGAAACATGATGGCAGATAAAGGCCAAATGGCCCATCCAGTCTGCCCATCTGCAGTAACCATTATCTCTTCCTCTCTCGAAGAGATCCCACGTGCATATCCCAGGATTTCTTGAATTCAAACACAGTTTCTGTCTCCACCACCTCTACCGGGAGACTGTTCCACGCATCTACCACCCTTTCTGTAAAGTATTTCCTCAGATTACTCCTGAGTTTATCACCTCTTAACTTCATTCTATGCCATCTCGTTCCAGAGCTTCCTTTCAAATGAAAGAGACTCGATTCATGCGCATTTACGCCACATAGGTATTTAAATATCTCTATCATATCTCACCTCTCCTGCCTTTCCTCTAAAGCAGTGGTCTCAAACTCGTGGCCCGGGGGCCACATGCGACCCGCCAGGTACTATTTTGAGGCCTTTGGTATGTTTATCAGACTCACAAAAGTAAAAGAAAACAGTTTCTTGATCATATGTCTCTTTAGCTATAAATTACAATATTATTATTAAGACTTAGCTAAAAGGAAAGATTTATAATCTATAAAGAGTTTTACCTCATGCAAAATTGTCATTTCTGTAATAAGACATTAACTATTTTTTCTGAGGCCCTCCAAGTACCTACAAATCCAAAATGTGGCCATGCAAAAGGTTTGAGACCACTGCTCTAAAGTATACATATTGAGATCTTTAAGTCTGTCCCTATCATAGGATGGAACTCTTTGCCCTCACATCTCCGTGAGGAACTACCATTAGAAAGATTTAAAGCCAATCTTAAATCCTTTCTTTTTAAGGATGCCTATGACAAGTAGATACTAGATATCAGGAAGAGGGAAGAGCATCTCCCCCCCCCCCTCATGTGCTGACCATTTATGTCTCCCTTTCCTATCACAGATTATACTTCTTCTCCTACCATTATGTCTCCATATGTCATCTACCGTATTTTTCACTCCATAAGACACATCTGACCATAAGACGCACCCTAGATTTAGAGAAGGAAAACAAGAAAAAAAACATTCTGAATCAAATTCTCCCTGCCAGGCTCTGCACCCAACTCCACACTCCTTGCCAAGCTCTGCACCCTGTCCCCCCCCCTCTGGTGGTCTAGTGGTAGGCCAGGACAGGGCACAGGGTGGGCAGGGACAGGGCACAGAGTAGGCAGGTCTATCGTCAGGCAGGCCTAGTGACAGACAGGCAGGCCCCATACCCCCCATGTACCCCCCCATAACCTTAAATCATCCCCCATCCCCCCATCTGCACCCCCAGTATCTTAAATCATCCCCCTGTACCTTTAATCATACCCCCTCTTGTACCTTTTTAATCATACCCCCCTTGTACCTTTAATCATAGCCCCCTTTTACCGTCTTATGGAGTGAAAAATACAGTATGTCTTTTGGTTTTAATGTCTCCCCCCTTTGTTTTTAATAGTTATGACACTGTTCACCGCTTAGACAGCTTTTTAAGCGGTATATCAAATTTTAAATAAAACTTGGAAACTTGGTTTTCACCTAAGTGGTCAAGTCTTGTGGCTCCTGTTGTCTCAGAAGAATGAACTTTACATTACAGACTACTACTACTACTACTAATCATTTCTATAGCACTACTAGACACATATGAGACAGTCCCTGCTCAGCAGAGCTTACAATCTAATCAAGACAGACAAAACAGAACAAATAAGGGATTAGGGAAGTACTTATCGTGGGAATAATAAAAAAAGACACGGGTACTCAACAAGTAAATAGGAGTTAAAAGCTGCCTCAAAAAGCTTAGATTTGAATACAGCCCAAAACAGAGGTTGACGTACTGACTCAGAAAGTCAATTCCAGGAATACAGTGCAGCAAGATAAAGGGAACGGAGTCTAGAATTGCAGTGAAAGAGAAGGGTACAGATAAGAGAGATTTATCTGATGAATGGAGTGCCTGGGGAGGAGTGTAAGGAGAGATAAAAGCAGGGGGGGGGGGATGCTGAGCAGCATCAGAATGAATACATTTGTTTGGTTTTCATATCTTTATTCATTTTAAAAACCAACACCAAGTGCAACATATCATCCAACAATGTACAAAATAAACAGCACTTAATTCCATCAAATGATATAATAAATACATATCCCTCCCCCCACCCTTTCATACAATGTATAGATAATCAAGACTAATACAATGGATCAAGACTAACAAAATTACAATCAAATAATAAATTAAAGGCATATCCTCCCCCCCACCCACCCACCCTGGATGTGTATAATCAAAGGGCTAAAACTAATAATCAATCTTTACAAAATTTTGTCAATGGGTCCCAAACCTCCTTGAATTTCTTATAATGTTCCAACTGTATTGCTCTCATACGTTCAAATTTATAAGTTTGGCACAAGGATTCCCACCAAAAACTATAGTTTAACCTGTCCCAATTTTTCATAATAAGAATGAATACATTTGTATAAGAGGAGTTTCAACTGTATGTGGAAATGGATATAGAGCCAAAGAAGTGACTTGAGGAGAGCACTAATATGAATGTCATGACACTGGCAGAATCTAAGTCGTGTAGCAGAATTTTAAATGAATTGAAGAGAGATAGTTTAGTGAGAGACCTGTGAGAAGAAAGTTCCAATAATCTTTGTGTGAGGTGATGTGAATGTGAATAAAGGTTTTTTTGGTAGCGTGCTCACAAAGATAGAAACAAATTTTGGTGATATTAGAGAGAAAAGAAATGATAGATTTTAGTAGTCTGTTGGATTTGTGCAGAGAAAAGAGAGAGAGTGCAGTCCAAGAGACCCCAAGGTTATGAGCTGATGATACAAGGGAGGATGAAAATGTTATCCATAGAAATGGGGGAAGAGGAGAGGTGGGTTTACAGGGAAAGACAGGAAGCTCAGTCTTGGTCATGTTTAATTTCAGAGGGTAGTCAGACATCCAGACAGCAATGTCAGACAGGCAGACTGAGACTTGGGCCTGGATTGTTGGTGACATTTCTGGTGTGGAGAGATAGATCTGGGAGTCATCGGCAGAAAGATGATTTGAAAACCATGGGAGGAGATCAGAGCACCAAAGGA
The DNA here is from genome assembly GCF_902459505.1 of Geotrypetes seraphini. Lineage (NCBI taxonomy): Eukaryota > Metazoa > Chordata > Amphibia > Gymnophiona > Dermophiidae > Geotrypetes > Geotrypetes seraphini. The sequence goes on from NC_047084.1 coordinate 487,662,798, forward strand.
ATACATATAGATCAGTGCTCTCAAACTCGCTGTCTGCCAGGTACTATTTTGAGGCCCTCAGTATGTATACCAGAATCACAAAAGTAAAATTAAACAGTTTCTTGATCATATGTCTCTTTAGCTATAAATTAAAATATTATTAATAAGACTTAGCCAAAAGGAAATATTTATAAACTATAAAGAGTTTTACCTCATGTAAAATTGTCATTTCTTTAATAAGACATTAACTATTTTTTATGCAGCCTTCCAAGTACCTACAAATCCATAATTACATTACATTACATTATAGATTTCTATTCCGCCATTACCTTGCGGTTCAAGGCGGATTACAAAAGATTTAAGGTTGGTCTGTTACAAGAAGAGAACAGTGGTCATGACTAGTGAAGGTAGAGAATAGGGCGGGTATTTTCAGGGAATTAAGAATAAGATAGGAGGAATGAGGTAATCGTGATGTTAAAACTTAATCAGGGATTTCTTGAAGAGCATGGTCTTTATTTCTTTTCTGAATAACCTGTAGTCCATGGTCGTTATCAGCAGATTGGAGATTTGGTTATCCGGTTTCGCTCCTTGGGTGGCTAGGAGGCCTTCGTAAAGTTTTTTTCGTTTAACTTCTTTGATTGGCGGGTGTTTGAATGGGGTGTGAGATTGTCTATGTCTGGTTGAGGTATTATGGATGAGTCGGTTGTTCAGGTAGGTTGGGCTGTCTCCGTTTATGGTTTTAAATAGTGTGCAGTAATATTTGAATAGTATTCTTTCCTGGATTGGGAGCCAGTGTGAGATCATGAATGCTTCAGTAATGTGGTTGTGTTTCTTTAGGGAGTAGACTGTTTGCAGTTGTTTGATCATTGTTGCAGTGCAAAGGGTTTTAGTTTGAGACCACTGATATAGATAGAAAAAGAAAGAGATCCTAAGATGAGGCCCTAACCACCCCAATTCTCTAACCGGTGTCCATGTCACAGGCGCCGATTAGAGAATCACATTGTTGCTGAGCTGATTGCGGCAAGGGAATCTTCCTGCTGCGATCAGCTCAACAGCTCTGGCAGAAAACACCCCAGCCGTGAAGTCAGCCAGCAGGAGGGATGCCCAGTCTCTTCTGCAGGAACCCCTGAAGCCCCCCTCCCCGAATGTCCTTGCAGGAGGAGTGCCCAATTCCTCCTATCACCATCCCTTGATGGTGGGGGATCCGTCAGGAGGAATGCCCAATCCTGCCAAAACTCCAAAAACCATGGAGGGTGGTCTATGGAATCTGGCCAAGCGGAGTCTTAGGCCACTCCTAGTGTATCCCAGAATGCACTGGAAGGAGGCCTAAGATTCTGGTTGGCCCAGGTGCCTATGGCTCCTCCTATAGGGCCACTTCCAGATAAAACCATACCCACGCCTAGCTTTGGGTGAGCTTAGAAAGTCATATACATCTCCCTAGGCTTACAAAAACACCTACAATGTAGGCTGCCTGCCTCTGGGTATTTTTTTTTTTTTTTTTTTAAATGTTCGTCCCAATTGGCTGTTTAGACAGCGGTAGGATGCCATTTATAGAATTTGTCCCTAAGTGCATAGCCCTTGATGCCCCAACTTTGTTGGTTCAGTTGAGAACTTTTCAGTGGTGTTTATAGTTTCGAATAATATGGTTTCGCCAACAATTGCAAATAGTTTGAAATACCCTTCTTTCGTGCTAGTAGGTGAGAAGAATATTACTCATTTGTTTTTAAAGTAATAGAGATGAAGTTTTGGAATTCATCTTTGACTTTAAAATTAATACAAAATATGGAATCATTTAAGAAAGAAATGAAGCCAAACTGTTTTAGCAAGCCTATAGCAAGGGTTAAGAAATATTAGACCAGTCAATGAGCATCCTTTTGAATGCCAAGGTTAATGTTAAGAATCTGTTGAGAGCCATTTGTTGGATGGTAAATTAATCTTGAGAAGGAAAGGATATTGAGAATGCTTGGATGAATTGAAATTTACAAAACTTATGGATTTAATTTGTTTTATTTTAATACTTGCAAGTATTTAAACAAAATTTGATTATGTATATTCCAATTGTTATATACCAAGATATTTAGATTGCGCGAATTCTAAACAAACAGATAATGGGGTCTTTTACTAAGGCGCGCTAGCCGATTTAGTGCACGCTAAATGCTAATGCGCCCATTATATTCTATTGTCGCGTTAGCATTTAGCGCATGCTAAATCAGCTAGCGCTCCTTCGTAAAAGACCCCCAGTGTAAGGTAATGGAATGCTTAAGTACAGATTACTTGAGCAATGTGAACGCACATAAAATGCCATGCATACACTAAACAGATAACATGTACATGCTCAAAATTTGCTTCCACACTACCTTAAGTTTTAACCAGCAAGACATCCTATTTGAATTACTGTGCTCCTTTGGAGTCTGGCAGGTCTTCTGCCACATGAGCAAGTTAAAAAAAAAAAGAGATCATTCATCTTAAGCAGATCTTAAGAACTTCCTTTGGAAGTGTTTGCCCTTTGCAAAGCCACATAATCTATAATAATAAAACGCGTAGCACCCATGTGCACTCTTAATGCCGTGTTGCCTGATCTGTAGTTCCGTGGCCGGCAGAGTGCGCATGCGCGCTTACCACGCATCTCTCTGTCTCGCAGCGGGCTTGCCGGCTACGGCCAGACAAAGTTCATTTTATTGTTCAAAGCCCCCGCCGCGGATGTGCCAGAGTAAATCAGGGCAGTAGAAGGCCCCGAAGCAGCATGTGTACAGTGCTGCATACGCTGCTGGAATCGGCAGGTTTGTCGAGACCGCGGGAAGGGAAGGGGGGGGCAATAAGGGAGCCGGCCAGACCGTGGGAAGAGAAAGGGGAGGTAGGGGAAACACTGCTGCTGCACATGGAAGTGGTGTGGGGGGAAGGGAATGCTGCTGCTGTGGCTGCTGCACAGGGAAATGGAGGGGGAGGGAATACTGCTGTGGCTGCTGCACAGGGAAGTGGGGGGAGAGAAATGCTGCTGCATAGGAGGCAGGGAGAGAGACAGATAGATAGAAAGAAAGACAGACAGCGGGAGGAAGGGAGACAGAAAGAAAAGAAGAAAGACACAGGGGCAGGGAGAGACACAGAAAGATAGACAGACAGACAGAAAGAAAGACAGCGGGAGGGAAAGAGAGAGACAGAAATAAAGACATATATTCTAGCACCCGTTAATGTAACGGGCTAAAATACTAGTGTATTTTATAAAAAGCTAAAATCTGATTAAGCGAGAATCAGAGGCTGGGCCAGTGCTTCTCATCCCCAGTCCATGGGGCACATTCAGCCAGTCAGGGCTTTCAGGATAGTCACAATGAAAATGCATGAAACAGAAGTGCATATCAAGGAAGCAGTGCATTCATATCTATGGCGTTTTTGGCGCAAAAACCCACACATGCCCCATTGAGGTATAGAAGACTGGCAAGGAGACCAGCTCCTAAACAAAGTGCGAAAGATAATTTTATTTTAAAATGTTTCTTGTAGCCAGCTAAGGTCCTGGGAGTCCCTTTTGAGAGCAGGTATGTGTGTGCTGCCCTGCAAAAACGTTGCTAGAAACCAGAGATTGAAAAAGTTGCTCAGCAGCAAAAATAAAATTACTGCAAGTTAAATAATATCTTAATAGAATAGAGTTCTTGAATGTTTACATGCTTGAATTCAACGATTAAAACTTAAAAGCGAAGGTTTTAAGTTTAAAACTTATTTAAAATTGCTGTAACCCCTACCATGGCATCCTGTATGTCTGTCTTGATTGTTTAGATTGTAAGCTCGCTCGAGCAGGGTCTGTCTCCTTTGTGAGACTGTACAGTGCTGCATACGTCTGGTAGTGCTCTAGAAATAATTAATAGTAGTAGTATCTCATGCATATTCATTTTGAATATCCTGAAAACCTGACTAGGTGTGTTCGAGGACTGGGTTCCAAAGAGCTGCCCTAAGTGCATAGTCTCATTCTCAAACACTTGTATAAACTGAGAACTAAAGAATTTCAGCTGTATATTACATATTTACAGATCTACTGTTTTTAAACACCGACGGCTATTTAACCCCCTCCTTTCCAAAGCTGCGCTAGTGTTTTTACTGCCGGCTGCCACGGTAACAGCTCCGACGCTCACAGAATTCCTATGAGTGTCCGAGCTATTACCGTCACGGCTGGCGCTAAAATCGCTAGCATGGCTTTGTAAGTGAAAAGCTGTAAATATTGTATAGTGTACTACATTCATCATGAACTCCACTGGGTGGGGCTTTGCCATAAAGTATAAAAGAGTCGCTACTAGTAATGCCTGGAAAAATCTGAGCGGATGGTGGGAAAAGTGTTTTGAAATATGGGATGCTTGTTAAGTCTTGGCTGTGGATAGTTGGTTTGTTATTGCATATAACTGGGGCTTCCAGCGAGGTCTGCTATATAGTCCCTGCAATCCATCAAACTTATGTCTTCTGTGAAAACAGAGCTGAACAGTGCTGCAACTTGGCAGTGACCTTGTGATGCCCTTCCTGTATGGCAGTGAAGCTACACAGTCCACAACAAGTAAGCTATTGTCCTTTCTGACTGGCTTTAAACGTCCACACTGAATAAGAAGCCAGGCTTCAGTCGGTGGCGGCACTTTTTTTTTCTAAATTGCCTCTGCTTTAAAATAAAAATTAACTGTATTCTGCAAAGCTCTCTGTCTAGGGCAAAAAGAAAGCCCAGGCAGGCTTATGATGGAAAACATGAATGTTAATATGGACAAATGCAGAGCAATGCACATTGGGAAGAATATTTTAAATCACAGTTACCAGATGCTAGGATCCACCTTGGGGGAGTGCGGGGGGGGGGGGGGGGCCGCGCTCAAGAAAAAAGATCTGGGCGTCATCGTGGACAATATACTGAAACCTTCCACCCAACCTGCAGTGGCGACAGCGGCCAAAAAATCAAACAAGATGCTAGGAATTATTAGAAAAGGGATGGTAAGACTAAGAATGTTATAATGCATCTGTATCACTCAATGGTGTGACCTCACCTGGAGTATTGCGTTTAGTTCTGGTCTCCTTATCTCAAAAAAGATATAACGGCATTAGAAAAGGTTCAAAGAAGGGTGACTATGAAGATAAAGGGGATGGAACTCCTCTCATATGAGGAATGACTAAAGAGATTAGGGCTCTTCAGCTAGGAAAAGAGATGGTTGAGGGGAGATAGGATTGAAGTCTACAAAATTCTGAGTGGTGTAGAACAGGTACAAATGGATCAGTTTTTTGATGCACCAAGATTTACAAAGACTAGGGGGGGACATTCGAAGTTACAGAGTAATACTTTTAAAAACCAATAGGAGGAAATATTTTTTCACTCTGAGAATAGTTAAACTCTGGAACGCATTGCCAGAGGATGTGGTAAGAGCGGTTAATGAAGCTGGTTTTAAAAAAGGTTTGGACAAGTTCCTGGAGGAAAAGTCCATAGTCATGGTTGAGGCAGACATGGGGGAAGCCACTGCTTGCCCTGGATCGAAGGCAAGGAATGCTGATACTCTGGTTTTTTTGCCAGATACTTGTGACTTGGATTGGCCTCTGTGAAGATGGGATATTGGGCTAGATCAGGGGTGGGCAACAAGGGCTGGAATCCAATCAGGTTTGCTGGATTTACCCAATGAATATTCATGAGATCCATTTGCATACAATGGGAGGCAGAGCATGCAAATAGATCTCATGCATATTCATTGGGGAAATCCTGAAAACCCGACTGGATTCCGACCCTCGTTGCCCACCCCTGGGCTAGACAGACCATTGGTCTCACCCAGTAAGGCTGTTCTTATGTTCTAGATGTGCTGCTAGGCCAGTATCTCGCAAACCTTTTTGAGCCGGGGCACACTAAACCTAGTGTCCCTGGCTCGAGACACCCGGAAGTGCGCTGGCGTTGGCGTGATGATATCATCCACGTGCATGATGTCAGGGCGCTGATGTCAGCGGGCCATGAGCTAAGAGAAGGACCTGCGCTGGAGAAGGGCTGGCAGAGAGAAGAGGTGCTGGCGTCGGGAGATTGCTTCGTGAGAGCCATGTCCTATAGACAGTCATTCGGCACCGGCACCGGCACCTCTCCTCTTCCCCAGTGTACCACGGCATACCTGAAATCTAAGTGTGAGGGTGATCTTCAGTGGACTCTCTACCCCATTTAAACTACTTGCTCCAAATTTTTACTTTGTAGGATGATGGGGTAGACTCACAATAAACTGCAGCCATTTGTTCATGGATTTCATTTGCCTTTTCCCCTCCTTTTATGAGAAATGTTATCACTGCTCCAAATCTAGCAGCTTCTTACTTGATTCGCACAAGGACTCTCCTGACATCCTTAGACTTTCACTGAGCCACAACCGTGCATAGATAACCTTGAGACATGTCACAACATGCACAGACTTGTTTCAACACACTTGCTACTTTCTTTCATACTCAGGTAGATAAATTATTGAACGCTCCTTATATACCCTAATAACTACAATAATGTGTCTCCCCCCTCAATTGTCTATTTCTCTAATGGCATCTGCACCCACTTTTTATCTTTATTAGATTAATTAATTAAGTTTTTATAGCTCATCCTGCCCAGTAGCCCAGAACGAGTTACAAGGATACGTACACAGAAGTTTTCAGGATCAATAATACACGTTACAGGAACAATAGCGAGCTACAGGATCAGTACACACATTCTGTGGGGAAATTGAGAGTATGCAAGCTCTATAGAGTCTCAGAATGGTATCTACAAGGCTATAGTAGATAAGAGCATAGCAATGGCTGACAAAGTCAGGTGCCCTGAAGTAATAGTGCTCCGGGTCCCGGTCAGTTAAAGTTTGAGTCCAGGAACGAACTGGTTCCTGAATAGTATCGCGTAGTATATATTGCCTTTCTGTGGTACCACCACTGGGTACTTTCAGCTAGATTCACTATCTCTCCGATCCATGTGCGATTGGAGGCATGCCGACCGATTCGCCAGCCATCTGCATGCAAATGAGGGTGATCGGAGGCACGCCTCCAACCGGCCGCACGGATCGGATTCAGCCCCGACAGTAGCGACAGGAGAAGCAGCCTCCTGTCACTGCTGTCAGGGCTCTGCCGGCTTTTTAATTTTTTATTAAAATCGGGCTGATATTTTGAGTGTTTTACACATGTAAAATATCAGCCCGATTAAAAAAATAAAATAAAAAAAATTAAATCCCCCTCTCTCTCCTGACAAGTGCCCCTTCCCTTCTCCCTCCCCAAACCAAAAAATACACGGTACACGATCGGTTTGCTTTGTGAGTCTAGCCCTTTGTCCCTAGTTGGCAGATAATCAAAGTTTTTGTACCTGGGACAATGGAAGGTTATGGAACACACCCAGGATCACAAGGAGCCACAGTGGGTAACTGGTTCCTCTGGTTCTCAGCCCACAGTGCTAACCATTAGGAAACTATCTCTGGTCACCAGCGTTACTCCCCAGCTTACACTTTCTTCCATCTCCATCTCAGCTAGTCCCTCATTCCTATCCTCATTCCCAACATTCAGCCTTCACCATCCTGTCCCCACTTCCAGCCTCCCCGATATTTGTTTTTAATTCTGCTATATTTGCCAACTTGTTAGTGCCACTTCTAGAACAGTTACTGTGTTTTCTTCTGACACTTTATGACTTTCTTTGAAAAAGACAGACTGACTCTATAAATTAACACAACCCAGGAGAAGGACCCGCTGTACAAAAATTTAGCTCAGAGAAATAAAACTCTGAAGAGGGAGAGGTAACCCCCTCTTGGGGAAAGAGTTTATCTTCCAATCATTGCTTCATAAATGTTAAAAGCAAGTCCAACTCAAGGGTGTAAATTGTTGTAACTGTATGAATCTCTTAATATGCTGCTGTATGCTTTCAAAACTGTCAAAACAAATAAACTTCTTGCATTCAGGTTGGCACTGGACACTTTACATTCATTTGGTTGATAATCAAAAGTACTTATCAGGGTCCAGACACGGCCCCGTTTCAGTGTCTGCTTCAGGAGACCCCGTCTGATTAATTGACCACTGCTGAAGAGTAACAACCATAAGAATTTCAAAAAAAAGTCTGAAATGCAAAAACATAATGTCAGAATGTGCAATAGATATGAGCTAATACATTCAAAAAGCCACAAACCCATGCAAGATATAATAAAGCTTACGGCTGACCTAAGGGACAGGAGCACAATAAAGTACATACCGTTCAAGAAATGAAAAATCTCTGTGCAACACAGAACGCCGGCACCCGCGGCGGTATTTAAACCGGAAAAAGGCGGGAAACCGGACGTGAAAAACATGATGACATCACAATAGCGCTAGAACAAGCAAAAAACTTCAAAAGTACAATACGGGTGCCAGACATGATCAGAGGAACGCTGCCCACTCGATCTCGTTGTTAAGGCCATGTGGGTGAAGAGTGTTAAGATCGTAGATCCATTTTTGTTCCTTTCTCCACAGCATACGGGCTATGTCACCTCCCCTGATGTTACTGTAATGATCCAATACTGTGAATCTCAAGTCTGTTGTGGCATGATTCTTACTCTGCCAGTGTTGCACAAGGGGGGCTTCAATTTTTCGCAAACCCACAGATAGAAACAACTTGTTGCAATATGACAGCTTTCACCCGAAACATCTGAGAAACAACATACCTACGGGACAATTTTTACGTCTCCGCAGACTTTGCTCTACGGTGGAGGAATATGTGCATAGAGCGGATGAAGTTAAACACAGATTTCTAGTGAAAGGTTATCCCCCTTCTGTGCTCAAGAAAGCTTACAAACGTGGGTTATATGCTAACAGGTCTTTGTTGCTGCAATCGCAACACAAATCTGATGCCAGTTCAGTTGGTTTGTGTGTTACCTTATTCCATCCATGCCTTTCAAATAAAGAAAATCATTAAACGTCACTGGCCTATTTTACAGTACCATGAGGCTTTTCAAGAAGTCCCCAGATTTGCCTTTTCCAAATCTCCCAATTTGAAACAACAACTCACACATTCACAATTTTTAAGTCTAGTGGCTTCCAACTTCACCAGAGGTCAGCATCACCCATGTGGACATTGCAAATATTGTCAGTTCAGTGTCACTATTCAACAAATGCCATTACCTCCTCGATGCAAGTATACTCAGCATGCCACTAACTGCAATTCTCACCATGTTATTTATGCTATATCTTGTCCGTGCCAGCTTGTGTATGTGGGGAACACTACCCGTAGCCTGAAGTACCGCATTGGAGAACATATGAGCCGTATACGCACTGCAGTGCAGGAAGCCCCCCTTGTGCAACACTGGCAGAGTAAGAATCATGCCACAACAGACTTGAGATTCACAGTATTGGATCATTACAGTAACATCAGGGGAGGTGACATAGCCCGTATGCTGTGGAGAAAGGAACAAAAATGGATCTACGATCTTAACACTCTTCACCCACATGGCCTTAACAACGAGATCGAGTGGGCAGCGTTCCTCTGATCATGTCTGGCACCCGTATTGTACTTTTGAAGTTTTTTGCTTGTTCTAGCGCTATTGTGATGTCATCATGTTTTTCACGTCTGGTTTCCCGCCTTTTTCCGGTTTAAATACCGCCGCGGGTGCCGGCGTTCTGTGTTGCACGGAGATTTTTCATTTCTTGAACGGTATGTACTTTATTGTGCTCCTGTCCCTTAGGTCAGCCGTAAGCTTTATTATATCTTGCATGGGTTTGTGGCTTTTTGAATGTATTAGCCCATATCTATTGCACATTCTGACATTAT